>NC_091298.1:28040547-28178047 GCF_038502225.1 Cherax quadricarinatus
TAACAGAAGTCCAAAAGTTATTTTACAGCTCTATACATCACTAGTGAGGCCTCATTTAGATTATGCTGCTCAGTTTTGGTCCCCTTACTACAGGATGGACATAGACTCATTAGAGAACATACAGAGAAGAATGATTAAAATGATTTACTGTGTAAGGAACCTCCCGTATGAAGATAGACTTAAAGCCTTAAATCTCCACTCTCTGGAGAGGCGTAGAATGAGGGGAGATATCATTGAAGTGTATAAGTGGATGACGGGCATAAACAAGGGAGACATTAATAAAGTACTGAGGGTGTCGAACCAGGTAAGAACCAGGAATAATGGATTTAAGTTGGATAAATTTAGATTTAGAAAGGACATAGGTAAGTACTGGTTTTCTAACAGAGTTGTAGATGCGTGGAACAGTCTTCCCAGTGGGGTGATAGAGGTTAGGACCTTGGGTAGCTTTAAGAAGAGACTGGACCTGCCTAGTATGGGCCAACAGGCCTGCTGCAGTGTTCCTCCTTTCTTATGTTCTTATGTTCTTATGAGTGGGAGGGGCTGGGTTTGATTGGTGTCAAGGGGTACGGGAGTTATTTCTTGAGTAGTTTTAGGTAGATGTCGTTTTGATGAGGACCTGCCTCGTATGGGCCAGTAGGCCTTCTGCAGTGTTCCTACATTCTTATGTTCTTATGTTCTTATGTTCTTATGTTGGCCTGTACATTGCAGAGTCACTTGTTTGCACAGAACTGCTTAATGCCTCAAATGATGTAGTGGAAGTTTTAGCAGTAAAGGTCGAGAACCAAAACCTAGTCATTGTGGAAGTCTACAAGCCTCCGGATGCAACATCCCAGCAATTCCAGGAACAGCTGTTAAAAATTGACCACTGTCTGGAAAATCTGCCAGCTCCTGCACCCAACATCTTGCTCCTGGGGGATTTCAACTTAAGGCACCTAAAATGGAGGAATATAGCAAATAATGTTGTTGCAGTAATAACACCAGGAGGCAGCTCTGATGAAAACTCACACTCACACGAGCTTTTAAATCTCTGCACAAAATTCAATTTAAACCAGCAAATAATAGAGCCTACTAGACTGGAGAATACACTAGACCTCATCTTCACTAGCAATGATGATCTGATAAGAAATGTCACCATATCAAAAACAATATACTCAGATCACAACATAAATGAGGTTCAGACATGTATGCGTGGAGCCCCAGACCGACATAATGAGACTAGTCACGAGGGAGCATTCACCAAATTCAACTTCAATAACAAAAACATAAAGTGGGACCAAGTAAACCAAGTCCTAACCGATATAAACTGGGAAGATATACTAAGCAACACAGACCCCAACTTATGCCTAGAACAGATTAACTTGGTGGCACTCGATGTATGCACAAGGCTTATTCCTCTAAGAAAAAGGAGGAGTAGATGTAAAATAGAAAGAGACAGGCGCTCCCTTTACAGGCGACGGAAAAGATTAACAGAGCGGCTAAAAGAGGTCAATATATCTGAAATGCGTAGGGAGGCACTGGTCAGAGAAATAGCAAGCATCGAACTTAAGCTAAAGGAATCTTGTAGGAGTCAGGAATCGCGGGAAGAACTAAAAGCCATAAATGAAATCGAAAGAAACCCAAAGTATTTCTTCTCCTATGCCAAATCAAAGTCGAGAACAACGTCCAGTATTGGGCCCCTACTTAAACAAGATGGGTCCTACACAGATGACAGCAAGGAAATGAGTGAGCTTCTCAAGTCCCAGTATGACTCAGTTTTAGCAAGCCGCTAACCAGACTGAGAGTCGAAGATCAAAATGAATTTTTTATGAGAGAGCCACAAAATTTGGTTAACACAAGCCTATCCGATGTTATCCTGACGCCAAATGACTTCGAACAGGCGATAAATGACATGCCCATGCACTCTGCCCCAGGGCCAGACTCATGGAACTCCGTGTTCATAGATGAATGGTTCAGAGAACCAACATGTTGATAAATTAGACACATGTGCAACTCTTGGGTATCTTTATTGAGGAAACGTTTCGCCACACAGTGGCTTCATCAGTCCATACGTAGGAGAAACTTGAAGAACAGGAGGAGAATGAGGTAATCAGTCCCTCAACCTTGAGTCGATGTGTTCAATCCATCAATCTTGAATAGATGATGGACTGATGGACTGAACACATCGACTCAAGGTTGAGGGACTGATTACCTCATTCTCCTACTGTTCTTCAAGTTTCTCCTACGTATGGACTGATGAAGCCACTGTGTGGCGAAACGTTTCCTCAATAAAGATACCCAAGAGTTGCACATGTGTCTAATTTATAAACTCCGTGTTCATCAAGAACTGCAAGAAGCCCCTATCACGAGCCTTTTCCATCCTATGGAGAGGGAGCATGGACACGAGGGTCGTCCCACAGTTACTAAAAGCAACAGACATAGCCCCGCTCCACAATGGGGGCAGTAAAGCAACAGCAAAGAACTACAGACCGATAGCACTAACATCCCATATCATAAAAATCTTTGAAAAGGTCCTAAGAAGCAAGATCACCACCCATCTAGAAACCCATCAGTTACACAACCCAGGGCAACATGGGTTTAGAACAGGTCGCTCCTGTCTGTCTCAACTATTGGATCACTACGACAAGGTCCTAAATGCACTAGAAGACAAAAAGAATGCAGACTTTGCAAAAGCCTTTGACAAGTGTGACCATGGCGTAATAGCGCACAAAATGCGTGTTATAGGAATAACAGGAAAAGTCGGTCGATGGATCTATAATTTCCTCACTAACAGAACACAGAGAGTAGTCGTCAACAGAGTAAAGTCCGAGGCAGCTACGGTGAAAAGCTCTGTTCCACAAGGCACAGTACTCGCTCCCATCTTGTTCCTCATCCTCATATCTGAAATAGACTAGGATGTCAGCCACAGCACCGTGTCTTCCTTTGCAGATGACACCCGAATCTGCATGACAGTGTCTTCCATTGCAGACACTGCAAGGCTCCAGGCGGATATCAACCAAATCTTTCCGTGGGCTGCAGAAAACAATATGAAGTTCAACGATGAGAAATTTCAATTACTCAGATATGGTAAACACGAGGAAATTAAATCTTCATCAGAGTACAAAACAAATTCTGGCCACAAAATAGAGCGAAACACCAACGTCAAAGACCTGGGAGTGATCATGTCGGAGGATCTCACCTTCAAGGACCATAACATTGTATCAATCGCATCTGCTAGAAAAATGACAGGATGGATAATGAGAACCTTCAAAACTAGGGAGGCCAAGCCCATGATGACACTCTTCAGGTCACTTGTTCTATCTAGGCTGGAATATTGCTGCACACTAACAGCACCTTTCAAGGCAGGTGAAATTGCTGACCTAGAAAATGTACAGAAAACCTTCACGGCGCGCATAAAGCAGATAAAACACCTCAATTACTGGGAGAGCTTGAGGTTCCTAAACCTGTATTCCCTGGAATGCAGGCCTGTAACTGATTTTCCCTGGAATGCAGGCCTGTAACTGATTTCATCAACAATATGAACAACACACTTCTCATACCAACAATAACTAAACCAACCAGGCTCACTGAGACAAGTGAAACCATAATAGACCACATTTGGACCAATATACTAGCCCCCCTTAAATCAGGGATAATCACAGATAGCACTACAGACCACTACCCTACCTTCCTCCTGACAAACATTAGTAAACCACCACTTGAATACAACAAAATCTCATTTAGACTCCATGACGAGGCCTCAGTAAGGAAGTTCACAGCTGACCTAGAGACTGTTGACTGGCCTACAGAATTCTCCAAGGCCAATGGTATTGATGACTGGACAGACATTTTTCTTAACAAATTACTTAGACTATACAACAAACATTGTCCTATAAAAACAAAACAGATCACAAACAAACGGCTTGGTTGCCCATGGCTAACCAGCACCATTCTGAAATCCATTGACAAGAAACACCAATATGAAAAGCAATATAGACAAGGCTTAATACACAAAGATATTCTTAAACACTATTCATCAGCTCTCACCAAAGTAATAAAGAAAGCCAAACACGTATACTACTCCAGTAGATTCACAGACACTAGAGGAGATATAAAAAAAGACCTGGAAAACACTCTCTCAGATTCTAGGGACCCACAAACTGAGAAAAACCAAGAATATTGTCCTAACTAAACCTAATGAAACACCACTACATCCCACTGACACAGCTAACAAGATAAACGACTTCTTCTCAACCATAGGATCTAATCTCGCCAATAAAATCCCACATACCAATGCCCATGCCGGGGACTACCTAGATGGGAATTTCCCTAATTCCTTCTATCTTGCACCAACTGAGACCATGGAAGTCACTGAGATTATAAAGTCACTTAAAAATAACTCGGGGAATCTGTCTCATGTCCCACCATTACTGTACAAGCGAGCGGCCCATGTCCTTTCGCATGGTATTTCATTACTCTTTAACAAGTCACTAGAGACTAGCACCTTCCTGAAACTACTCAAGATGGCAAGGGTTACACCAATACATAAAGGTGGTGACCCTACAGACTTAAACAACTATAGGCTAATATCTAACTTACCATTGCTATCCAAAATCTTTGAGAAACTCGTGCACAGGAGACTGTATTCATTTATAACGGCTCAAAACATACTCAACCCCTGCCAATTTGGATTCAGGAAAAATAAAAGCACTAATGATGCAATCATAAAAATGCTAGATCTGCTTTACACAGCATTGGAAAATAAGGAATATCCACTAGGAATTTTTATTGACCTAAGAAAAGCTTTTGACACAGTAGACCACGACATCCTACTCTACAAACTTGATCATTACGGTATAAGAGGCCATGCGCTTGCTTATTTCAAATCTTACATTACTAATAGTTATCAGTATGTCACCATTAGAGACACAGCATCAGCAACACGGCCACTTGATACTGGAGTTCCGCAGGGAAGTGTCCTTGGTCCCCTGCTCTTCCTCATATACATCAATGACCTTCCAAACGTATCCCAACACCTGAAACCCATTCTCTTTGCTGACGACACGACTTATGTCATCTCTCACCCTAATCTTGCCACCCTCAACACCACTGTGAATGAGGAGCTGATCAAAATATCGACTTGGATGACAGCCAATGAACTTACGCTTAACACTGACAAAACCTACTATATTATGTTTGGTAGCAGAGCAGGAGATGCACAAATTAACATTAAGATTGACAACACTCTAATTACCAGAAATAATGGGGGCAAATTCCTAGGCTTATACTTTGACAACAACCTGAATTTCAGCACCCATATCCAGCATATAACCAAAAAAGTATCCAAAACGGTTGGGATCCTCTCCAAGATACGATACTATGTGCCGCAAAATGCCCTTCTCACACTATACCACTCACTTATTTATCCATACCTCACCTATGCTATTTGTGCTTGGGGATCAATTGCAGCAACACACCTAAAGCCAATAATATCCCAACAAAAAGCTGCAGTAAGAATAATCACTAAATCCCATCCCTGGCAACACACCCCCCCCCACTCTTCATAGACCTAAACTTACTCCCTGTTCAGTACATCCACACTTACTACTGTGCAATCTACATCTACAGGGCCTTAAACTCTAATATCAACCTTGACCTAAAATGCTTTCTTGATAGTTTTGACAGAACCCACAGGCATAACACCAGACACAAACATCTCTACGACATTCCCCGTGTCCGACTAAACCTTTACAAAAAATTCAATGTATGTCAAAGGCCCTAGAATCTGGAATACCCTGCCTGAGAACTCTAGAACTGCAGACACATTCATCACCTTCAAAACTACCATTAGAAAACATCTTATCTCCCTGATACACCCTGTCAACTAACTACACGAATACCACCTGGTGGTTCACACTTACACTCACTGACTCATTTGACCATAAACAGAAATATTAATCTCAATCTTAAAATAATGAATCCTGTGATACTCCAATACTGAAACTATGTACTTTGCCAAAACAAAAGCATTTACATTGCTAAACTCACAAACTAGTATTTAGTCACTTAGCCATAATACTAACTTACCTCATAATTTGTAATATTTTACAATTAAGAATAAAACTAAGTCTGCCCGAAATGCCTAGCCATGCTAAGCGTTCTAGTGGTACACTCTGTAATCACTATTTTACTACATGTAAACCACACAATAACCAAATTTCTGTAAACTCAGCATTGTAATCCTTATAGAGAATAAACTTTGAATTTTGAATATACACCTGGAAAATCCTAGAGGGACTAGTACCGAACTTGCACACGAAAATCACTCACTACGAAAGCAAAAGACTTGGCAGACGATGCAACATCCTCCCAATGAAAAGCAGGGGTGTCACTAGCACGTTAAGAGACCATACAATAAGTGTCAGGGGCCCGAGACTGTTCAACTGCCTCCCAGCATACATAAGGGGGATTACCAACAGACCCCTGGCAGTCTTCAAGCTGGCACTGGACAAGCACCTAAAGTCGGTTCCTTACCAGCCGGGGTGTGGCTCGTTCGTTGGTTTGCGTGCAGCCAGCAGCAACAGCCTGGTTGATCAGGCTCTGATCCACCAGGAGGCCTGGTCACAGACCGGGCCGCGGGGGCGTTGACCCCCGGAACTCCCTCCAGGTAAACTCCAGGTAATCTGTCTTGCTGCTGTAATGAAGTTATTTATTGATACCTCATCATGGAATGGAATGATATCTTACTAGTTTCAAGTGGTAATTTACATATATTGGTTATGAGGAAGGTGGGATAGCGATCAGTAAGGAGGAGCTATTGTAATGGTCCAGATATGGTCAAGTAAGGATGCACTCGTCTCAGAAATTCTTGTGGACTTAATTATAGCTTGTGTTAGCAAGCAATTAGACATGTTGTTAAGGAAGTCAGCCACTTGTGGATCTTCAGCTTGGATAAGGTTTATGTTGAAATAATCTGCAAGTAGTAGGTGATGTTTGTTAAGTGCACATTAATTATTAGGTGGCAGTATTAGTATGACATAACATATAGACTGTTCCAACTGTAATTTTATGTGTGTTTTTGGTTTTAAAATTAGCAAATATAAATTAACCATATTCATCCCTGGCACATGTATGAGCTACTACATATTAATTCATTCCCGGCGAGGGTGGAAACATTGGGCGTGTTTCTTTACACCGGTTGTCCATGTAATAAACAAAAATGAGTACCTGGGTGTTAGTTGACTGGTGTGGGTCACATACTGGGACAAATTTGATCTAATTTACCCGAAATGCTCTGTATAACAAGCGGCTTTCTCTACAGTAGTATGTCATTGATGTCACCTAGGACTGTATACCTTGTACATGTACTTGTAAAAATAAAGATATTATTGTTAGGTAAGACACATATGCAACAGTTAGGTATCTTTATTTCGAAACGTTTCGCCTACACAGTAGGCTTCTTCAGTCGAGTACAGAAAAGTTGATAGAAGCAGAAGAGACTTGAAGACGATGTAATCAGTCCATCACCCTTAAAGTTTTGAGGTGGTCAGTCCCTCAGTCTGGAGAAGAGCATTGTTTCATAGTCTGAAACAATATGGAGTTGAAGTGACAGGATGGAGCCTTATATAGCGCCAGGAGGTGAGACGTAGGTCACTAGTGGAGGTAAGAACGCAGATGTTGGGAGGTCAGGTCCCTCTCAAATCCAGCCGTTCTCACTAGTAGAGGTTGTCGAAGTTGATTGCAGGTCTGTACCAAGATACCCTTGTGTTGCAGTGTCTGCTTCTATCAACTTTTCTGTACTCGACTGAAGAAGCCTACTGTGTAGGCGAAACGTTTCGAAATAAAGATACCTAACTGTTGCATATGTGTCTTACCTAACAACCTGTCGGTATTTTATACCATTTTAATGTTCAATCTGTCAGACACTGCAACACAAGGGTATCTTGGTACAGACCTGCAATCAACTTCGACAACCTCTACTAGTGAGAACGGCTGGATTTGAGAGGGACCTGACCTCCCAACATCTGCGTTCTTACTTCCACTAGTGACCTACGTCTCACCTCCTGGCGCTATATAAGGCTCCATCCTGTCACTTCAACTCCATATTGTTTCAGATTATGAAACAATGCTCTTCTCCAGACTGAGGGACTGACCACCTCAAAACTTTAAGGGTGATGGACTGATTACATCGTCTTCAAGTCTCTACTGCTTCTATCAACTTTTCTGTACTCGACTGAAGAAGCCTACTGTGTAGGCGAAACGTTTCGAAATAAAGATACCTAACTGTTGCATATGTGTCTTACCTAACAACCTGTCGGTATTTTATACCATTTTAATGTTCAAAGATATTATTATTAGTTATTATAAGGTAGTAGATTTATTTGATCAGAGCTGCAATTAAGAATGGCTGTGTACCCAGGCAAAGATGTCTGTCGTGTCATGCTAAAACCCCGTGGCCTGGTAGCTAAAGGGGGCCGTCGGACAATTTTCCGCGCACTCTCAAAAATAATCGAAAAATTATGGAAATTGAGTTATTTATACCGAAAAAATAGCTTAACTCTTTGGCAACACAATGGTACAAGAATAAATGTTCTACGACGTTTCTACAAGAAATTATAGTCATTTATATCAGGAATGGTGACGGCGATGTGGGTAGCGTGTCTGCTCACAGCCCATATATTTTTTGGATTTTTTTTCCTTGTTTTTTATCTCTTTTTCTTGCATTATTCTTTCTAATAACGTTTCGGTGGCCCGGTGGCCTGGTGGCTAAAGCTCCCGCTTCACACACGGAGGGCCCGGGTTCGATTCCCGGCGGGTGGAAACATTTCGACACGTTTCCTTACACCTGTTGTCCTGTTCACCTAGCAGCAAATAGGTACCTGGGTATTAGTCGACTGGTGTGGGTCGCATCCTGGGGGACAAGATTAAGGACCCCAATGGAAATAAGTTAGACAGTCCTCGATGACGCACTCACTTTCTTGGGTTATCCTGGGTGGCTAACCCTCCGGGGTTAAAAATCCGAACGAAATCTTATCTTATCTTATCTTAATATAATAACTGACTATTTGGCATCATTAAACAGTAGGCGGAGCTTATCCGTAGACTTAGAGCCAACCAGGCACCATATGGGAACACTCGGCAGTGTTCCCGCTCCAGAGGGTGCCAGGAGAAATCACTTCATTATTATGCTTATATCAGCTTATATATCAACTCTACGGCTTATTTATCTATCAGAATTGGTCTAATATTATATAATAAACACTATAAATAGCATACAAACATGTTATATACTCTAGACCGAATAAAATAAGCCATAATATGGCGAGAGAGACCATCGAGAATATTTCGATATAAATGAGTTACTACTCTCATGTCGTCTCCATGTCATATTCTTTGGTCTTTAAGTAAGAGAAAACGGTATTTTGAAGCGGTTAACTGTACCAGAACATCAGTTTACTAAGAAATACACCCAAACAAACGCGATTTTCGCGATTTTTTTTTTTTTTTTTGAGACGGTGGGCCGGCCGGCGCTCCAGGCCAATATCTCGGAAGCAACTTATTCACTTTACGGTACATATTCTGCCTTTATTACTTAATTAAATGTAATAATATTCACAGAAATTGTAGAATAATGATTTCTCTGATTTGCATTTATTCATTTTTGGAAATATTCCAAATACTTTGGGAGTTATGTGGGAGTAAAGAGCAGATTTTTTGCAACATTCCAAGAACTAACAAACTTTATTTTTTTGTGAAATAAAGATAAGTTATTTAGAGGAAAGGTAATAATTACAAATTCGTATAAGCATTGTTCTCTCGGCACCAAGTGTCCAAACAAACTTACGTCGTCCCATATATGACAAGCAATCTGCCAAAGGGCATTTTCAGTAAATCAGTTCTTTTTCAGTCTTTTCTCAGTTGTTGTTTGAGGTATATTTTTGATAAATATTTTCAAGAAAGAGTGAAAACACTTTGTCTTGTGCACCAGGCCCGGTGGCCTGGTGGCTAAAGCTCCCGCTTCACACACGGAGGGCTCGGGTTCGATTCCCGGCGGGGGGAAACATTTCGACACGTTTCCTTACACCTGTTGTCCTGTTCACCTAGCAGCAAATAGGTACCTGGGTGTTAGTCGACTGGTGTGGGTCGCATCCTGGGGGACAAGATTAAGGACCCCAATGGAAATAAGTTAGACAGTCCTCGATGACGCACTCACTTTCTTGGGTTATCCTGGGTGGCTAACCCTCCGGGGTTAAAAATCCGAACGAAATCTTATCTTATCTCTTAAAACTGGAGGAAATCGGACGGTAAACAAAAGAGCTACAATTTTTTGACCGATGGGGTCCTAAAGCTCTCGCTTCACACGGCGACCGTCTGGGTTCGATTCCCAGCGAGGGTAGAAACATTGGGCGTGTTTCTTTACACCGGTTGTCTATGTTCACCCATCAGTAAAATGAGTACCTGGGAGTTAGTCGACTGGTGTGGGTCGCATCCTGGGACAAAACTGGCCTAATTTACCAGAAAAGCTCTGCATAAGAAGCGGCTTTCTACATACATGGATAAATTGTCATTTTTGTGGAAATTGGTGTCACGCCCCTTGTGCAAATATCCAAGAACTAGCTACAAGAAGTATTAAAACAGGGAAGTGTTTTTGGGTATGTCCAAATGAGATAAATCTGTGGACTAATATTACATTGGTATTAAAAGAAGATAACATCAAAGTTGCTTTCATAGACAACCTGGAAGCTTTCTACAACAGATGGGAACATAAAAAGTCTGCGCTGGATGGTACTGCTCTTGATGTTGGTCATGTAGACAGAAACTGTAAGGCTGGAGGTGATGTCCTGGTTGTCAGTAAATGTGGGGCTGATAGTGCTGTCCTGGTAGACAGTAATGGTGAAGCTGGATGTGCTGTCCTGGGAGACAGTAATGGTGAAGCTGGAGATTTTGTCCAGGTAGTCGGGAATTGTACGCAGGATGGAATGCATATAAATGACCTCATGGGAGACAGGAGCCGTAGTGGGGAATCAAGTGTAGTCAAAGATAAGATAAAACCAATATTGCAAACTAGAAATACCACAGGAAATAGCAAACAAGAGGACTCCACTAGCAATAGTGAGGATATATTACCAAAAACAACTGGTGGGAGCTCCTTTGTTGGTGCTAGGGAGGATAGGAATAAGACAGGTAAACATGCATCAAGAGGGAATACAGTCACAGAAACCCAAGGCAAACATGCACCAACAGGGAATACAGTCACAGAAACCCAAGGCAAACTGAAACCAAGCCTGTGCACATACTATGCACTTGATATCTGCAGGCATGGGAAATCTGGAAAAACAGATGGGACGTGCAACTATGACCACCCTAGAAAATGCCGTGCTCATATGACAACAGGAAAATGCAAACTCCCTTCCTGTAAGCTTTTTCACCCTGAAATGTGTCCCTCTTCAGTACAGGAAAGACTGTGCTGTAACTTAAATTGCCAGGCACACCATCTAAAGGGGACAAAAAGATACAAAACATCCAGGCCATGGGAAAACCTGGATAGCCACAGCCACTCAAGAGGGAGAGGTTTTTTAGTGCCAGGAAGAAAAAAAAACTGGCAGGAAATGGCAGAAATCGTACACCAAATCCAGTCATTCCTGGAGTGGAACCACAGCCGATGGCCTCCACTCCAAACCAACAGATACAGATAAACCATACCCTGGCCGGGATTGAACCCACGGTCAGAGAGTCTCAAAACTCCAGCCCGTTGCGTTAGCAACTAGACCAGCTAGCTGGTCTAGTGGCTAGCAGGTTCAATCCCGGCCTGGGTATGGTTTGTTTGCAATCGTGTCATTACGATTTCGTGAGATACAGATACTAATGCCAGAACCCCCCCCCCCAGTACCAACAATACCACCAGTCCGATGACATTCTTCTTTGCAAATATACAGGGTCTAAAGCCAGCAACAAATAACAAAATACCTTTCATCCGTGGACTGCTTGCAGAGGCAAAGGCAATGTTCGCGGCTTTCACTGAGACCCACATAAAGGATCACTTGGACAACGAAATATGGATCCCAGGTTACAACCTATACAGACGTGACAGAGTGAACAGGCAAAAGGGGGGAGGGTTGGCCTGTACATTGCAGAGTCATTGGTGTGCACAGAACTGCTGAATGCCTCAAATGATGTAGTGGAAGTTTTAGCAGTAAAGATCGAGAACCAAAACCTAGTCATTGTGGTAGTCTACAAGCCTCCGGATGCAACATCCCAGCAATTCCAGGAACAGCTGTTAAAAATTGACCACTGTCTGGAAAATCTGCCAGCTCCTGCACCCAACATCTTGCTCCTGGGAGATTTCAACTTAAGGCACCTAAAATGGAGGAATATAGCAAATAATATTGTTGCAGTAATAACACCAGGAGGCAGCTCTGATGAAAACTCACACTCACACGAGCTTTTAAATCTCTGCACAAAATTCAATTTAAACCAGCAAATAATAGAGCCTACTAGACTGGAGAATACACTAGACCTCATCTTCACTAACAATGATGATCTGATACGAAATGTCACCATATCAAAAACAATATACTCAGATTACAACATAATTGAGGTTCAGACATGTATGCGCGGAGCCCCAGACCGACATAATGAGATTAGTCACGAGGGAGCATTCACCAAATTCAACTTCAATAACAAAAACATAAAGTGGGACCAAGTAAACCAAATCCTAACTGATATAAGCTGGGAAGATATACTAAGCAACACAGACCCCAATTTATGCCTAGAACAGATTAACTTGGTGGCGCTCGATGTATGCACAAGGCTTATTCCTCTAAGAAAAAGGAGGAGTAGATGTAAAATAGAAAGGGACAGGCACTCCCTTTACAGGCGACGGAAAAGAATAACAGAGCGGCTAAAAGAGGTCAATATATCTGAAAGGCGTAGGGAGACACTGGCCAGAGAAATAGCAAGCATCGAACTTAAGCTAAAGGAATCTTGTAGGAGTCAGGAATTGCGGGAAGAACTAAAAGCCATAAATGAAATCGAAAGAAACCCAAAGTATTTCTTCTCCTATGCCAAATCAAAGTCGAGAACAACGTCCAGTATTGGGCCCCTACTTAAACCAGATGGGCCCTACACAGATGACAGCAAGGAAATGAGTGAGCTACTCAAGTCCCAGTATGACTCAGTTTTTAGCAAGCCGCTAACCAGACTGAGAGTCGAAGATCAAAATTAATTTTTTATGAGAGAGCCACAGAATTTGGTTAACACAAGCCTATCTGATGTTATCCTGACGCCAAATGACTTCGAACAGGCACTCTGCCCCAGGGCCAGACTCATGGAACTCCGTGTTCATCAAGCTTTTACCATCCTATGGAGAGGGAGCATGGACACGGGGGTCGTCCCACAGTTACTAAAAACAACAAACATAGCCCCACTCCACAAAGGGGGCAGTAAAGCAACAGCAAAGAACTACAGACCGATAGCACTAACATCCCATATCATAAAAATCTTTGAAAGGGTCATAAGAAGCAAGATCACCACCCATCTAGAAACCCATCAGTTACACAACCCAGGGCAACATGGGTTTAGAACAGGTCGCTCCTGTCTGTCTCAACTATAGGATCACTACGACAAGGTCCTAGATACACTAGAAGACAAAAAGAATGCAGATGTATGTTGTGATAGAAACACAGGCCTTATCTCTAGGCTTTATTGAACATAGAATCTTCATAGTACTTCTGCAACAACAAAATATAATGACTAGTACATCTAATAATGGCTTCTACAGGGATGGTGATGTCTTGCATATGTCAAGAGAAAAGTTATAACTACAGGCCACATATTTAAACTCACCATGTAATCTGCATGACTAATGTATATATATATAAATAGAGGAGGAGAGAATCACACCGTGTGTTGGCGCCCATCACACACCAAACTGTTGTTGTTGTTAAGGGCCCCAAGAGGTGGTGCAGTATTATCCTGCTGCTGCTCCCCACAGGACCAGTATCACTACAATCTCCCCCTTCTAAAATATCAGAGACAGTAATCTCCCAAACTGTTAGGTGGGCGACGTACACGTCCCGACCTTCGTAGCCCTTGAGCCTCTCCACCAGGTTCGATATTTTCCAGCGGGGTTTGATTAACTGCTGGAGCAGAATCCTCTATTTCCATAGGGGTAGTCTCAAGGGGCTTTCCAGGAGAAAACGAAGCATCTTTCACATCTATTGGTGTATCTTGAGATTCCACACTAATGGGGATTTCAACTGGGGCTAAATGTCTTGTAGATACTGTAGTCTCTTCACCATTTTGGTAGCGAATGTGGGCGTAATGTGGATTAGCTTGCAGGAGCTCTACCTCTTCCACTAAAGGATCTGTCTTGTTCATTCTACGGTGACTCTTCAGGAGAACGGGTCCAGGATGACATAACCAAGTGGGCACGGAGGCTCCCGTAGAGGAACGACGTGAATAGTTGAGGAGTCTTTCATGAGGGGTTGCATTAGTAGCTGTGCACAGCAATGATCTAATAGAGTGAAGAGCATCAGGTAGGACAGTTTGCCAGTGTTGAACAGGTAGATTGCGCGACTTCAATGTCATTGTAACTGCCTTCCATATAGTACCATTGAACCGCTCCACTTGACCATTGCCTTGAGGGTTGTAGCTTGTTGTTCTGCTGCAGGCAATACCTTTGCTAGCCAAAAACTCCTGGAGTTCGTTACTCATGAACGAGGATCCCCTGTCTGAATGGATATAAGCTGGCATACCAAAAATAGAGAACAACTGTGAAAGACAACTAATAACAGTTGAAGCAGCCATATTTGCACAGGGGAATACAAAGGGAAACCTTGAATATTCATCTACTATGTTAAGGAAATACCTATTCTGATTTGTGCTTGGTAGAGGTCCTTTGAAATCTATATTCAATCTTTCGAAAGGCTGGGTGGATTTTATGAGATGAGTCTTCTCTGGCTGATGAAAGTTTGGCTTGCACTCTGCACATACTCTGCATGCTCTGATCACTTGTCGCACATCTTCCACTGAGTAGGGCATGTTCTTTGATTTGACAAAATGGTACAGGCGTGTAACTCCTGGGTGACACAAAGCCTTGTGGAGCGCTGAGAGTGATTGCAAATCATGACATGCTGCTCCACAGTGGGACCTAGAGAATGCATCAGGTGAGATGTTCTCTTGGCCCGGTCGGTACAGAATATCAAAGTCATAACACGATAGTTCCATCCTCCAGCGTAATATCTTGTCATTCTTTATCCTACTTTTGTGCTTCTTGTCGAACATATACATCACGGACCGTTGGTCAGTCCTTATGGTGAAACGTCTACCAGTTAAATAATGCCTCCAGTGGCGAACTGCTTCTATGATGGCCTGGGCTTCCTTTTCTACAGCAGCGTAACATTTCTCTGATCCTTGAAAAGTTCTCGAAAAGAAGGCTACTGGTCGTCCTGCCTGAGATAAGACTGCAGCAATGGCAATGTCAGATGCATCCGTTTCCACTTCGAATGGTAGGGACTCATCAATGGCTTTAACTACTGAGTTTTCAATGTCCTGTTTGAGAGTATGGAAAGCGGCTTCTGCTTCCTTTGTCACAGGAAATGTGGTAGCACTCAATGGGCGGACTTTACTTGAATAGTTGTAGATCCATTGTGAGTAATAAGCAAAGAGACCAAGAGTTCTTCGGAGTGACTTTTTGTCTTGAGGCATTGGAAGTTCCCGTAGAGGTCGTAGTCGTTCAGGGTCTGGGAATATTGAACCTCCTTCCACTACATAACCAAGGATGCTAAGCCTTTTAGTTGAAAAAGTGCACTTTTCCTCATTGTAACTGATATTTTTCTTCTTGGCGGCTTCCAAAAACTTATCAAGGTTTGCATCATGTTCCTCCTGGGTCTTGCCACAAATGGTAACATTATCTAAATACGCGTAAGTTCCCATGAGTTGCTCTTCCTGAATGAGTGAATCCATAATTCGTTGGAAGCAGGCTACCCCATTGGTGACTCCAAAAGGGACTCTGGTAAACTGATACAGGCCATCACTAGCCTGAAACGCTGTGTATGGTTTATCTTCATTCCTTATAGGGACTTGATGATAGGCACTCTGTAGATCAATTGTGCTAAACACATAGTACTGAGCAATTTTGTTCACTGTATCATCAATTCGAGGTAGAGGGTACCCATCAAGAAGTGTAAATTTGTTGATTGTCTCAGAGTAATCGATAGCCAGTCTCCGTTTCCTATAACCATCTTTAACAACAACAACCTGTGCACGCCAAGGGGAATCACTCGGTTCTATAATACCCTCCTTCAGCAGCCTCTGAGTTTCTTTCGCAATGAACATCCGATCCTCATAAGAATAGCGGCGTGACTTAGCTGATATAGGATGGCAATCCGCGGTAAGATTTGCAAACAGCTTTGGTGGGTCTACCCTTAAAGTGCTAAGTCCACAGACAACAAGAGGAGGCAGTTCACCTCCATATGTTAAGGTGACACTACCATGCAGCTTCTGAAAGTCCTGACCAAGGATAACATCAGAGCACAGTTGTGGCAGAATAGCTAAATGTACATCTTGATAATCCTTTCCATTAACTCTGAGATTTACCTTACAAAACCCTAAGGTCTGAATAGAGAGAGATGTTGATGCCATGGAAACGGTACCTGATGAGTGATGTAGAGTCAAGGAGAGCCGTTTAACTAAGTCAAGGTTGATGAAACTCTCTGAGCTGCCACTATCAATAAGACCATCTACTTCTGTTCCTTTGATGAATACTTTCACAACTGCCTTTGACAGTGAATTTGGAGTAGCCGCAGAAGTCACTGTTGCTAGTGTCGCATGATCACTGGAATGTGTGGAGGCACTAGCTCTTGTTGATGCCTTAGCACGACATACTTTTGCAAAGTGACCTTTCTTGTGGCATTTATGGCACATTGCTTCACGAGCAGGACACTTTGGACGTGGATGTCTTGAAAAACCACAAAAGAAACACACCGTACCTGCCGCTGCTGTCACTGAGGCAGGTTCCACAGTAACTTCATTGCAAGAGTCTTGGTCAGGAATTGCAGCACTTACCACTCGAGAAGGCTGAGTGGTACTGTATACTTCAGAATTCTTCTGGGCTGAATCTAGAGCTCTTGCCTGGTCAAAGGCAGCGGCTAAGTCGAGAGTTTTATTCTCCAATAAACGCTGCCTTATTATTGGTGATTGCAGGCCACTGATAAAAGCATCCCTGATGGACTCTTCACAATACTGAGCAGCTGTCACTGCTTGGAAGTGACAGTCCTTACCTAAAATTTTCAGTGCTTGAAAGTATTCCTCTAAGGATTCATCAATCTGCTGGCGGCGAGTTGCAAGGCGATAGCGTGCAAAGATTTCATTTGTAGGTTTAATATACTGAGACTTGAGGGTTTTGATAGCATCTTCGTAGGTATTACACTCAGAAATAGCCTCATATATCTTAGGTGACACAAAATTGATGAGCAGACTTAGTTTATCTAGATCTTCTTTAGGAAGGGCTCCCAAGAAGTTTTCGAAAGTCTTAAACCAGTGCTTCCATTCCTGAGCAGCCGTTGATAAGCTGGGGTCACAGTCTAGCCTCTCAGGTTTCAGTAAACGCTCCATGTTGTGATGTAGTCTAGCGCAGGATCACCACCAGGTAGCCCAGGATTCTATGTTCAATAAATTGTTGTGATAGAAACACAGGCCTTATCTCTAGGCTTTATTGAACATAGAATCTTCATAGTACTTCTGCAACAACAAAATATAATGACTAGTACATCTAATAATGGCTTCTACAGGGATGGTGATGTCTTGCATATGTCAAGAGAAAAGTTATAACTACAGGCCACATATTTAAACTCACCATGTAATCTGCATGACTAATGTATATATATATAAATAGAGGAGGAGAGAATCACACCGTGTGTTGGCGCCCATCACACACCAAACTGTTGTTGTTGTTAAGGGCCCCAAGAGGTGGTGCAGTATTATCCTGCTGCTGCTCCCCACAGGACCAGTATCACTACAATGTAATATATACAGACTTTGCAAAAGCCTTCGACAAGTGTGACCATGGCGTAATAGCGCACAAAATGCGTGCTAAAGGAATAACGGGAAAAGTCGGTCGATGGATCTATAATTTCCTCACTAACAGAACACAGAGAGTAGTAGTCAACAGGGTAAAGTCCGAGGCAGCTACAGTGAAAAGCTCTGTTCCACAAGGCACAGTACTTGCTCCCATCTTGTTCCTCATCCTCATATCTGACACAGACAAGGATGTCAGCCACAGCACCGTGTCTTCCTTTCCAGATGACACCCGAATCTGCATGACAGTGTCTTCCATTGCAGACACTGCAAGGCTCCAGGCGGACATCAACCAAATCTTTCAGTGGGCTGCAGAAAACAATATGAAGTTTAACGATGAGAAATTTCAATTACTCATATATGGCAAACACGAGGAAATTAAATCGTCATCAGAGTACAAAACAAATTCTGGCCACAAAATAGAGTGAAACACCAACGTCAAAGACCTGGGAGTGATCATGTAGGAGGATCTCACCTTCAAGAACCATAACATTGTATCAATCGCATCTGCTAGAAAAATGACAGGATGGATAATGCGAACCTTCAAAACTAGGGATGCCAAGCCCATGATGACACTCTTCAGGTCACTTGTTCTATCTAGGCTGGAATGTTGCTGCACAATAACTGCACCTTTCAAGGCAGGTGAAATTGCTGACCTAGAAAATGTACAGAGAACCTTCACAGCGCGCATAACGGAGGTAAAACACTTCAATTACTGGGAGTGCTTGAGGTTCCTGAACCTGTATTCCCTGGAACGCAGGCGGGAGAGATACATGATTATATACACCTGGAAAATCCTAGAGGGACTAGTACCGAACTTGCACACGAAAATCACTCACTACGAAAGCAAAAGACTTGGCAGACGATGCAACATCCCCCCAATGAAAAGCAGGGGTGTCACTAGCACGTTAAGAGACCATACAATAAGTGTCAGGGGCCCGAGACTGTTCAACTGCCTCCCAGCATACATAAGGGGGATTACCAACAGACCCCTGGCAGTCTTCAAGCTGGCACTGGACAAGCACCTAAAGTCGGTTCCTGACCAGCCGGGCTGTGGCTCGTACGTTGGTTTGCGTGCAGCCAACAGTAACAGCCTGGTTGATCAGGCTCTGATCCACCAGGAGGCCTGGTCACAGACCGGGCCGCGGGGGCGCTGACCTCCGGAACTCTCTCCAGGTAAACTCCAGGTAATACATAGAACACTTAACTCGGATATAAACCCTCCCTGTATTTGTGTATACCTGAATAAATTTACTTACTTACTTACTTACTTACTTAATCCCCTCAAACGTCTCCTGACCAACCTCAACAGAGCACATGACTATAACACAAGGCACAGATCACTCTTTGATGTAAAAACTCAATGCACATAAAAGGCCCAAAAATCTGAAATTCATTACCTGTGAGTATAAAAGAAACACCGTTTATAAATTCAAGTATCTTCTTAAAAATCACTTACTCAACCACAACTAAATAAATACTGAATAACTGTATCTCATAAGTGTTCAACCTGTTGTTGGAATTTATTCTGTCCAAGAAGTCCCAAAGGGGGAAAAACACACTGTTCGAGGGCCCTTACACCCACCCAAAACACAAACATACTCACCCGGGTTTGCGAAGGTGGTTGGAAGGTACTTCTTAATTGATAGATTTGCCCTTCATGGAAGAAGTAGGTAGTTTATACTGTTAGTACACTAATATTAGGATTATTAAGGCAACTGTAGATAATAATAATGTAGACCTAAGACCTTAACATAGGTAGTAATAGGCCGAATGTAGGCAAACACTAGGTTATGTTAGCTAGGGAGAATTGGCAGCCCCAGTTTGAGCGACGAGGAGTGGGTCTCGAAGACGCCAGAGCTTCCTTCTAAGACTAGACACCATCTGAACAACACGTGCCGTGATCAGCAGGCGGCGCCCCCACGTGTCTTCACATATTAGACCTGGGGAAATCTGGTGGAGGCACCTCGATGTACCGTAGATGACCTCCTCCGTCAGGCCCATACAGTAAGGCAAGACCTCCACTTTTTCTTAGGATTCTGGCCAGTGTCTGGGTAAAGTTGCGAGTGAGTTGAGCTGTAGGCCTTTGTGCAGCTGGCAGTGCATGCCCAGTACGTACCAGTGTCTCTTGTTAACCTAGAAGCTAGTGTCACTTTCTGCATAGTATTCTAGGGGATTCACCCCCCCCCCACCTTGGAAATAGGAATTTCTGAGGTGCAGACAGGTCACTAATAACGATTGAATATTGCAGGAATTAAGGCTCCCGGTTGCACGTGGTTTCTGAGGGGAAGTCCAAAGAGGCTAAGCTTAGAGAGGTGGAAGACCAGAATAGATTCTACATCACCAAGTAAGTTAGTCCTTTAAACGTGCATGCAGGCGAGATTTCTTGCAACATCAGTCATTTATGAAAATCTGTCCTATAAGCCACTTGTGAGGCTGAGGTACCGAACTCAGAGCTCGGTGTCAACAGAGCTTGCCAGGGTAGGTGACTCACTTGGAGGCAGTCCAGACAAATTTTCACACCTGTGATCCTATCAAACTTTGTTTTTTTAATTACATTACCAAACAGAATACTCCATTCTACTGAATACACAGCAACACAGTAAATGACCATATGACCTGTCTTTGAAATACTCATTTGTGATTAACTGTTATTTGTTTACTATAATTTTTTACCACTGAATATATCATTGCTTAGTTAATCTTAAGTTAATTTTAAGCCTGCCCATAATGCTCTGCATACAAGGGGCTTTGGGCATGTCACACTTAACCACTGTATTTCTTTGTACATCTATGTATCATGTCCAAATAAATAAATAAATAAATAAATAATAGTATGTCACTGATGCCAGCTAGTTTAGTTTAATATCTTTATTATGCACCCCATACCCATCCTGTGGGCGGTAGTCAAAAGATTACAAAGGTACATAATGGGTCCAGGGACTGGACCCCAAAGTTATGATAGCTGAACTAGTTACAAAGGTAATGATGATGCCAGCTAGGCCTGTATACCTTGTACATGTACTTGTAGTAAATAAAGATATAATTATTATTATTATTATTATTATTATTATTATTATTATTATTATTATTATTATTATTATTATTATTATAAAGGTTATGTTATCCTTTACAGAATCTAGAAGAGCTATGACAGGTCTCGTAAGACCTGGTCATAGACCGGGCCGCGAGGGCCCGGAACACCCTTCAGGTATACTCAAGGTATCGCGGCGCTTACCCAGGGATTTAAAATTGAAGTTAATTAAATATTGATATATGTTTGTTGTGGGTAACAACGCAGCCTATAACTTAAGGTCAACCAACTGTTGTGTGATGTATGTCAGAAAGAACTTGCTACATTCACTCCTTGCCCAGCAGAGTCGAGTAAACATGCAGTATCATGATGTCAAAGTATATGCAGGCGATTTTTCCATAAACATTTTTAATTTCTATGCCCCAGCGAGCCAGCTTCGACCTGATACTTTACCAGATCACATCAATAGTGAACCTACCCTTATTCTTGGAAATTTTAAGGCCAAACATAAGAATATTGGTGGGTCTATAACAAACACCAATGGAACTAAACTAGTGAAATTGCTAAATGAGCATGATAATGTTCGAATTGTGGGCACTATTGAGCCTACTCACATATGTGGTGGCATACTAGATCTGTGCCTTGGATTTAATACATCATATTCGATGCATGACTCTGTTATAGTTGATGATCTTCTATCTGATCACTTCCCAAGACTAACAACTGTCAATCTTAATCACATCTTCAGCAGTCAAGAAGCTAAATTCAGAAGGAGGAAACTTATTCTCAACCCAGAACACAGAGATAACTTTATTAACCACCTGGATCAATGGTATAAGAATTACGAGCACATTGGCACAAAAATTTAATGATGATTTAGTTGCGACTATTGAGACTGTCTTAACAGATCAAGTGGGCAGGAAAAGAAAACATAGACCCTCCACTATAAATGACAATAAAAACCAATGTAAATACTATAATGATCCAGAACTACGCAATCTAACACATGCAGCAGCTAGGATGATTGGTAAAGCATACCGTGAATGTAGAACCCCAGACCTGCTCAGAACGTTCCAAGCTGTACTAACAAATGCAAGGAATAGAAAGCAAGAACTTAGGCAACAGGAACGGGATCAATTTGTTAGTGGATTAAATAGGTCCACCCCTTTAAGTTTGGCTTGGAAACGTATAAATAAATAACCAGGAAAAAGACTGGCAATGTTGCTCATCCCTTTCCTCTTGAAAAAGCAAATGACCTCATAAATGACTGGTCCAAAACATCCAGGCATGAAAACCTTCCATTTCATACTAAAACAAATTTAGAGAGTACTTCTGAAGAAATGTTGAAACTGATTAATTTTATGAGCCAAAATATTGATGAGAGTGATTGCCTCTTCACCGAGTATGAATTAGATAATGCATTAACTAAAGGTCGATCAACTGCTCCTGGAGAGGATGGTATAACCTATGATATTCTCAGAACTCTAAGGCACGTACCTGATAACCCTTTGTTGGCACTGTATAATCTCAGTTACATTGAGGGCGTTCTTCCTACTTCCTGGACCAATAGTCTCATTGTGCCTATCCCTAAGCCCCAACAGCCTGATACATTTAGGCCGATCTCCTTAACTAGTTGTCTTTGTAAAACCTTTGAAAGAATGATACTTAACAGACTGTACTACAGAATCAGACACCAACTTTTCCCCTACCTCTATGGGCTCATGAAAGGTAAAAGTATACAGAACTGTATTTCCACCTTTCTCACTGCACACACCTCTACTAGTTTCACCACTTTTCTTGATCTAAAATCTGCATTTGATATTGCGAACAGAACCAGTAGTTGGGAGAGACAGGAGCGACCTGTTCTAAATCCATGCTGCCCTGGGTTGTGTAACTGATGGGTATCTAGATGGGTGGCGATCTTGCTTCTTAGGACCCTTTCAAAGATTTTTATGATATGTGATGTTAGCGCTATCTGTCTGTAGTTCTTTGCTATTGCTTTACTGCCCCCTTTGTGGAGTGGGGCTATGTCTGTTATTTTTAGTAACTGTGGAACGACCCCTGTGTCCATGCTCCCTCTCCATAGGATGTTAAAAGCACGTGATAGGGGCTTCTTGCAGTTCTTGATGAACACGGAGCTCCATGAGTCCGGCCCTGGGGCAGAGTGCATGGGCATGTTATTTATCGCCTGTTCGAAGTCATTTGGCGTCAGATAACGTCAGATAGGCTTGTGTTTACCAAATTCTGTGGCTCTCCCATAAAAAAAAAAATAATTTAGATCTTCGACTCTCAGTCTGGTTAGCTGCTTGCTAAAAACTGAGTCATATTGGGACTTGAGTATTATTATTATAATCAAGGGGGAAGCGCTAAACCTGGAGGATTATACAGCGCCTGGGGGGGGGATGTGGAAGGCATTCAGGCTTAATTAATTCGGGGAACTGGAGCACAGATCCAATTCCCTAAATCAAGAGCCCCTCATCAACATCACCAACAATACCTGGAGTTTACCTGGAGAGAGTTTCGGGGGTCAACGCCCCCGCGGCCCGGTCTGTGACCAGGCCTCCTGGTGGATCAGCGCCTGATCAACCAGGCTGTTGCTGCTGGCTGCACGCAAACCAACGTACGAGCCACAGCCCGGCTGATCAGGAACTGTCTTTAGGTGCTTGTCCAGTGCCAGCTTGAAGACTGCCAGGGGTCTGTTGGTAATCCCCCTTATGTGTGCTGGGAGGCAGTTGAACAGTCTCGGGCCCCTGACACTTATTGTATGGTCTCTTAACGTGCTAGTGACACCCCTGCTTTTCATTGGGGGGATGGTGCATCGTCTGCCAAGTCTTTTGCTTTCGTAGTGAGTGATTTTCGTGTGCAAGTTTGGTACTAGTCCCTCTAGGATTTTCCAGGTGTATATAATCATGTATCTCTCCCTCCTGCGTTCCAGGGAATACAGGTTTAGAAACCTCAAGCGCTCCCAGTAATTGAGGTGTTTTATCTCCGTTATGCGCGCCGTGAAAGTTCTCTGTACATTTTCTAGGTCGGCAATTTCACCTGCCTTGAAAGGTGCTGTTAGAGTGCAGCAATATTCCAGCCTAGATAGAACAAGTGACCTGAAGAGTGTCATCATGGGCTTGGCCTCCCTAGTTTTGAAGGTTCTCATTATCCATCCTGTCATTTTTCTAGCAGATGCGATTGATACAATGTTATGGTCCTTGAAGGTGAGATCCTCCGACATAATCACTCCTAGG
Source organism: Cherax quadricarinatus (assembly GCF_038502225.1). Classification (NCBI taxonomy): domain Eukaryota; kingdom Metazoa; phylum Arthropoda; class Malacostraca; order Decapoda; family Parastacidae; genus Cherax; species Cherax quadricarinatus. The sequence continues at coordinate 28,064,875 of NC_091298.1, forward strand.
TCTTTGACGTTGGTGTTTCGCTCTATTTTGTGGCCAGAATTTGTTTTGTACTCTGATGAAGATTTAATTTCCTCATGTTTACCATATCTGAGTAATTGAAATTTCTCATCGTTGAACTTCATATTGTTTTCTGCAGCCCACTGAAAGATTTGGTTGATGTCCGCCTGGAGCCTTGCAGTGTCTGCAATGGAAGACACTGTCATGCAGATTCGGGTGTCATCTGCAAAGGAAGACACGGTGCTGTGGCTGACATCCTTGTCTATGTCGGATATGAGGATGAGGAACAAGATGGGAGCTAGTACTGTGCCTTGTGGGACAGAGCTTTTCACCGTAGCTGCCTCGGACTTTACTCTGTTGACGACTACTCTCTGTGTTCTGTTAGTGAGGAAATTATAGATCCATCGACCGACTTTTCCTGTTATTCCTTTAGCGCGCATTTTGTGCGCTATTACGCCATGGTCACACTTGTCGAAGGCTTTTGCAAAGTCTGTATATATTACATCTGCATTCTTTTTGTCTTCTAGTGCATTTAGGACCTTGTCGTAGTGATCCAGTAGTTGAGACAGACAGGAGCGACCTGTTCTAAACCCATGTTGCCCTGGGTTGTGTAACTGATGGGTTTCTAGATGGGTGGTGATCTTGCTTCTTAGGACCCTTTCAAAGATTTTTATGATATGGGATGTTAGTGCTATTGGTCTGTAGTTCTTTGCTGTTGCTTTACTGCCCCCTTTGTGGAGTGGGGCTATGTCTGTTGTTTTTAGTAACTGAGGGACGACCCCCGTGTCCATGCTCCCTCTCCATAGGATGGAAAAGGCTCGTGATAGGGGCTTCTTGCAGTTCTTGATGAACACAGAGTTCCATGAGTCTGGCCCTGGGGCAGAGTGCATGGGCATGTCATTTATCGCCTGTTCGAAGTCATTTGGCGTCAGGATAACATCGGATAGGCTTGTGTTAGTCAAATTTTGTGGCTCTCTCATAAAAAATTCATTTTGGTCTTCGACTCTCAGTCTGGTTAGCGGCTTGCTAAAAACTGAGTCATATTGGGACTTGAGTAGCTCACTCATTTCCTTGCTGTCATCTGTGTAGGACCCATCTTGTTTAAGTAGGGGCCCAATACTGGACGTTGTTCTCGATTTTGATTTGGCATAGGAGAAGAAATACTTTGGGTTTCTTTCGATTTCATTTATGGCTTTTAGTTCTTCCCGCGATTCCTGACTCCTAAAGGATTCTTTTAGCTTAAGTTCGATGCTTGCTATTTCTCTGACCAGTGTCTCCCTGCGCATTTCAGATATATTGACCTCTTTTAGCCGCTCTGTTATTCTTTTCCGTCGCCTGTAAAGGGAGCGCCTGTCTCTTTCTATTTTACATCTACTCCTCCTTTTTCTTAGAGGAATAAGCCTTGTGCATACATCGAGTGCCACCGAGTTAATCTGTTCTAGGCATAAGTTTGGGTCTGTGTTGCTTAGTATATCTTCCCAGCTTATATCGGTTAGGACTTGGTTTACTTGGTCCCACTTTATGTTTTTGTTATTGAAGTTGAATTTGGTGAATGCTCCCTCATGACTAGTCTCATTTTGTCGGTCTGGGGCTCCATGCATACATGTCTGAACCTCAATTATGTTGTGATCTGAGTATATTGTTTTTGATATGGTGACATTTCTTATCAGATCATCATTGTTAGTGAAGATGAGGTCTAGTGTATTCTCCAGTCTTGTAGGCTCTATTATTTGCTGGTTTAAATTGAATTTTGTGCAGAGATTTAAAAGCTCGTGTGAGTGTGAGTTTTCATCAGAGCTGCCTCCTGGTGTTATTTCTGCAACAATATTATTTGCTATATTCCTCCATTTTAGGTGCCTTAAGTTGAAATCCCCCAGGAGCAAGATGTTGGGTGCAGGAGCTGGAAGATTTTCCAGACAGTGGTCAATTTTTAACAGCTGTTCCTGGAATTGCTGGGATGTTGCATCCGGAGGCTTGTAGACTACCACAATGACTAGGTTTTGGTTCTCGACCTTTACTGCTAAAACTTCCACTACGTCATTTGAGGCATTAAGCAGTTCTGTGCAAACAAGTGACTCTGCAATGTACAGGCCAACCCCCCCCTTTTGCCTGTTCACTCTGTCACATCTGTATAGGTTGTAACCTGGGATCCATACTTCGTTGTCCAAGTGATCCTTTATGTGGGTCTCAGTGAAAGCCGCGAACATTGCCTTTGCCTCTGCAAGCAGTCCACGGATGAAAGGTATTTTGTTGTTTGTAGCTGGCTTTAGACCCTGTATATTTGCAAAGAAGAATGTTATCGGACTGGTGGTATTGTTGGTACCAAATTCTGTAAACTCAGCATTGTAATACTTATAGAGAATAAAGTTTGAAAGTTTGAACCTTCCTTGAGGGGGGGGGGGACTTGAGTAGCTCACTCATTTCTTTGCTGTCATCTGTGTAGGACCCATCTTGTTTAAATAGTGGTACAATACTGGATGTTGTTCTCGACTTTGATTTTGGTTTCTTTCGATTTCATTTATGGCTTTTAGTTCTTCCCGCGATTCCTGACTCCTATAAGATTCCTTTAGCCTTTGTTCGGTGTCTGTTATTTCTCTGACCAGTGTCTCCCTACGCATTGCAGATATATTGGCCTCTTTTAGCCGCTCTGTTATTCTTTTCCTTCGCCTGTAAAGGGAGCCTCATCTTTTGTATATTGTTCTACTGTCTTCTAAATATGTCCTAGAATCTGTGTTGATAAAGCCACTGGAAGGCGAAACGTCTACAATAAAGATAACCAGATGTTGCACATGTGTCTTAACTCTGATTTTCATTGGAGTCCTTTAATCCTTTTCTCCAAGATACGACCCTACAACTGTCGCCTAATACCTAGGAACCTACTTCCTGTTAGGTGAACTGAGGTAGCGGGTGTAGAATGACGCCAGCTGAGGTAAGGCGCCTCCCACATGAACCGTGAGTACCAATATAAGTTCACTTAAGACCACTGTAAAGCAAATCCTGTAAGTTACGCAAGAATACATAAATAAAATATTACTTACTATGTGAAAATATTAAGACATACATGGAAATAAGCCCCACTGCTTGGCTGCTTTAACTTTTAAGGTATAAAAGTATCCCTAAGGTATAAAAGTATCCCAATATTTGCACCAATAACTCACTACAGTTGTGACCGGGTGTGGAAGTGTGAATTGCTCATTACTCTATAATTTGTTCATGATTGTAGCCATGTATAAACGTAAGTAACCATTCTACAGAATTCATTACCTTTGTAACTTGTGAGCTCATTACCTTTGTACCTAGTTCAGCCATCACAACTTTGGGGGCCCAGTCCCTGGACCCATTACGTACCTCTGTAATCTGTAAATACCTTTGTAACTTGTCATGATTGTGACCAGACTTACCTGGAGTTCATTACCTTTGTAAATTGTGAGTTCATTACCTTTGTAAGTTGTGAGTGCATTACCTTTGTAAATTGTGAGTTCATTACCTGGAGTTTACCTGAAGTTTACCTGGAGAGAGTTTCGGGGGTCAACGCCCCCGCGGCCCGGTCTGTGACCAGGCCTCCTGGTGGATCAGCGCCTGATCAACCAGGCTGTTGCTGCTGGCTGCACGCAAACCAACGTACGAGCCACAGCCCGGCTGATCAGGAACTGACTTTAGGTGCTTGTCCAGTGCCAGCTTGAAGACTGCCAGGGGTCTGTTGGTAATCCCCCTTATGTGTGCTGGGAGGCAGTTGAACAGTCTCGGGCCCCTGACACTTATTGTATGGTCTCTTAACGTGCTAGTGACACCCCTGCTTTTCATTGGGGGGATGGTGCATCGTCTGCCAAGTCTTTTGCTTTCGTACTGAGTGATTTTCGTGTGCAAGTTCGGTACTAGTCCCTCTAGGATTTTCCAGGTGTATATAATCGTGTATCTCTCCCTCCTGCGTTCCAGGGAATACAGGTTTAGAAACCTCAAGCGCTCCCAGTAATTGAGGTGTTTTATCTCCGTTATGCGCGCCGTGAAAGTTCTCTGTACATTTTCTAGGTCGGCAATTTCACCTGCCTTGAAAGGTGCTGTTAGAGTGCAGCAATATTCCAGCCTAGATAGAACAAGTGACCTGAAGAGTGTCATCATGGGCTTGGCCTCCCTAGTTTTGAAGGTTCTCATTATCCATCCTGTCATTTTTTCTAGCAGATGCGATTGATACAATGTTATGGTCCTTGAAGGTGAGATCCTCCGACATAATCACTCCCAGGTCTTTGACGTTGGTGTTTCGCTCTATTTTGTGGCCAGAATTTGTTTTGTACTCTGATGAAGATTTAATTTCCTCATGTTTACCATATCTGAGAAATTGAAATTTCTCATCGTTGAACTTCATATTGTTTTCTGCAGCCCACTGAAAGATTTGGTTGATGTCCGCCTGGAGCCTTGCAGTGTCTGCAATGGAAGACACTGTCATGCAGATTCGGGTGTCATCTGCAAAGGAAGACACGGTGCTGTGGCTGACATCCTTGTCTATGTCGGATATGAGGATGAGGAACAAGATGGGAGCTAGTACTGTGCCTTGTGGAACAGAGCTTTTCACCGTAGCTGCCTCGGACTTTACTCTGTTGACGACTACTCTCTGTGTTCTGTTAGTGAGGAAATTATAGATCCATCGACCGACTTTTCCTGTTATTCCTTTAGCGCGCATTTTGTGCGCTATTACGCCATGGTCACACTTGTCGAAGGCTTTTGCAAAGTCTGTATATATTACATCTGCATTCTTTTTGTCTTCTAGTGCATTTAGGACCTTGTCGTAGTGATCCAGTAGTTGAGACAGACAGGAGCGACCTGTTCTAAACCCATGTTGCCCTGGGTTGTGTAACTTGCTCAGCTATCAAAACTTTGGAGTCCAGTCCCTGGACCAATTATGTACCTCTGTAATCTTTTGACTACCGCCCACAGGATGGGTATGGGGTGCATAATAAACATATTAAACTAACTATGGAAATAAGTCACTTTGACTTTTTTATGGGTTTCCTAGGTAATTTATACATGTTACTATGTATGATAATTTGTGTAACTGTACTTTAGTATACCTATACATAATGGGCGTGTTTCCTTACACTGTGTTTCTATGTTCACCCATCAGTAACATAGGTACCTGGGTGTTAGTGGACTGGTGTGGGTCACATCCTGGGACAAAACTGACCTAATTTGCCCGAAATGATCTGAGTATAACAAGCGGCTTTCTGTATAGTAGTATATCATTGATGTAAGTTAAGTCTGTATACCTTGTACATGTACTTGTAGAAATAAAAATATTATTATTACTTCTTGAGTTATCCGTCCCAGAAAGACTCGCATATAAGTGTGCGCTAGGAAGTATGTTGGGTTGATGTAAAAGAGATCAGAATATGTTGATTGATGCGAGCAGCGCCATCTATGGTGGCCAGCTTGCCGCGCTCCTCAGTGCCAACAGTTCTCTCATCATCTATACTAGAGTAACAGTAGCTCAGTCCCAGAGGGGGAGTAGTGGTGTTCTAGCGAGTTGCTGACGAGTATTACTGGAATATAACCATGTCGCAGACAGTGGTGGAGACCCCGCGGGTGGTGGAGATGGCGGAGCAGGAGCAAGATGAGGTGTGTGTGGTGTGTTTCCGAGGTGTGGAGATCTACAGCGTCGGTGAGTGTGATCACCCCGTCTGCTATGAATGTTCCACCAGGATGAGGGTACTCTGTGCCAGGAATGAGTGCCCGATATGCAGGAAAGACATGTCCAAGGTGAGTACCAGCGGTTGTAAAGTGGGTATGAGGTGGTCAGTAAGAGGGGGGATGGGGCTGGCCTGACTGATTACGGATACTTTCAGTCCTGTTCTTTTCCTGTTTACTTACCAGCTGTCATTTCGGATTTCATGAGGAGCATGTTTTCACAACCACGTTTTTACGAGGGGCACATTTCTATGTGGGTGACGTTTTCGTGAAGACCTTGTTTTTACGAGGGGCCATGTTTTCACAAGGCCATGTTTTAATAAGTGCCATGATGTAATAAGGGCCACGTTTTCATGAGGGTCATGTTTTGAAGGCCACGTTTTCACGTGTAATATTTTGAAAGCCATGTTTTCATGAGGGCCACGTTTTAATAAAGGACACGTTTTTAAGACCACATACTCACGAGGGCCACATTTTCATGAAGGTCTTGCTCTAATAAAGACCATGATTTAGTCCACGTTTTCATGAGTCATGTTCATGAGGGCCATGTTGTCATGTTTTTATAAGGGACATTTCTTGAGGGGGGCCATATTTTAATAAGGCTCAGGCTTTCATTGGGCAGTATTTTAATAAGTGATGCAGTTTATTGACATCCATTTTTCAATCAGTGATGCATTTTCGTGAGGGCCATGTTTTAATAAGGGCCATGCATTTTCATGAGGGCCATGTTTAAATAAGGGTTGCATTTTTATAAGGTTTCTGTGTCTTCTGGTCTAACATGTTATGAAGTATGAGTCAGTGTATAGGGATGAACATACATTAGTTATCTATTATTTTTAGTTAAAAGCCAGAGTGGGATCATAATGTATATTTCCCTATGAAATGGATCGATTTGTATTTTATATTACAAATAATAGCCATGTTATCTATTGTATGGGGAAAATAATTTTGTTGTGGGAATTTTTTATTTACTGATAATGAGCAAAATATCACTTGCGTAATTTTTTATTAATTGGATTGTGCAGTGAAGCTAATTATATTTTAAACAAGAAAGATGGTTTATGTTGACAAGTTTAATAACATAACCTAATCAAAACTGGGAAACTTAGCCTAGACCAGCTGTAAAAATTATTGGCTGTGTATGTATGTATGTATGTATGAATGTATGGAGAAGTTGATATTTTCCTCTTGCCCAAGAGGGGTCTCTCGTATATAAATTTAGTAGAACTGTCCCAAACAGTAACCCAGCATAACTATCCTAACCTAAATATAAATGTTGGTGAACATGCAAAATAAAAGCATGTTATGTGTGTACTGGCAACAGTTGTTATTACATACTTGTGCAAAAATTTATTTTGGGAAATATTACCAAAAATCAGCAGTTAATATTGAGTTAGATAATGCGACGGACCAATCACAGCAGTCCATCATATTTCAACAAAGGTGTACCATTTCTTCTGCCGAAAAATGGTGAAGTTAAGTTATATTTGGTTGAGTTATATTGGATTTCCTTAGGTCAGGTTACATTTATTTCCATGGCTCAGTTGGCAGTTCACTCAGCTCATATACTGAGTGTCCAGGGTTCGATGCCCAGCAGCACGGGTAGAAACATTGGGCATGGTTTCCTTACACCTGCTGCCATTGTTCACCTAGCAGTAAGGTATTAGTCGACTGTTGTGAGTCACATCCTGGTGAGTGGTAATATCTTAGACTGGGCTGGCTTTGACATGAGCTAATGTAAGATAACAGCTCTTGGCCTGCAAAAATTGATGTGTGTAAGAAGAAAACCCACCCCACATGACTAACCTAACTTGACCTAACCTGTATTTTATCCTAATCTATCCTGCTGTATTTTAGCCTAACCTAACCTACTGTATTTTACTAACTTATCTAAACATAATGAAACCTGACCAGTACTTAAACTCATTATTGACTGGTCTTAGTTATAGTTTACAAGTTGCTTGACCTCTTTTGGGGTTGGTGCTGTAGTACTACACCAAAATTCTAGCGGCTTCAGATTTAGCGGAAGAAGGTCGGTAGGCCTATATATGAGAGAATGGGTCTGCGCAGTCAGTGTGCGCAGTATACAAAAAATCAGGGTGCCCGCATAGCATTGTGGGAACACCATCTCAGTACCCTTTGTTTACCATGTCTCGTAGTAAGGAAAGCCTCACTTTCCAGAGAATTGCGAACCTACTCTTCCCAAGTCATAGTTCTAACATGGCTGGAGGTGGAAGTGAAGATGAATTCTATGGTTTTGAGGAGTTAGTGACTGAAAGCAACTCTCAGGATGATGCAAATACAGCTTCTCCTCACTTAATGACGGAGTTTCGTTCCTAAGACCACGTCAGTAAATGAATTCATTGCTAAGCAAGGAGCATACTATAATGGCAGTGGGTTTGTGTCAACCATCTTTGATATTGTTTTAATCTCACCCTTGCACCATTTATAACATTTTTAGTATATTTTAAATGTTTATACAGTACTGTACTATATATTGTAATAAGCAGAATAGAGGAAATCAGCTCTAATATACATTATTATTTAGGCCTGTTTCATCACAATTAAACACTTGTTCAGGTTTCAGTCCTTCAGCCTCTATGTACTCCTTGAATTCATGCACATATTTTTCAGCTGCTTTTTGGTCTGAACTGGCAGCCTCACCATGCCTAATCACACTATGTATGCCACTACGATTCTTAAATCTTTCAAACCAACCTTTGCTGGCCTTAAATTCACTGACATCACCACTAGTTGCAGGCATTTTTCTAATTAAATCCTCATGCAACTGCCTAGCCTTTTCACATTAACCCATAAACGGTCCAAATGTATATATACGTTCATTACCCCAGTGCCCCGAATATTTTGAAAAATAAAAAAATCGTTTTTGTTATAGAAAAAGAGCACATTTTTCTAAGTGTTATAGGATAAAAAAAAAATTAGGGTCAGTACTTACTGAGATATGAGGCCGCGAAGTTGATACTTGGCGATCACCTGACGGCAACATGGAGCACAGCCGCTTGCAGAAACTCTACATATTTACCATTTTTTTCCATTTTTTTTAACTTTTCTTGGTTTTCTTGGTATGATACTTATGTTTTACAGTAATTCTTTTGATTTCAATGTCAATTGTTGCTTATACACCAATAATATATACAATATTATTATCATATTGCCACAGACACATATGTACACACTGACAGGTGATTTTGCACACCTGGCTGAATCACACATTATTATCTACAGCTATATACAAGTATTTACATGCCCCACTTGTGTTTCTAGAACTCCACGATTGTATGATACTCCATGAAGCATGGATTCATTCAGAGTGCCACCCCACACTGGTGACAAATGTATCGTGTGTCCTTTCGCTGTTGGGGTCGTTTTTTGGTGGTAGCACACACAACACACTTTTTCTGGGAATGCTTCTTCTTTGGGGTAGGTGGTATTGGTACCAAGTAGTGACAGTTAGGGATGATTCAGTCTGGCACTTCCCCCACTGGCTTTGGTTGGGGGACAGGTTGTGGTGTGACAGGTCGCTGTTGAGGGGCAGGTACAGGTGTGGTACCATACTTTTTTACAATCTGTTTTACGACATTCAAGGAGAATTCTGCAAAACGTTGTCATTTTCCAGTCTTTATTTCATATATATTGAATGCATTGAGCAGTGCAATGTCTACAAGGTGAAAAAACAGTTTTATATACCACTTGCGACTCCTACGCACACAGTCAACGAACCCTATCATCATGTCACATTTGTCAATGAGTCGCATATTGTTTGTATAGTCGACAACAGCAGCTGGCTTGACAATACGTTCATTGGTCTCCCTGTTCACTTTGTCTGTTTGTACCATCTCGTCTCTGTGGATGGTTGACAGCAATGTCACGTCCCGTTTGTCATGCCATGTCAGTGCCATGATGTCATTGGCATGAAATGCTTGCACTGCATCTTCAATACTGCCTCCACTGAACCTTGGCATATGTTTTCTATTCCTTCTCACTGTTCCACATATATCAGTATTGTTCACACGTAGGAAATCAGCGAGCATAGGGCTTGTATACCAGTTGTCTGTGTACAATGTATGGCCCTTGCCAAGGTATGCTTCCATCATTTTTCGAACAACATCACCAGAAATGCCCAACATGTGTCTGGTATCGTCAAGTGTGTTTTTCCCGGTGTATACAATCACATCTAATACAAGACCACTTTCAGTCACACATAACAAACTGTTTTATACCAAAGTGATGACGTTTGCTTGGTATACAGTGGACCCTTGCATACCGTTGGCATCATATTACGTTAAATCCGCAAACCGATACATTTTATAGGTAAAATTTTGCCTCGCATGCCACTAAAATGCTCGGTCAACGCTATTCGTCCGAGACGCATCTAATGTGCGGCGTGAGCCAGCCTCACATGTTCCGCCAGTGGCATTGTTTACCAGCCAGCCTCCGCAGTAACATCCAAGCATACAATTGGAACGTTTTGTACTATTACAGCATTTTTGGTGATTTCATCTGCAAAATAAATGACCATGGGCCCCAAGAAAGCTTCTAGTGCCAACCCTACAAGAATAAGGGTGGGAATTACTACAGAGATGAAGAAAGAGATCATTGCTAAGTATGAAAGTGGAGTACGTGTCTCCGAGCTGGCAAGGTTGTATAGTAAACCCCAATCAACCATCGCTACTATTGTGTCCAAGAAAACGGCAATCAAGGAAGCTGTTCTTGCCAAAGGTGCAACTGTGTTTTCGAAACAGAGATTGCAAGTGATAGAAGATGTTGAGAGATTCTTATTGGTGTGGATAAATGAAAAACAGATAGCAGGAGATAGCATCTCTCAAGCGATCATAAGTGAAAAGGCTAGGAAGTTGCATCAGGATTTAATTAGAAAAATGCCTGCAACTAGTGATGATGTGAGTGAATTTAAGGCCAGCAAAGGTTGGTTTGAGAGATTTAAGAAGCGTAGTGGCATACATAGTGTGATAAGGCATGGTGAGGCTGCCAGTTCAGACCAAAAAGCAGCTGAAAAATATGTGCATGAATTCAAGGAGTACATAGACAGTGAAGGACTGAAACCTGAACAAGTGTTTAATTGTGATGAAACAGGCCTGTTTTGGAAGAAAATGCCAAGCAGGACATACATTACTCAGGAGGAAAAGGCACTCCCAGGATATAAGCCTATGAAAGACAGGCTTACTCTTCTCATGTGTTCCAATGCTAGTGGTGATTGCAAAGTGAAGCCTTTATTAGTGTATCACTCTGAAACTCCGAGAGCATTCAGGCAAAAGAATATCCTCAAGGCTAATTTGTGTGTGCTGTGGAGGGCAAACAGTAGGGCATGGGTCACTAGGGACTTTTTCTATGACTGGTTACACCAAGCATTTGCCCCCAGTGTGAAAAATTACCTAACTGTAAAGAAATTAGACCTTAAGTGCCTCCTGGTGTTAGACAATGCCCCTGGTCATCCTACAGACTTGGCAGAGTGACTCTGTGGGGACATGAGCTTCATTAAGGTGAAGTTTTTGCCTCCTAATACCACCCCTCTCCTGCAGCCCATGGACCAGCAGGTTACTGCAGACTTCAAAAAACTGTACACAAAAGCTCTGTTTGAAAGGTGCTTTGTAGTGACATCGGAAACTCAATTGACTCTAAGATAGAGTTTTGGAGAGAGCACTTTAATATCCTCAATTGTGTAAACCTTATAGGTAAGGCTTGGGAGGGAGTGACTAAGAGGACCTTGAACTCTGCTTGGAAGAAACTGTGGCCAGAATGTGTAAACAAAAGGAATTTTGAAGGGTTTGAGGCTAACCCTGGGAATCCTATGCCAGTTGAGGAATCCATTGTGGCATTGGGAAAGTCCTTGGGGTTGGAGGTTAGTAGGGATGATGTAGAAGAGTTGGTGGAGGAGGACAATGAAGAACTAACCACTGATGAGCTGCTAGATCATCTTCATCAGCATGAGGCCACACCTGAGGAAACTGCTTCGGAGGAGGGGGGAGAGAGAAACTGAAGAAGTTGCCTACTTCAAATATTAAGGAAATCTGTGCAATGTGGCTTAAAGTGCAAACCTTTATGGATGAAAATCACCCTCAGACAGCTATTGCAAGCCGTGCTGGTGACTATTACACTGACAATGTTGTGAACCACTTTAGGAAAGTCATAAAGGAATGAGAGGTACAGACCTCTATGGACAGATATGTTGTGCGACAGAAGTCCAGTGACTCTGAAGCTGGTCCTAGTGGCATTAAAAGAAGAAGGGAAGTAACCCCGGAAAAGAACTTGACACCTCAAGTCCTAATAGAAGGGGATTCCCCTTCTAAACACTAAGACCATCAACACTCTCCCCTCTTCCCATCCCATCAATCATCACCAGATCTTCAATAAGGGTAAGTGTCATGTAACTGTGCATGTCTTCTTCAGTTTGTGTGTATTAAAATTAATATTTCATGTGGTAAAAAAAAAAATTTTTCATAATTTTGGGTGTCAGGAACGGATTAATTTAATTTCCATTATTTCTTACGGGGAAAATTCATTTGGTGGCTTGGTGGCTTGGTGGCTAAAGCTCCCGCTTCACACACGGAGGGCCTGGGTTCGATTCCCGGCGGGTGGAAACATTTCAACACGTTTCCTTACACCTGTTGTCCTGTTCACCTAGCAGCAAATAGGTACCTGGGTGTTAGTCGACTGGTGTGGGTCGCATCCTGGGGGACAAGATTAAGAACCCCAATGGAAATAAGTTAGACAGTCCTCGATGACGCATTGACTTTCTTGGGTTATCCTGGGAGGCTAACCCTCCGGGGTTAAAAATCCGAACGAAATCTTATCTCTTATCTTATCTTAATGATAATTTCGCATAACATTGAGCTCTCAGGAACGGATTAATAGCGTTATGCGAGGGTCCACTGTATATTGTTTGAATGACAAGCGTCACTTGAACAAAATCAAGGCCTTGTCAACAACAATATTCTTGAAGAGATAAAAGTAGGCACTGAATTTCTGCTTCATTTAGATAACCACTTCCCGGATTTTGTATAGGTCGTTTTTATTGGGCCTATTCCTGTCTGAGAAGTGCAACATTCATAGCAACAGAATGAATCTGTTGCAGAGGAGGTCACGGAAGACAGGAGTACTGATGAAGTGGTCTGTGGCCCAGTAGTTACGTATATTGTTCTTATAGGTATGTGGCATAAGCATGACAGTGCCAAGGAATAAATACATTTCATCCACTGTTGCATGTTTCCATCTGCGCAGCCGTGACGATTCCCCAACCTCTGGTGTATTGTCCATGATATAACGGTAATAATTGTTCGTCTGGGTCACTATCAAGTTCAATATAGGCTTGTCGAAGTATAACTGGAAAAAGTCTAACTCTGTAGACTCATTCGTTAGGGGACATTCTGGCAGGATGCCACTTCCACTCGCATCAAAATCAAAAGGCTCTGGCACGAATATACTTTGTGTCCGGTTCCACTCTCGGTCACATGGTGCAGGTTGGACCTCTGGCATGGGGCGAGGGAGAGCAGGAGGGGGGACAGGAGTGGAGGCAGCACATGGTTGAGGGGGTGCCAGGAGGTCCTTTGTCTATCCACCCACTGCGCCATGTGGTCCAGGCACCATGCCACCCACCACTATTTCCTCATCCCCGCATATTCACCTTCATTATCACTTTCACTATCAGTTGCAGGGGTTTTGGATCATGACCTGCCTCTGATTGCACATGGCACACTGCCTGAATGTAGGTAATGATGCCTAAAAGTATGCTTCACTGGTAAATAATGGTCACTGTCACTAGACGAATCCTCTAATGGCATAAAATCAATCTCATTGTCACTTATATCACTTTCACTATCACTACTAAAACACTTTGAAAATGATAGTTTCCTCTTGTGTAGTTGCCTATGGGTAACACTCACCACTCCAGAGGTGCTGGGCCCAGGGTCTTGTGTGGCCACACTGGCCACCCCAGAAGTGCTTGGCCCAGGGTCTGGTGTGGCCACACTGGCCACCCCAGAGGTGATGGGCTGAGGGTCATCTGGGCTATCGTCTATATTTTCACTATTTCCTAGATTATTAGTAGCCACATCTTCGTCAAATCCACTAAACTGACCTTCCATATCACTTTCCTCAATTAATAGTGTGTTAATACGACGAGGCGTGAGTGAATCACAAGGATGTGCCATGATGTTGACCCACGATGGAGCTGAATGTAACTGGTCTTACCATGCGGTACCCAGGCATCCCAGATTTTTTTGATACTGCGCACACTGAGTGCGCACATCCATTCTCTCATGTCTAGGCGACTCAGGCCTATTGCACCAATTTTGAAGGAATGTAAAATAAAACGTAAATATACGTCTGGGTTGGATGCTGTGCTCCTCCCTTAAGTGACGTGTCTGACCTCACTAGGTCAGTGAGGCCAGACGGTCAGTGAGCTTAAGCCATTGGGAGAATTGGACCTGCCTCGCATAGGCAAGTAGGCCTGTTGCAGTGTTCCTTCTTTCTTATGTTCTTAATTCCTGTATTCCTGAGTTTCCTGAGAAAGAACAATCATTCTAGATTGCTAATTTGTACAATTTCTATCCTTGATGCATAGATTTACTTTGCATATGGCAATGAGGATGTGACATGTTTGTGTTTGCTGTACAACTTGCATATAAGTGGCTTGCCTGGCACTAGCAACTGACAATTTTGGCTTTTTGGATGGTCTATCTTCCTCCTCATCACTTGACACCTCTGCATCTGGTGGCAAGTACTCATCACCACTGTGAAGCAATTCCAAGTCATCTGGCTCTAGATCTGAGTCACTTTCCTCCAAAACGCAGACATATTTGGACTCCTCTTTGGAGGACTCGCCATAAAACAATTTTTCATTGATCTGGAAGGACAATAAAAACATTCTGTACACACCCAGACCACTACAGAATTCATATATGCATTACAATTTTTTTATAAATATTTATTGAAATTTAAAATTGGGCCTAAATTGGCAAGAACGATTTTTTCGTTCGTTTTTTGTTGCTCTTTCATTTGCATGGTGCACTCATATTATGCTTCACACAAACTTTATACACCTACCATCCGACTTACGACCGAGTTCGGTTCCTAGAAACCGGTCGTAAGTCGAAATGGTCGTAAGTCGAACTTTACTACTGAATATCAACAAAACATTTTTGTAATGACTTTATTTTATTGTTTTATTTTGGTATTTCATGTTTTACTTTACTTTTTATGTTGTTAGTACTGTATTTTATACTGTAAGGTTTAGGATAAACACTGTGTACAACACAAATAGTTGTTTATTTCCCAGAAATTTGGCATAAAAAATACGGTCGTAAGTTGAGTGGTTGTAAGTCGAGCAGGTCGTAAGTCGGATGGTAGGTGTATATATATCAAAATATGGCTAAACTATTCATTTACGCACTAGACACACAAATCAGTACTTTCCGACATTGTAGAGGGTAAAATCCAAGGGTATGTGAGTGTTGCTCGATGAAAAAAAATGATCTTGGCGAAGCCAAGCTAGAAGTATTTACATTTTGGTCTCTTGATCAATGGGAAGTGAGCATATGCCATCACCACTTAGCTGGAGCGACTCAGGGAAGGCTTGTGATTGGTCAGAAATAGAGAACGGGAGCCCAGATGCTCAGTGGGTCTAGGAGGAATGTGCAAAACCCATGCTTTCACCACCGACAATTGTCGGTGGTGCCCGCCAAAGGGCTATTAAGTAATGTTTTTGCATCAAAATATTGGCTTGGTTAATGACAAAGAAGTTGGTTAAGGTCATTCGTCCCAAATGTGTCCACATGGCCTGAGTGGCCATGCCACTCCGTATACAGCCAGTGTGCCATTGTTTACAAGCCAGTGAGGACGATTCCACATGTACATGCGATACATTTTGTATTATTCCATTGTTTTTAGTGCTTGTAACTGATAAATAAGCCACCATGGGCCCAAAGAAAGCTTCTAGTGCCAGCCCTGTGGTAAAGAGGGCGAGAAATACTATTGAATTCAAGAAAGAGATCATAGCAAAATACGAAAGTGGAGTGCATGTCTCTGAGCTGGCCAGGTTGTATAACAAACCCCATACAACCATCTCTACTATCTTGGCCAAGAAAAAGGCAGTCAAGGAAGCTGTTGTTGGGAAAGGTGCAAATATGATTACAAACAGAGATCGCAAATACTCGAAGATGTGGAGAGACTGTTGTTGGTGTGGATCAACAAGAAACAATTATAAGGAGATAGTGTTTTGCAGTCAATTATGCATATTTGTAAAGGCAAGGCAGTTGCATAATGATCTTGTAAAGAAAATGCCTGGAACTAGTGCTGATATTGATGAATTTAAGGCCAGCAAAGGCTGGTTTGAGATATTTAACCCTTAAACTGTCCAAACGTAGATCTACGTTCACGTGCATAGAGCTCCGACCTTGATTTTCCCCATTTGAAAGCGTGTAAAAAAAAAAAAAAAAAGTAGATCTATGTTTGGAGCCTGCCGCACATCAGCGTATATCTACGTTTGGACAGTTTAAGGGTTAAGAATCATAGTGGCATACACAATGTGATAAGGCATGGTGAGGCTGCCAGTTCTGACAAAAAAGCGGCTGAAAAATATGTGTAGGAATTTAACCCTTTCAGGGTCCAAGGCCAAAATCTGAAGTCACGCACCAGTGTCCAAGAAATTTTGAAAAAAAAAAAAAATAATATTTTTTCTTGCAGAATTAAAGAGCTTATTTTTGTGAAGGTAATAAAACAAAAAAAATTAGAATCTGATCAGTACTTACCGAGATACAGTGCCAAGAAGTTTATAGAAAATGATGTGGTGGTGGCAACATCAACGAATTCCACATACGCGTATTATATTATTTTGTTGTTTTAGTTGTTTTTTCTTTTCTTTTCCAATTTTTTTCTATTCCTACTAACATTTGGGGCCTGAGAGACCAATACTGTATATAATTGATATATATAAACTCACTGTATTGAACACAATAACCGCACTAAAGTTATTATCATATTATTGTTTACCACTGTTGTTTATTACAATAAACATGCACAAATATTGTATAATACTAATGTTCTATCATATATTTACATATTTACAATCACTGGACATGGTTTTAGAACTGCTGGAGCTTGTGGAACTCCTTGAAACAAGGCACCATGCACAGAGGCACCTTACATTCCTCACACATAAACCGAGTGTCTTTGCGTCTTTGTTGCCGTCGTTTTGTTTGTGCACAGACAATGCATCTCTTCTGAGCAAATTTCTTTTGAGTTGAAGGAAGCTGTATTATGAAATGATCACCTTCTCTCCTCAAACGCTTGGGTATATCGTGATGAATTCGAGGACCATGTTGTATTGCAGGTGTTGTTACCTGGTACTTCATTATGAGTTGTCTGACAACAGACAAACAAAATTCACCATACGGTGGTCTGTTACCAGTCTTTATTTGGTACATATTATATGCATTCAGCATTGAAATGTCCATGAGATGGAAGAAAAGTTTCATGTACCACTTGTAACTCTTACGAACACAGTCAACAAAACCAATCTGCATGTCACACTTGTCAACCAAGCGCATGTTTTGTGTATAATCAATCACTGACACTGGTTTTCGAATACGTTCATTAGTCACTCGATCAACTTTGCCACTGTCTTGCATTTCATTACGGTGAATGGTTGTCAACAATGTGACATCTCGTTTGTCATGCCACCGTAATGCCATGATGTCATTGGCAGTAAACACCTGCACGTCATCACCACGAACACCTGCACTGAGCCTGGGCATATGTTTACGATTAGAACGCACTGTGCCACACACATCTGTCTTGTTCACTCGCATGAAATCACTGAGTAATGGGCTTGTGTACCAGTTATCGGTATATAATGTATGGCCCTTACCAAGATAAGGTGCCATCATGTTTCTCACTACGTCACCTGAGATACCCAATAACATCTTGGTATCTTTCAATGTTTTACTACCCGTGTATACAACAATATCCAACACCAGGCCACTGTCACAATCACAGAGTACAAACAATTTTATACCAAAGCGGTTCTTCTTGCTCGGTATATACTGCTTGAATGACAGTCTACCTTTGAACAAAATCGAAGACTCGTCAATTACAAGATTCTTGAATGGATAAAAGTATATCCTGAACTTTTGTTTGAGATACATGAAAACATTTCTAATCTTGTATAACCTGTCACTTCTGTCAGGCCTGGTTTTGTCAGAGAAGTGCAACATACGTAACAGTAAGATAAACCTGTTCACTGGTATTATTTCACTGAAGGATGGGGTAGAAATTAGCCGATCTGTGGACCAGTATGCTTTTATATTATGCTTATAGACGTGAGGCATAAGCATTATTGTTGCAAAAAGCAAATACATTTCTGCAACAGTCGTCTCTTTCCACCTGTGTAGTCTTGACTGTGGTGATAAGATCGTATTTGCCATGGTGTACTGAAAATACTTATTACTTTCCCTGGCAATAATTTCCATCAATGGCTGGTCAAAGAATAATTCAAAGAATTCCAGTTCATTGGCCGTGGTTCCAAGGGGACAGGTAGGTAGAATTCCACTTTGAGAGTCATCAAAGTGGTGAGGCTTGGGAACAAAATTGGGATTTTGCTGCCAATCCCACATACGGTTTTGTGGTGGATACTGGACATCATAGGCTGGTTGTACGGGCGGTTGTGGTTGTGGCGGGCTGGTGGCTGACGCTCCGCTTTGTCCTTGAACTGACGAGTCAGCAGCGTGGGTCCCCGCGTGGCACGGTGAGTCACGCATGGCGGTGCCACTACCACCACCAGCACCACTAACACCATCCACTGATGCCTGAGGCCCATCCATGCCAAGTGTAGCCACATCATCCTCACTATCACTACCTAAAACGGGTGTAGGGCCACGGGATGTACTCCGTCCCCTGGGCACAGCATAGGGTACACTACCCGAGTGCATGCGGTGGAGAACATACCGACGCTTCACTGGTGAATATGATTCCTCACTATCACTACTCGAATGATCGTCGAGCGCAATAAAATCACAATCCACATCAGAATCATCGTCATTACTGAAGTCAGAGGCCTGGCCACGCGAAAATATTAGTTTTCTCTTACGTTTAGGAACACCCAACCGTGAGTCACGAGTGCCCACACCAGAGGTAGAAGGTCGAGGATCGTCGGGGTTTTCTGCACTATTATCGATATCCTGGTCATTATTTTCGGTCACTAACTTATCAAAGCCGTAGAATTCGTCTTCATTTGCACTTCCATCAGTGTCAGAACTATCAGACAGGAAGAGGAGAGTCCCAATTTTCCGGGGAGTGAAGAGCTGACTTGCGACGAGGCATGGTGAACAAGGGTGACTGAGCCGGCGTTCCCACAATGCTATGCAGGCGCCTAGATTTTTTGTTTATGGCGCACACCCACGGCGCAGACCCATTCTCTCACATGTAGGCCTATGAGCGCTTTCGCGCTAAATTTGATGGCGCTAGAATTTTGGCGTAGATCTACGGTTTGGACACTCACCGTAAAGCCGTAGATCTACGGGACGGACCCTGAAAGGGTTAAAGGGTACATAGAGACTGAACAATTAAAACCCCAACAAGTGTTCAGTTGTGATGAAACAGGTCTTATTTGGAAGAAAATCCCAAAGAGGACCTACATTACTCAGGAGGAAAAGGCACTCCCAGGACATAAGCCTATGAAAGACAGGTTAACTCTCATATTTTGTAGTAATGCTAGTGGGGATTGCAATGTGAAGCCTTTACTTGGGTATCACTCTGAAATTCCCAGAGTGTTCAAGAAAAACAGTGTCATCAAGACTAAATTGTGTGTGATGTGGAGAGCAAACAGTAAGGCATGGGTCACAAGGGACATATTCTATGATTGATTCCATGACGTATTTGGCCCCACTGAAAACATACCTTCTGGGAAATAAATTGGAGCTCAAGTGCCTCCTGGTATTAGACATTGCTCTTGTTCAGCCTCCAGACTTGGAAGAGCAAATGGTGCCAGAGTTTAGTTTCATAAAAGTCAAGTTTTTGCCCCCGAACACTACTCCTCTCCCCCAGCCCATGAACCAGTAGGTTCTTTCAAATTTCAAAAAACTGTACACCAAAGCAGTGTTTCAAAAGTGCTTTGAAGTGACCTCAGACACTGAATCAACCCTAAGAGAGTTCTGGAAAGATCACTTCAGTATCCTCAGTTGCATAAACCTTATAGGTAAGGCTTGGGAGGGAGTGACTTACAGGACTATGAACTCTGCTTGGAAAAAATTGTGGCCAGAATGTGTACAAGTGAGGGATTTTGAAGGGTTTGGGGCTGACCCTGAGGAGCCTATGCCAGTTGTGGAATCTATTGTGGCATTGGGAAAGTCCATGGGATTGGAGGTTAGTGGCGAGTATGTGGAAGAGTTGGTGGAGGACGACGATGAAGAACTAACCACTACAGAGCTGCAAGAGCTTGAGGTGCAACACCAACAGACCACAGCTCAGGAATTTGCTGAGGAGATGGAGGAGGAGGAGATGGAGGAGGAGGAGATGGAGGAGGAGGAGATGGAGGAGATGGAGGAGGAGGAGATGGAGGAGGAGGAGGAGATGGAGGAGGAGGAGGAGATGGAGGAGGAGGAGGAGATGGAGGAGGAGGAGGAGATGGAGGAGGAGGAGGAGATGGAGGAGGAGGAGGAGATGGAGGAGGAGGAGGAGATGGAGGAGGAGGAGGAGATGGAGGAGGAGGAGGAGATGGAGGAGGAGGAGGAGATGGAGGAGGAGGAGGAGATGGAGGAGGAGGAGGAGATGGAGGAGGAGGAGGAGATGGAGGAGGATGAGGAGATGGAGGAGGATGAGGAGATGGAGGAGGATGAGGAGATGGAGGAGGATGAGGAGATGGAGGAGGATGAGGAGATGGAGGAGGATGAGGAGATGGAGGAGGATGAGGAGATGGAGGAGGATGAGGAGATGGAGGAGGAGGAGGAGGAGGAGATGGAGGAGATGATGATGATGATGATCACCCTGACACAGCTGTTGCAGGCCATGCTGGCTACATCTACAATGACAGTGTTGTGTCCCATTTTAGGAAAATCTTAGAGATGCCAGAAACAGAGCTCTCGGGACAGATTTTTGGTGTGACAGGGGGTCCAGTGACTCTCAAGTTGGTCCTAGTGGCATTAAAAGACAAAGAAGGGAGTCAACTCCTGAAAAGGACGTGCTATCTGAAGTCTTTATGGAAGGGGATTCCCCTTCCAAACAATAATACACCTTGATCCTCTCCCCTCCTCCCGTCTCATCACTCATCAATAAGTCTTCAGTAAAGTTAAGTGTCATTTTAGTATTGTTTATTCTGCATGTCTCATTGTTTTCTGTGGAGAAAAATGTATATTTCATGTGAAAAATTATTTTGTTTAAAACTTTTGGATGTCTGGAATAGATTAATTGGATTTCCATTACATGTATTTCTTATTGGGAAAATTAGTTCGGGTTACGACAGATTCGGTTAAAGACACGCTCTCTGGAATGGATTAATGTCATAATCCGGGGGTCCACTGTACCACAAACAGCACTATTTGCACTATTATTCACTGATCTTCCCCCACCTCACCTATGCTATTTATGGCTGGGGTTCCACAGTGACAAATCACCTAAGGCCAATAATAACCCAACAAAGAGCTGCAGTTTGAATGCTCGCACAATCCACTGCTAGACAACACCTCCATCCCCCCGCCTCTCCCCCCCACTTTTCAAAGAACTAAACCTACTAACAATACAAAACATTCACTCGTACTACTGTGGATCCTACATAAGGGAGGTAGTGGAGCACTAGCTGAAAGTTAGACCAGTAGCCCTAACCTCTTGCATCACAAGAATCTTCGAAAGTGTGACGAGACGGCAGACTGCAAATTTCATGGACCAGCACTACCAGCATAACCATCATGGTTTTAGAGCAGGACGATCATGCCTGTCACAGCTGCTGAGTCATTATGACAGAATAACGGAGGCATTGGAAGATGACCAAAATACAGATGTCATTTACACAGATTTTACAAAGGCGTTTGACATATGCAATCATGGAGTGATAGCGCACAAAATGAGAGCTATGGGCATTACGGGGAAGGTAGGCAGATGGATTTTCGGGTTCCTAACACATGGAACACAAAATGTAGAAGTAAACAGAGCAAGATCCAGCATCAGCGAGGTAAAAATCTGTGCCCCAAGGCACTGCCCTGGCACCTCTGCTGTTTCTCATCCTCATAGCAGATAAAAACACCTGTCACACTTTTGTATCATTTGCGGATGACACTAAAATAAGCATGAAAGTCATGACTGTAGAGGACACTGAAAAATTACAGGAAGACATAAGCAGGGTTTTCCAGTGGCCACTGGAGATCAACATGACGTTCAGTGGTGATAAGTTCCAGCTGTTTAGGTATGAAAAGAATGAAGAATTCGAAAGGAAAACTATGTACAAAACTCAAGAGGGTCACCAAATAGAATGAAAGGAACACATAAAAGACCTGGGAATAATTATGTCAGCTGACCTTTCTTTTAAAGACCATAAGACAAAGATCACAACAGCCAGTAAGATGATGGGGTGGGTATTGAGAACTTTCAAAACAAGGGAAACAATGCCAGTAGTGACACTCTTCAAATTGCTAGTGCTCCCTCGTTTAGAATATTACTCATTGCTGACTGCCCCGTTCAGAGTAGGAGAAATATCAGAGCTGGAACAAATGCAGAGATCGTTTATGGTTCACATTGAGCAAGTAAAGCACCTAAATTACTGGGAACACCTTAAAGTCTTGAACATGTACTCATTGGAGTGAAGGAGAGGGAGATACAGCCTCTCCTCACTTAGTGACGTACTCGTTTACCGACGACTCGGACTCACGATGGGCTCTTTGACCAGTATTCATATGTAAATAATATTTATTAAAGCTGATTTCCTCTGTTCTGCTTATTACAATATACAGTACACTATATAAGCATTTAAAAATATACCAGAAATACTATAAATGGTGCAAAGGTGACAAAACAGTATCAAAGATGGCTGACACAAACTCACTACCATTATAGTACATGTATGCTCCTCACTTACTGATGAATTTGTTTACCAACGAGGTCTTGGGAACAGAACTCTGTGGTTAAGTGAGGAGAGGCTGTACTTGATAATACAGTCGACCCCCGCCTTACGATATTAATCCGTTCCTGAGAGCTCATTGTAAGCCGAAAGTATCGTTAGCCGAATTAATTTTCCCCATGAGAAATAATGGAAATCAAATTTATCTGCTCCTGACACCCCAAAGTATGAAAAAAAAAAAAATTACCATATGAAATATTAATTTTAATACACACAAATTGAAGAAGACATGCACAATTACTACTCTACTAAGAATAGAATACATGACACTTACCTTTATTGAAGATCTGGTGGTGATTGATGGGATGGGAGGAGGGGAGTGTGTGGAAGTTATTGTTTAGAAGGGGAATCCCCTTCCATTAGGACTTTAGGTAGCAAGTCCTTTTCCAGGGTTACATCCCTTCTTTTAATGCCACTAGGACCAGCTTGAGAGTCACTGGACCTCTGTCGCTCGACAAATCTGTCCATAGAGCTCTGTACCTCCCGTTCCTTTAAGACTTTCCTAAAATGGGCCATAACATTGTCATTGTACAGGTTGCCAACACGGCTTGCAGTAGCTGTGTCAGGGTGATTTTCATCTGTAAATGTTTGCAGTTCAACCCACTTTGCACACATTTCCTTAATCTCTTTTTTCAGTTCCATACTAATTCTTGCCCGTTTTACCACAGGGATGGCACTAGAAGATTTCTTGGGGTCCAGGGTGACTTATTTTGCAGTTACAAGCACTAAAAACACTGGGATAATGTGAAATTACCGAATGTATGCGTAGATGCAACCGCACTGGCTGGCTTGTAAACACTGGCGCTGAGGCCACACGTGGGACGCGTCCCAGACGAATCACATAAGGCGAGTTTTTATCATGAGGCGAGGCAAAATTTTTGCATTCAAAGGGTTTGTATGGCGGATTTAACGTTCGTAAGGTGGGGTCCACTGTATATACCTGGAAAGTACTTGAGGGCCTGGTCCCAAATCTGCACACTGCCATGACAACATACTGGAGTGAGAGATATGGGAGGAAGTGCAAAATAAACCCAGTGAGGAGCAGGGGTCCAGTGGGGACAGCAAGGGAACACTGTATCAACATCCAGGGTCCCAGACTATTCAACATCTTACCAGAAGATATCAAAAACATGACTGAAACAAGTATAGAGGCCTTCAAGAGGAAACTAGATAAGTATCACCAGGTACCAAATCAGCCAGGCTGTGATGGATATGTGGGGCAGCAGACCTCCAACAGCAACAGCCTTGTTTACCAGGCAAGCACAAGACGATCCTGGCCCATTGCTGGGCCCCGAAAGTAGTGAAACTCTCGAAACTCTTCAGAGGTACATTAAAGGTTCTCCATGTCAGGCTAAATCTTTTCAGAAACTCAGTGTACATAAAAGGGCCCAAATTCTGGAAAACACTGCCAGAAATCTCCAGAACCACTGGCTCTGCTAGCATTTTTCAAACTACAGTTAAAAAACACCGTATCTCCTTAACCTATCCCAGCCAGTCATAAATACATATGTAAAAACTATACATGTACAGTGGACCCTTGGTTATCAGCCATAATCCGTTCCAGAAGCTCGGCCTAAAACCGAAATGGTTGAAAACTGAAATAATATTTCCCATAAGAATTAATGTAAATACAATTAATCGGTTCCAGACACCCAATAATATTCACAAAAAAATTATTTTTTTAATTATTAATTATAGTTTTACATACACAAAACAATGAGAACTAAATAAAGTAAATACATGAACAATTAAATCAGTATTACATACCTTTATTGAAGACTCTTCTTGGCTTATGGAAGATAGGAGGAGAGAGGCTTGAGAGTCACTGTACCCCTGCAACTTACTCCACTTTGCACATATGTCCTTAATCACTGAAGAAGGCACATTCTCCCCTCTCTCTCCCTCCTCCTCTGAAGCAATTTCCTCAGCTGTGGTCTGTTGCTGTTCCAGATGAAGGTCTTGCAGCTCTGCCCTCTACCACCATCACTACCACCACCACCACTCTTGTACTTTGCTACAATTTCTTTAAATTCCATCATGTTTCTCACTTTCTTTACCAAAGGAACTTTACTAGGAACTTTCTTTGGGGCCATGGTTACTTATTTCACAGTTGTACTTAATCAATAACCACCAAAAACAATGGGTTATAGTGAAATGTTTGGATGAATGAGCAGAAGCTTCCTCACTCGCCCAGAGACACAGCCAGATTGATGAGCGAGCGGCTGGTGGCAGTGGGTTGATGTGTCCCATATGGCCAATAAGCGAAATAATGACTGATAACCGGAAGCCAAAAAACTGGCCAATAACCGAGTTGGCCGATAAGCGGAACAGCCGATAACTGAGGGTCCACTGTATGTGTTCAGTATCATGAACATAGGCTAAACATTATAATCAATGTATACTTGCTCTCAATATCTGTAATCCTCTCAAATGTTAATCATTCCATTGTGTCCACCTTAGGTTAATCAAAACTGTAATTCTTCTCTACCAAACTTATTAAAGCCATATAGCATGAATCAATAGAATATTCATTTCTTTTATTTATTGTAGTTCACCTAATGACCCTATGTACAGAATTACTGCACTTATTGCCTTATTAATTTTGTTAGTCTTAAGTTTGCCCGAAATGCTCTGCACATAAAGGGGCTTTTGGCATGTACACCCAATTGTTATACTCCTTTGTACAAACGTGTGTCATGCTGAAATAAAATTTTTATTATTACTTTCAACTTTCACCCTTCATATGTAAGAGGGGATTAACAAAATACCGGGAGCAAAATGCCGGGAGCAATGGGCTAGTAACCCCTTCTCCTGTAGACATTTACTAAAAAAGAGAAAAGAAAAACTTTATAAAACTGGGATGCTTAAATGTGCGTGGATGTAGTGCGGATGACAAGAAACAGATGATTGCTGATGTTATGAATGAAAAGAAGTTGGATGTCCTGGCCCTAAGCGAAACAAAGCTGAAGGGGGTTGGGGAGTTTCAGTGGGGGGAAATAAATGGGATTAAATCTGGAGTATCTGAGAGAGTTAGAGCAAAGGAAGGGGTAGCAGTAATGTTGAATGATCAGTTATGGAAGGAGAAAAGAGAATATGAATGTGTAAATTCAAGAATTATGTGGATTAAAGTAAAGGTTGGATGCGAGAAGTGGGTCATAATAAGCGTGTATGCACCTGGAGAAGAGAGGAATGCAGAGGAGAGAGAGAGATTTTGGGAGATGTTAAGTGAATGTATAGGAGCCTTTGAACCAAGTGAGAGAGTAATTGTGGTAGGGGACCTGAATGCTAAAGTAGGAGAAACTTTTAGAGAGGGTGTGGTAGGTAAGTTTGGGGTGCCAGGTGTAAATGATAATGGGAGCCCTTTGATTGAACTTTGTATAGAAAGGGGTTTAGTTATAGGTAATACATATTTTAAGAAAAAGAGGATAAATAAGTATACAAGATACGATGTAGGGCAAAATGACAGTAGTTTGTTGGATTATGTATTGGTAGATAAAAGGCTGTTGAGTAGACTTCAGGATGTACATGTTTATAGAGGGGCCACAGATATATCAGATCACTTTCTAGTTGTAGCTGCACTGAGAGTAAAAGGTAGATGGGGTACAAGGAGAATAGAAGTATCAGGGAAGAGAGAGGTGAAGGTTTATAAACTAAAAGAGGAGGCAGTTAGGGTAAGATATAAACAGCTATTGGAGGATAGATGGGCTAATGAGAGCATAGGCAATGGGGTCGAAGAGGTATGGGGTAGGTTTAAAAATGTAGTGTTAGAGTGTTCAGCAGAAGTTTGTGGTTACAGGAAAGTGGGTGCAGGAGGGAAGAGGAGCGATTGGTGGAATGATGATGTAAAGAGAGTAGTAAGGGAGAAAAAGTTAGCATATGAGAAGTTTTTACAAAGTAGAAGTGATGCAAGGAGGGAAGAGTATATGGAGAAAAAGAGAGAGGTTAAGAGAGTGGTGAAGCAATGTAAAAAGAGAGCAAATGAGAGAGTGGGTGAGATGTTATCAACAAATTTTGTTGAAAATAAGAAAAAGTTTTGGAGTGAGATTAACAAGTTAAGAAAGCCTAGAGAACAAATGGATTTGCCAGTTAAAAATAGGAGAGGAGAGTTATTAAATGGAGAGTTAGAGGTATTGGGAAGATGGAGGGAATATTTTGAGGAATTGTTAAATGTTGATGAAGATAGGGAAGCTGTGATTTTGTGTATAGGACAAGGAGGAATAACATCTTGTAGGAGTGAGGAAGAGCCAGTTGTGAGTGTGGGGGAAGTTCGTGAGGCAGTAGGTAAAATGAAAGGGGGTAAGGCAGCCGGGATTGATGGGATAAAGATAGAAATGTTAAAAGCAGGTGGGGATATATATAGTTTTGGAATGGTTGGTGCAATTATTTAATAAATGTATGGAAGAGGGTAAGGTACCTAGGGATTGGCAGAGAGCATGCATAGTTCCTTTGTATAAAGGCAAAGGGGATAAAAGAGAGTGCAAAAATTATAGGGGGATAAGTCTGCTGAGTATACCTGGTAAAGTGTATGGTAGAGTTATTATTGAAAGAATTAAAAGTAAGACGGAGAATAGGATAGCAGATGAACAAAGAGGCTTTAGGAAAGGTAGGGGGTGTGTGGACCAGGTGTTTACAGTGAAACATATAAGTGAACAGTATTTAGATAAGGCTAAAGAGGTCTTTGTGGCATTTATGGATTTGGAAAAGGCATATGACAGGGTGGATAGGGGGGCAATGTGGCAGATGTTGCAAGTGTATGGTGTAGGAGGTAGGTTACTGAAAGCAGTGAAGAGTTTTTACGAGGATTGTGAGGCTCAAGTTCGAGTATGTAGGAAAGAGGGAAATTTTTTCCCAGTAAAAGTAGGCCTTAGACAAGGATGTGTGATGTCACCGTGGTTGTTTAATATATTTATAGATGGGGTTGTAAGAGAAGTAAATGCGAGGGTCTTGGCAAGAGGCGTGGAGTTAAAAGATAAAGAATCACACACAAAGTGGGAGTTGTTACAGCTGCTCTTTGCTGATGACACTGTGCTCTTGGGAGATTCTGAAGAGAAGTTGCAGAGATTGGTGGATGAATTTGGTAGGGTGTGCAAAAGAAGAAAATTAAAGGTGAATACAGGAAAGAGTAAGGTTATGAGGATAACAAAAAGATTAGGTGATGAAAGATTGAATATCAGATTGGAGGGAGAGAGTATGGAGGAGGTGAATGTATTCAGATATTTGGGAGTGGACGTGTCAGTGGATGGGTCTATGAAAGATGAGGTGAATCATAGAATTGATGAGGGGAAAAGAGTGAGTGGTGCACTTAGGAGTCTGTGGAGACAAAGAACTTTGTCCTTGGAGGCAAAGAGGGGAATGTATGAGAGTATAGTTTTACCAACGCTCTTATATGGGTGTGAGGCATGGGTGATGAATGTTGCAGCGAGGAGAAGGCTGGAGGCAGTGGAGGTGTCATGTCTGAGGGCAATGTGTGGTGTGAATATAATGCAGAGAATTCGTAGTTTGGAAGTTAGGAGGAGGTGCGGGATTACCAAAACTGTTGTCCAGAGGGCTGAGGAAGGGTTGTTGAGGTGGTTCGGACATGTAGAGAGAATGGAGCGAAACAGAATGACTTCAAGAGTGTATCAGTCTGTAGTGGAAGGAAGGCAGGGTAGGGGTCGGCCTAGGAAAGGTTGGAGAGAGGGGGTAAAGGAGGTTTTATGTGCGAGGGACTTGGACTTCCAGCAGGCATGCGTGAGCGTGTTTGATAGGAATGAATGGAGACAAATGGTTTTTAATACTTGACGTGCTGTTGGAGTGTGAGCAAAGTAACATTTATGAAGGGGTTCAGGGAAACCGGCAGGCCGGACTTGAGTCCTGGAGATGGGAAGTACAGTGCCTGCACTCTGAAGGAGGGGTGTTAATGTTGCAGTTTAAAAACTGTAGTGTAAAGCACCCTTCTGGCAAGACAGTGATGGAGTGAATGATGGTGAAAGTTTTTATTTTTCGGGCCACCCTGCCCTGGTGGGAATCGGCCAGTGTGATAATAAAAAAAAAAATTTTCAAGAAAGAATTGGAGAAATTTTTAAAGTCAGTCCCTGATCAGCCAGGCTGTGGTGATTATGTTGAACTTTGTGCAACTAGCACCAACAGCCTGGTTGATCAGGTCATCTACCAGGAAGCTTGGTCTGGTACTGGACCAAGAGGGCATTGACCTTTGGAACACACTCTAGGTGGACTCCAGATAGGAAGTGTCAAGAATATACTTGCACTAATGATTATTTGTGAATTTTAGCAAGTTGTCTTTGATGGTGATTTTAAATATGCATTTAGGCTGTTTACATAAATAGTTAAAGGTAAATAGTGTAATATGCTGATATATGTTTTTGAGGGCAGTGTGATAGTTTTCTCATTGTTATATCTAAAATTGTTAGTCCACTCACCAAGGAATCTTTGGTGGCAAAACTGGTCATAATGTTTATCTGTCAGCCTAGAGGGACATGCTGTTTGAATCTGTCCAAGCACCTAACTTCCTGATCTATTTAGACTAATTCGCAGTTAGCCTTTCATATTTAATTTTATAGCTACAGTCAAAAAATGACATGCATTATTATACAGTACTGTATTTTTTACAAAAAATAATTGCATTGTTTGTTTGGAGGATAGGGTTTCAAAGATAATCTGTAATTTTTACTTCAACAGGTAGTGTTCACACATACAGTGACAGCATTTGCAGATATCCGGACCCGAAACATGCTCTTTGAACGGCGCTATGCTATATTTTTTGAAAACGAGACAGCTATGAGAGCGTATGACTCTTTGCTGCTGCACACGTGCCTTGTCTGTGATGACCACCCCACTTTTCGAAATTTCACTCTGCTTAAGGACCACATGAGAAAGTTTCATGAACGCTTCTACTGTGAACTGTGTGTGGAGCACCTCAAGGTATGGATATGTTAATCTGTTTCTGTCTTGTGCAGTTTTAGAAACTCTGCATTTTGACTCGGTATATCTGAAGCTTGATTATTTCTCAATTGTTTGACTGAGGCTTGATTAAACTATCTGCACAGTTAGATGACTTGGTTTTATCTTTGCTGTTATTCATTTGTTCATGGTATTTTATGAGAAACAGTAGCATGTTTTATGAGAAACAGTAGCATATGTAATTATTAATTGCTATTGCAAAGAGAACTCAGAAGATATAATATATACACGTATATTACATTTATCACATTTGGGTTACTTCACTGTGGAGGCCCACGAACACTTAAGATAACTTTGTCCAGCCTATTTGTACTGATATATATGTATAATTCTTAAAGCAAACAAAATAGTTAACTAAAATTACTATTCTCTTTTGTTCTAGATAGTTTTTGCTCAATGCTTTGCTTATAGCTCAGTATTCGTACGCTTGTTAAAGTATAATAATAATAATGTCATCCCTCCTTAATGAAAGTTCACTTGGTGGAATTTCGGTTAGTGACGAAAAAAAAAAAACTAGGACCCATTGTTCAGTGTCTACGACAGCTTTCAGGGTAGGAGAGAGATCAGAGATGGGACAGATACAAAGATCATTTGTAGCCCTTATAAAGCCAGTAAAGCATTTAAGTTACTGGGAACTTCTCATTCCTAAATATGAAGCAGAGGACAGTGAGATACCTGATAATATACAGCCTCTCGTCACTTAACGACGGAGTTGCGTTCCTAAGACCACATCAGTAAACGAATTCATGGCTTAGTGAGGAGCATACTGTAATGGTGGTGGGTTTGTGTCAGCCATCTTTGATATTGTTTTAATGTCGCCTTTGCACCATTCATAACATTTCTGGTATATTTTTAAATGTTTATACAGTAGTGTACTGTATATTGACATAAACAGAACAGAGGAAATCAGCTCTAACATACATTATTTAGGTATGAATACTGGTCAGAGAGCCTGTTGTAAGTCTGAGGCATCAGTAAACGAGTACGTCGCTAAGTGAGGAGAGGCTGTATGTATTTACACAAAGAATTTTTATTCACACCAAAAAAAAAAAAAGGAAGATTTACTGTTATGCAATATTGTAGTAATTGTATAAATAATATCAGCCCATTCGTGAATGTATATTAGCCCCACCAGTTGACGTGTATTGGACGTGTGACTTCATTTGTTTACTCTTGAACATTGACAAAAATCGAACATTTCCGCTATTTTGAGCTCAATTTCAAGCTATTTTCAGTCCTAAAACCAGTCAAAATCATCTCTATTTTTGTAATATACTGTACTACCTTCTGTTCTATCAAATGAGATAAAGAAATCACAAATATGTCTGTAAAAA
The DNA here is from genome assembly GCF_038502225.1 of Cherax quadricarinatus. Taxonomy (NCBI): domain Eukaryota; kingdom Metazoa; phylum Arthropoda; class Malacostraca; order Decapoda; family Parastacidae; genus Cherax; species Cherax quadricarinatus. The sequence continues at coordinate 28,095,982 of NC_091298.1, forward strand.
CCATACAAAAATACACCACAAAGTTGGTGTTTTAATCCAAAAAGTAATTTTTTTTTTCCTCATTATACACTTCATGCTGCAGAATTTTTTTTATATGGTGCACACTTACCACATAGATCCATTTTCTCATATCTAGGCCCAAATTTACCATTCACAGCTTAGCTGAGTGAGCCGAGCTCATAACGTAAATCTATGGCTTGGACCCTCAAATAGTTAAATGACAATAAGTAGTATGTTAGTGGCTATCTTTCCCCCCCTCCACCAAAGTGTATGTGTAAAAAAGATACTCCTTTCCTTACAGATATTCACTCATGAACGTCGCTCATATACTCGATCGCAGTTAGCTCAGCACAGACGTAAGGGTGATACTGATGACAGAAGCCACCGTGGTCACCCACTTTGTGAATTTTGTGATGCAAGATTCATGGACAATGATGACCTATTTCGTCACTTGCGGCGCGATCATTTCTTCTGCCACTTCTGTGATGCTGATGGCTTGCATCAGTATTATGAGTAAGTTAAAAAAAAAAAAAAAAGAATTCAAGCATTTTTTATTGTGGTATGTTATGGTGTGCCATGGTGGTGGCAGCAAGCACTTCATTGGCATATCAAAGTCCTCCCTAGCTAAGAGTATAACTGTTGATGCAGTTACTAGTCAGACCTATGAGTGCCTAATCTGATGCACTGAATAGCACACACTTTATTCACATTGCCCTACCCTACCAACTCATTTGAAGTTTAATGACACTGGACCACTGAGGTAAGCACTGCTAAGGTATACTGATTACATATCTGAAATTAAAATTGACTCATTTCTTCAAAATTTGTAGTTTCATAAAAAATCATTCATTGTTTATTAAAAAATACAGTGAAACTTCTAATGAATAGAAACCCCATTTAGTGTATAGCCTCTCCTCACTTAACGATAGGGCTCTGTTCCTAAGAGTAGTTCAGTAAGTGAATTGGTCGTTAAGCAAGGAGCATACTGTACTGGTAGTGGGCTTGTCAACCATTTTTAGATAATTTTCTTAATGTCACCTTTGTACCATTTGTAACATTTTTAGTATATTTTCAAATGTTTATACAGTGGTGAATTGTATACTGTAATAAACAGAATAGAGGAAATCAGCTCTAATATACATAGGTTTGCATACTGGTCGGAGAGCTGGTCGCAAGTCCGAGTGGTCGGTAAACGAGTGGGTTGCTAAGTGAGGAGAAGCTATATGTATTTTGAAAATTACAGACAATAACACTGGCTAAACAAACTGAGTCATCAGACAAAATGGAAAAAAAAGTTTTTTTTTTTTTTCAACAAGTCGGCCGTCTCCCACCGAGGCAGGGTGACCCAAAAAAGAAAGAAAATCCCCAAAAAGAAAATGCTTTCATCATCATTAAAAAGTTCATAATTCCAGATATTGTTTGTAGCAATAGTGTACTATTGTCTTCTGAATCATTGGACCAAGTCTGACAATTTCCACACTTGTCTGGTATGGGCCAGTGTGTGCTCATCCAGGACCTGTCTATCATTGTTCCTGAGCTATAGGCCACCTCTACCGGTTTCTGTGCTCACTAACACTCGTTCATTTTTTAGTCTCCAATTTTTCATAGATTTTTTGTTTTATATGATTTTATTAACATACTAAGCAAAATATTTTAAGGAAAAAAAGGATAAGTATACAAGATATTTTATAAGGTGTACTGACAGTTTGTTGGACTGTGTATTGGTGGATAAAAGGGGGGTAACTAATGTATAAGATAATTTTTTAGTTGTAGCTACAATGAGAGTAAAAGGTAGATGGGGTACAAGGAGAATGGTATCAGAAAGTAAAAGTTTGAAGGTTTATAAACTAGAGGAGGCAGTTAGGGTAGGATATAAGCAACTTTTGTTAAAAAAAAAAAAAAGAAAGCTTGTGAGAGTAGAGGCATTGAGTGTGAAGAGTATGGAATAGATCTAAGAATGCAGTGTTAAGTGTTCAGCGGAAGTTTGTGAATATAGAAAGGTGGGTTGTAGGAGGGAAGAGGAGCAATTGGTGGAATAATGAGGTAGAGAGTACAGGTCCTCCATCACAAATCCGGCATCATTGGGACCTCTAGTGTGCCAGATTACTGAGTTTGCCGGATTAGAATGGTTAGGTTAGAATATACTTAATAAAATTAACCAACTTGACTTGCACAAAGTTCATTGAACATCGGCAAAAATCGAACATTTCCGCTACTTTGAGCTCAATTTCAAGGTACTTTTCATCATGAAAGCAATCAAAATCATGTCTATTTCTGTAATATTTCTTCCATTCTGTCAAATGAGACCAAAAAAATGAGAATACAACCATAAAAACCATACGAAAATATACCACAAAGAGGCGGCTAATGGCTGAGAAGTGAATACCCTTATTTATCGTCCACCTTTTTTATTTTTGGTGTGCGTTAAGAAGCATCTTTAAATCATACATCGCCCAAGTTTCAATGAGATAGCCCAACAAACAACTGAGAAAAAACAATATTTACCAAAAAATCATGGCAAACCCAAGCCAGGTACTGGAAATAAGTCACTTTGACTTTTTTGGGTTATCCTACATTCTCTCTACATATGCTGCTATGTATGATAGTCTATGTAACTGTATTTGTGTATAGTACCTGAATAAACTTATTTCTAGCCTGTCGACTGAGTACAAGAAACCACCCATTTCCCTATTTCAACTACCCAATAAAGTGGTCAGAAATTTGCAATTTGGCCAATTTGACAGATGCCAATTTCAAAATAGGGTCCAGAATAGTCAATGCAGACATTCCTGGCACTAAAATAACATTTTCTCTGTTCATTAGTCATGGTTCCAGGCCCCTCTTATATTACTCTTGCTTTTCATTTGGAATTTTTATTCACACAAAAAAATAGAAGAGTTACTGTTATGCATACTACTGCATTATTGTAATTGTATAAATAATGTCAACCCATTTTTGACTGCGTATTGGAATTTGGACTGGCAGGCGGACAGGTATTGGACGGTGACGTCATTTGCTTACTTGAGCATCGCTAAAGAATAGAACTTTTCTGCTACTGTGAGCGCAGTTTCAAGGTACTTTTCATCATGTAAGCAATCAAAATCATATCTATTTCTGTAATATATCTTCCATTCGATCAAATGAGACCGAAAAAACGAGAATACAACCATAAAAAACATACAAAAATATACTGCTAAGTGGCCACTAATGGCTGAGAAGTGAACTCCGCTATTTATTGTCTGATTTCTTTCTTTTTTTGGTGTACATTAAGAAGTATGTTTCCATCATACATTGCCCAAGTTTCAATAAGATAACCCAACAAACAAATGAGAAAATAACAATAGTAATAATACTATAATAATAATTTACTTCATGTACATGTACATGGGATACAGACATAGCTGACATCAGTGACATATTACTATATAGAAAGCCGCTTGTTATGCTGAGTATTTCAAGCAAATTAGGTCAGTGTCCCAGGATAACACCCACACCAGTTGACTAACACCCAGGTACCCATTTACTGATGGGTGAACATAGACAACAAGTGTAAAGAAACGCCCACTGTTTCTACCCTGGCTGGGAATCGAATATTTACCAAAAATCATATATGGCTAACCCAAGCCAGGTACTAGAAATAAGCCATGTTGTCTGACTTTTTTGGGTTATCCTAGGTTCTCTACACATATGCTGTTGTGTGGTAATCTGTATAGAGAAAATAGGGATAGGAGAATGGTACTTGTATCTCGTATCCTCTTCATATCTCTGTCGAACTGCTCGGTATTATGCCAAATATTATTCATTCTGGAATATTTAACATGTTTTATGTTATTTATATTGTTTATGTCATATTAGATCAATTGTGATAGGCAATAAGCTGTAGTGTTGATATTAGCGTAGTAATAAAGCATATTCTCCTGCATCACAAGACTGAGCTCATAGCAACTGACAGTGGCTTCAAAGTCACCTTATCTTTAATGGACAATGTACTGTGTAGGTGCTTTACACAACGAAAAGCATTTCTTTTATTCATTGGAACCATGGCTAGGGATAAAAGTAAGCATGTTATAACAATAAATGGAGAAAAAAGAAAATAGAATGACTTGTGCAGCAAGTAGCGCCACCAAACAGTACCAGCAGGTTAGTGTGTGGACCCTGGAAATTTGAAATTATGCTAGCTGAAATTAGTGCCGAATAACTGATTGCCGGATTTGTGATGGCGGGCCTGTAGTAAGAGAGAAAAAATTAGTATATCTGAGGTTTTTATAAAGTAAAGTGATAAGGGAGTATATGGATAGAAAAAGAAAGATTAAGAATGAATGAAAGAATGTAAAAGGATAGCAAATGAGAGAGTACTCACCTATGTGGTTGCAGGGGTTGAGTCATAGCTCCTGGCCCCACCTCTTCACTGGTTGATACTAAGTCACACTCTCCCTGCTCCATGAGCTTTATCATAACTCTTCTTTAAGCTATGTATGGAACTTGCTTCTACTTCACTCTCCAGATTATTCCACTTCCTGACAACTCTAAGGCTAAAGAAATGCTTCCTAACATCCCTATGACTTGTCTGGGTTTTCAGCTTCAAATTGTGGCCCCTTGTTCCTGTATCCCATCACTGAAACATTCGAGCCCTGTCCACCTTGTCAATTCCTCTTGGTATTTTATGTTATAATGTCCCTCCTATCCTCTAATGTCATGCATGTTAGATAGAAGTGAATAGAGACGAATGGTTTTTGGGAGTTGACGAGCTGTTGGTGTGTGAGCTAGATAATATTTTGTGAATGGATTCAGGGAAACCAGTTAGCTGGACTTGAGTCCTGGAGGTGGTTAGTACAATGCTTGCACTTTGAAGGAGGGGTTTGGGATATTGCTTGGAGTGGCATCTAAACTATTATAACTGGGTACCTCTGCAAAGACAGTGATTATGTGTGAATGATGGTGAAAGTGTTTCTATTTTGGGTCACCCCTGCTTCGGCCGGAAACAGCTGGCGTGTTGAAAAAAAAAAGGTATCTAATGTACAAGAGGTACAGTAATGAAAGTACAATTTATAATTTCAAACTGATTCAACATCTTCAGTTTCATAGTGATTGAATAGAGATGAAGATACTGGAAGTTACCTAGTTACAGTAGAAATATAATGGGATAAGATAAGTATTTAATTTTCTATGATAGTTGGAGAAAGACTAGAAGAAGTAAAGGGGCAAAGTTGAATGAGTTGATTTTCCTTGACATAGCATGTTACTGGTTTAGTAATGTTAGGGAGATGAGGTACTTATTAACATTAGCTCCAAGTCTATTGGCAAATGGGTGGGCCTTTTTGATGCTATCGTTAATTTCTAGATCTTGGGGCCTTTTAAGCAAATTGAGTTTTGCATAGGTTGAATTGGACATTGGGGATATCAGAGGGTTTTGTCTTGTGTTGTGCCTGTGTTTTTTTTGCTGTATGTGCCTTAAAATAGGAGAACTGTTGATCGATATGCTTAGTTGGATATTTGAAGCTCTGTTTCCAAACATGTAGTAAATTTTGTCAATATTAAACTACTTTTGGGAGCTCATCATTAGCAGTGTCACTGAGTAGTTGAATTTGAGTTAGAGAAACGTCATGTCATCTGCAAACAGGACAGGTTCGAGATGAGATGAGATGCATTGGGGAGATTGCTGCTCTAAATGAGAAAGAGCAAAGGGCTTTGTTTTATTTAGCTGTAATGATCTATTTCTCATTCTTTTTACTGTCACATTGAGGATTACTCATTGCACGAGAAATGAGTAATCATTCCTGGGGCCAGGCAGCTGCAGGGCAACCATTTACTGTAAAACAGTAAATCAGATTGTGTGAACTTATTCTTGATAGTCAGAATGAGGGAGTACATTACTGTACTGAAAATGCTTGAACATAAACCAAGTTGTTAATATATGCTTTATGAACATATTCTAAAAAAATGTTTGATAGAATAAATTAACCTCATTGAAATTTTTGAACTTATTGTATGTAAATGTAATGAACATTCTGTAATTTTATCGTCTTTCCAGCGACTATAATGCATTGCGAAAACATTTCCGCTCTGACCACTACTTGTGTGAAGAAGGAGACTGTCAAGAAGAACGGTTTACATCTGTATTTCGCACTAAGCTAGATTTGCAAGGTAAGGGAAATTAGGGATACCTTTAGAGCACATTGTAAATTAGGTTGTAATTAATTTAATTTGTTTCACCCTAGTTATAAGTTATAAGTTGCCTGCATTCAAGATACTAGCATGCAGGTCTGCAGTGTCTGGCCTCTAGGCAGCACAAGGTTAATGGTCATTCAGCTTCAGTTGAAATGACAGTTCTTTCTGTATAGAAATATACAAGCCTTCAGAATTTTTTTGATTAAATGAAGGGTATATTCAATCACTTGTTTTTATTACAAAGGTAGGTTGTCTCCCACCAAGGTAGGTTGTCTCCCACCAAGGTAGGTTGTTTCCCACCAAGGTAGGTTGACCCAGAGGAGGAAACATTTACCAGCAATCATTGAAAAGCTGTTTTTCTAGAAGTATTAACATGATTTGTTTACTCTTTTTCTATTGGATATGAAACTGTAGCTATTAATTTTGATAGTCTTCTTGATGTTTAAAATAATTGTACAGTATAACTATTTGTACACAAGAATTAGTCTGCATTTACCACATTCTTAAAGTGAAGATTACTTGTTTTTTATTGAACACGCAACTTGTTTTTCTTGGGACTCGACCAGTTAATGTGGAGGCGTAGGCAAATCATATATGTCTAGCCTATTGTCCTGTGTTTATTTGATAATTCTTTTATAAAGTTTATTATAATCCTCTAGAGCCAGTACTGTTAGTTTGATATTGTATATCTTCCTGGTAACTTTCTAGCATTAACCTAGTTTTAGTGTGCTGGAGGTTGTACTGAAGGTATTGTTGTTGATGACCAAACTTTTATATGCTGAAGGTTTCACAAGGTATCTTTTCAGCAAATAAATTTGTCCAGTCACACTATATAATACTCAGACCATTTGGATATTGGGTATTATGAAGCATTTTGTGATGGGTTATAGAGCACTTGTGTACTCCAGAAAGAAAATTATAATTTCATTCCTTCTCTGCACTTGCCTCTGAATTCCTGAACACCATATATGTTTATACAGAATCCATGCCAGCCAGTTGCATCTTGTCAGCCAATTGCTTATTCATTCCTCTAGCATGCTTGAAGGTTATATAAAGTTACTGTTTGCACTGCTTGCATTCAGACCATGGGTGAGATTTTTTTTTGGTTCCCCAGGGTCATTTTTTCATACGAGCATGAGAGAATTGTGGGTAGCTCTTAGAAGCACGGCCAGAGATAATATATGTCAATTATTTAGGCATGTTCCATGAAAGTTGATGAGGCAGCAAGTATTATCACCATTGTTCATAATTTTTATTTTAAACCAATCACATAATTAGTAATTTTCGTCCAGTCATAAATGATTTTACTTTAACTTGCTGTTAAAAAATAGGATCCTGTACTTAAGAAATTAATGCAAATTTGAAAGAAGATTTGACATTTTGTCAAAAAATTGAGGTAAGAGTTGATAGAAATGTGAAGAAAATGTTCTCATTCGATTGACTTGAGCATTGTATTGAGGTAAAGAATTTGAAGCTGAAACTGACACTAGACTCGATGACACTTTGTGAAATGTGATTTACCCGGACAGGCACTGTGCAATTTGTGCAAGAAGCCGAGTTACAGGAGTCATCGTTTTGTAGCTCTCGAAGATCGCTTCCATTCTTCGAAACGTATAACAAACTTGAGGCAGAAATATTGAAGCTATAGCACTGATGAACCATTCAAAAAGCTCAGTGATGAGCCACTCAGTGAAAGAAAGCCCCAGTACCAACGCTTCAGAAACTGCCACAACCCCACACCTTGGTCCTCTTTCAATATATGATATGAAATTCCGAGGTTTGTGTTGATTTTTTATAATTTCTCACAGATGTGCAAGGATTCCAGTAGGATAATGAGTATCTGGGCTGAAGGCCATCAGATGTGGGTGGAGGGTGACAGGAGTTTCATTGCTCATGCATGACGTTATAGCACTGAATTCAACATCATAATGTCTACAGACATGTAGGTGACATTAGATTTACTATGAGTGATGTTAAGTTTAGGTTGGTTGGAAAAGGCTATGGTAGACAATTATTTTCTCCAGACTGTGGTAATAGCAGTGAGTTATTAACTTGCCACCAGTTACATTAAAGTCGTCAGCAGTGTTTTGTTTTTCCATCTGCTGTTTGCATCAAGAAAAGGTAATAAGATGGCTGTCTACTATGCAGTAAAACCTCGGTGTAACGGACTTGGTAAATACCGAACAAAATCTGCTAGGTCGGTTGATTTGGAAACATTGAATAGTCTGTTGGCTACAGAATTGTTTATTACGATCATGGCAAAAAACTCAAATATATCCACCACAATTGCCATTATCAGCCACCCGCACCCTCCTATTAGTCCGTTAAATGGAGGATTTACATGCATTATTTGTGTTCGTTGTTCATAAAAAAAATTATTGCAGCTAAGCAATACAGGTAATGGATTACAAAGCTATATAAAAATACTAATTATAGTTACTGTTTACCTGCCCAGGGCAAAGACTAAAAAATACTGACCTATTTTGACTCCTGCCTAATATGTCATGCACCATAATTCTTTTTATTGCTTTAAACCAGTACAGTACCTATGAAAATAGGTTACTTCATCTACTAATCATTTCTTTCTTGAATGATGTACCTAGCATTCTGACTGGAAATCTGCACATCTTGCATCAATTCAGTTATGCATTTCCTCTAATTTTCACTGTACTGTACAGTGCATTTGCCTGATTTGCAGCAAAGTGTATTCACTATTATGTGATGCATTTGTAGTAGTGATTCTGTATACTTGGTTTACAGTAAACCTTCTAATAATGCAACTCTACTGTACATACCCAACCAAACTCATCCATCAACCTCTGCAACTTCTCTTCAGAATCTCCCAAAAGCAGTGTCATCACCAAAGAGCAACTGTGACAACTCCCACTTCATGTTGGATTCTTTATCTTTTAACTCCAAACCTCTTTCCAACAACCAAGCATTCACTTCTCTTGCAACTCCATCTATAAATATACTGAGCAACCATGGTGACATCACACATCCTTGTCTAAGGCCTACTTTTACTGGGTAATCTCCCTCTCTCCTACATACTTTAACCTGAGCCTTGCTATCTTTGTAAAAACTTTTCACTGCTTTCAGTAACCTACTTTCTATTCCATACATTTGCAACGTCTGCCACATTGCCCCCTATCCACTTTGTTATATGCCTTTTTCAAATCCATAAATGCCACAAAAATTTCTTTACCCTTACCTAAATACTGTTCACCTATGTGTTTCACTGTAAACACTTGGTCTACACACTCTTTACCCTTCCTAACCCCTCAAGGGAGGTTCCTTGATGCTGGTGAGGGGCTCTTGATCTAGGGAATTGTATCTGTGCTCCAGCTCCCTGAATTAAGCCTGAATACCTTCCATCATCCCCACCGGTGCTGTATAATCCTACGGGTTTAGCGCTTCCCCATGCTTATAATAATAATGATACCCTTCATAAAGCCTCCTTGTTCATCTGCTATCCTACTCTCCATCTTACTCTTAATTCTTTCAGTAATAACTCTACCATACACTTTACCAGGTATACTCAACAGACTTTTCTTTCAACACACCGGCCATATCCCACCGATGCAGGGTGGCCCAAAAAGAGAAACAAAAGTTTCTCTTTTTAACTTTAGTAATGTATACAGGAGAAAGGGTTTCTAACCCCTTGCTACCAAACATTTTAGTCGCATCTTACGACACACATGGCTTATGGAGGAAGAAACTCGACAGACTTATTCCTCTATAATTTTTGCATTCTCTTTTGTCCCCTTTGCCTTTATACAAAGGAACTATGCATGCTTTCTGCCAATCCCTAGGTACCTTACCCTCTTCCATACATTTATTAAATAAAAGCACCAACCACTCCAAAACTATGTCCCTACCTCCTTTTAACATATCTATCTTTATCCCATCAATCCCAGCTGCTTTACCCCCTTTCAGTCTACCCACTGCCTCATGAACTTCCCCTACACTCGCAGCTTGCTTCTCCTCCTACAAGATGTTATATTCCTCCTTGCCCTTTACACAAAATCACAATTTCCCTATCTTTATCAACATTTAATAATTCCTCAAAATATTCCTTCCATCTTCCTGATACTTCTAACTCTCCATTTAATAACTCTCCTCTCCTACTTTTAACAATCAAATCCATTTGCTCCCTATGCTTCCTCAACTTACTAATCTCACTCTAAAACAACTTCTTATTTTCTACAGAATTTAACATCTCACCTGCTCTCTCATTTACTCTGTTTTTACATTGCTTCACCTATCTCTCAACCTCTTTTCCTCTCCATATACTCCTCCCTCCTTACATCACTTCGTAAAAAACCTCGCATATGGTAACTTTTTCTATGCATTATCATTCCACCAATCGCTCTTCTTCCCTCCCGCACCCACTTTCCTGTAACCACAAACTTCTGCTGAACACTCAAACATGACATTCTTAAACCTACTCCATACATCTTTAACCCAATTGCCTATACTCTCACTAGCCCATCTGTCCTCCAATAATTGTTTATATCTTACCCTAACTGCCTCCTCCTTTAGCTTATAAGCTTCCACCTCTCTTACCTGCTGCTTCCATTTTCCTTGTATCCCATCTACCTTTTGCTCTCACTGTAGCTACAACTAAAATGTGATCTGATATATCTGTGGCCCCTCTATAAAGATGTACATCTTGAATTCTACCCAACAGTCTTTTATCTACCAATATGTATTACAAACTACTGTCATTACGCCCGGCATTATATCTTGTATACTTATTTATCCTCTTTTTCTTAAAATATGTATTACCTATAACCTCTCGTTCTACCCCTCTCTTTCTACCTCTCATTCTACCTCTCGCTCTACCTCTCTCTCGTTCTACCTCTCTCGCATTCCACCTCTCTTGCATTCCATCTCTCTCGCATTCCACCTCTCTCGCATTCCACCTCTCTTGCATTCCACCTCTCGCATTCCACCTCTCTCTCTTTCTACCTCTTGGTCTAGTAGTGTATTTAACAGTGGGTCATAAAAAGTAGGTACTTTGGCACCTGAGGAACAAAATATTTTCTTCACACTCTGAAATTCCCAAAGGATGCAGGTGCAGTGGACCCTTGGTTTTCGTGATTAATCTGTTCCAATGAAAACTGAAGGCATTAACAAAAACAGAGACTATACCCTTGGTTTTCGTGATTAATTTTCAACGAAAATCTAGTGAATTAACGAAAGCATAGACTACATTTTGATGAAAAATGTCGGCGATAACCCAAAATGATGAAATCAGAGGGTGACAGAAACCGAGGGTCCACTGTACTTGATTATGTTCTATTAACCCCTTTACTGTCCAAATGTAGATTTACATTTTGTCACCCAGCGCTCCAAATATTTAAAAAAAAAAAAAATTTAAGTAGGATTTTTTTTTTTTACATGTAATGATCGAAAACAAAAATTTTAGTCAGTACTTATGGAGATATAAGGCTGCAAAGTCGGCGCTTGTTGCTCACATGTTGGCAGCATGAAGTGCTGCTGCTTATGGGAATGTTGCTGATGTACCTTTTTTTCTCATTTTTTTTAATTTATATAATTTTAATATTATAATACGTAATTACAATTTGTAGAAGTTCTTGTGATTTCATAGCCAATCTTTGTTCTGACGTTAATATTTGGTACTGAAAAAGTACTCAATCACAAACAGTGACAGGTGAGCATTTTCACCTACCTTAGTCACATTTTATTGTGTAGAATTATATACATAGTATTTATAGGTCCCAGCAATGTTTTGGACACATGGGAGTATATATGAAACTCCTTGAAGCATGATGTAAGACGAGTGTCACTCCACTGCTGACAGTGCAGCAGTGGAGTGACATTTGATGATTGTGCACTGCCTTGGCTTAATTTGTTTTCACTGTTACACACAAACATGTGTGTCAGTCCTTCTGTCTGTCCATCTGTCTAGCTCTGTTTATCTGTGTCTGCTTATGTCTTTCTCTGTCTGCTTGTCTCTCTTTCTGTCTCTGCTTGTCTTTATCTCAGAGAAAGCCACTTGTGAACCAACAGGTATTACACATGATGCAGAGAGTAGTCATGTCTGTTTCTTGAACAAATGAAAATGTGTATTACTTGCCAGTCATGCTTATTATGCATTATATCTTCAAGCACAGTATAGCACTTTGTCTGGGTTTTTTGGGGTTATCCTAGGTAATTTACACTGTATAATTGTATTTGTGTACCTGTGAGACAGAGATAGAGATATAGACAGAGATACAGACACAGAGATAGACAGAGATACAGACACAGAGATAGGCAGAGATAGGCAGAGATAGGCAGAGATAGGCAGAGATAGGCAGAGATAGGCAGAGATAGGCAGAGATAGGCAGAGATAGGCAGAGATAGGCAGAGATAGGCAGAGATAGGCAGAGATAGGCAGAGATAGGCAGAGATAGGCAGAGATAGGCAGAGATAGGCAGAGATAGGCAGAGATAGGCAGAGATAGGCAGAGATAGGCAGAGATAGGCAGAGATAGGCAGAGATAGGCAGAGATAGGCAGAGATAGGCAGAGATAGGCAGAGATAGGCAGAGATAGGCAGAGATAGGCAGAGATAGGCAGAGATAGGCAGAGATAGGCAGAGATAGGCAGAGATAGGCAGAGATAGGCAGAGATAGGCAGAGATAGGCAGAGATAGGCAGAGATAGGCAGAGATAGGCAGAGATAGGCAGAGATAGGCAGAGATAGGCAGAGATAGGCAGAGATAGGCAGAGATAGGCAGAGATAGGCAGAGATAGGCAGAGATAGGCAGAGATAGACAGAGATAGACAGAGATAGACAGAGATAGAGATAGACAGAGATAGACAAAGATAGAGATAGACAAAGATAGAGATAGAGATACATAGACAGGGGCATAGAGAGAGACAGAGACAGAGAGATAGAGACAGGCAGAGAGACAAAGATAGAGAGAGAGAGAAAGAGAGAGGTAGAATGAGAGAGAATGAGAGAGGTAGAACGAGAGAGAGAGGTAGAACGAAAGAGAGAGGTAGAACGAGAGAGAGGGAGGTAGAACGAGAGAGGGAGGTAGGACGAGAGAGGGAGGTAGGACGAGAGAGGGAGGTAGGACGAGAGAGGGAGGTAGGACGAGAGAGGGAGGTAGGACGAGAGAGGGAGGTAGGACGAGAGAGGGAGGTAGGACGAGAGAGGGAGGTAGGACGAGAGAGGGAGGTAGGACGAGAGAGGGAGGTAGGACGAGAGAGGGAGGTAGGACGAGAGAGGGAGGTAGGACGAGAGAGAGAGAGGTAGGAGAGAGGTAAAACGAGAGAGGGAGGTGGAACGAGAGAGAGGTGGAACGAGAGAGAGGTGGAACGAGAGAGAGGTGGAACGAGAGAGAGGTGGAACGAGAGAGAGGTGGAACGAGAGAGAGGTGGAACGAGAGAGAGGTGGAACGAGAGAGAGGTGGAACGAGAGAGAGGTGGAACGAGAGAGAGGTGGAACGAGAGAGAGGTGGAACGAGAGAGAGGTGGAACGAGAGAGAGGTGGAACGAGAGAGAGGTGGAACGAGAGAGAGGTGGAACGAGAGAGAGGTGGAACGAGAGAGAGGTAGAACGAGAATGGTAGAACAAGAGAGAGATGTAGAATGAGAGAGAGATGTAGAATGAGAGAGAGATGTAGAATGAGAGAGAGATGTAGAACGAGAGAGAGATGTAGAACGAGAGAGAGATGTAGAACGAGAGAGAGATGTAGAACGAGAGAGAGATGTAGAACGAGAGAGAGATGTAGAACGAGAGAGAGATGTAGAACGAGAGAGAGATGTAGAACGAGAGAGAGATGTAGAACGAGAGAGAGATGTAGAACGAGAGAGAGATGTAGAACGAGAGAGAGATGTAGAACGAGAGAGAGAAGTTGACAAACTGAACCACTTAGGGCAACATCGCCGACTGCCGGTCACCCGGTAATACGTAGTTTATTTTGTTTTTTCTACTTTTTTCTTTTATTTTTTAATATTTTATTTTTACAAATAATTTTTATGGACTGTGAGACCAATATAAAGACTAGTATATATTCATTCATTGTATACTACAGGTCAGCCATCACTAATCCGGCATCATTGGGACCTGTAGTGTGCCGGATTAGTGAGTTTGCCGGATTACGGAGTGGTTAGGTTAGAATACACTTAATTAACCTATCAACAGAGAGACTACTGCATCTTCCTCATTTTCATCATTGCTTTCTCCTCCACTGGCTTGCTGCTGTGGATTTACAAACATCTGCACAATTTCTGACTCAGTATAATGATGCAATTTGAGTCAGTATAATGATCTGAGTCAGTGTAATGATGAAATTTTATATTATGCTAGCTAAAATTAGTGCCGGATTACTGATGGAACCAGATAACTGATTGCCGGATTAGTGATGGCTGACTTGTACACAATAACCGCACAAACTTTGCTGTCATTATAACCTGTGACCCTACCAAGTGTTTTTTTTTTTTAATTACATTACCTAATAGAATACTCCATTCTCTTGAATGCACAGTAGCTCATCTAATGACCATATGATCTGTTTCTGCACTACAAATCATTAATTTTACACGATTTGATTCAATTATACATTGTTATGCTAAAAATTTGTACAACTTTAATACTACTTATTTGAAATACTCATTTGTACTTCATGTTGTAATTTGTTACTGTAATTTTTACCACTGAATATATCATTGCTTAGTTAATCTTAATTTAATTTTAAACCTGCTCATAATGCTCTGCATACAAGGGGCTTTTGGCATGTACACCCAATCACTATTATTTCTTTGTACAGGTCCTCCATCACAAATCTGGCGTCATTGGGACCTGTAGTGTGCCGGATTACTGAGTTTGCTGGATTACAGAGTGGTTAGGTTAGAATACACTTAATAAAATTAACCAACTTGACTTACACAAAGTTCATTGAACATTGGCAAAAATCGAACATTTCCGCTACTTTGAGCTCAATTTCAAGGTACTTTTCGTCATGAAAGCAATCAAAATCATGTCTATTTCTGTAATATATCTTCCATTCTATCAAATGAATCCAAATAAACGAGAATACAGCCATAAAAACCATACGAAAATATACTGCAAAGAGGTGGCTAATGGCTGAGAAGTGAACTCCCTTACTTATCGTCCGTCTTTTTTATTTTTGTTTTACGTTAAGAAGCATCTTTCCATCATACATTGCCCAAGTTTCAATGAGATAGCCCAACAAACAACCAAGAAAAAAAAAATATTTACCAAAAACCATATATGGCAAGCCCAAGATAGCCCAACAAACAACCAAGAAAAAAAAAATATTTACCAAAAACCATATATGGCAAGCCCAAGCCAGGTACTGGAAATAAGTCACTTTGTATAACTTTTCTGGGTTATCCTAGGTTCTCTATACATACACTGCTATGTATGATAATCTTTTTTTTTTTTTTTTTTTTTAAACAAGTCGGCCGTCTCCCACCGAGGCAGGGTGACCCAAAAAAGAAAGAAAATCCCCAAAAAGAAAATACTTTCATCATCATTCAACACTTTCACCACACTCGCACATTATCACTGTTTTTGCAGAGGTGCTCAGAACACAACAGTCTAGAAGCATACACATATAAAGATACACAACAAATCCCTCCAAACTGCCAATATCCCAAACCCCTCCTTTAAAGTGCGGGCATTGTACTTCCCATTTCCAGGACTCAAGTCCGACTATATGAAAATAACCGGTTTCCCTGAATCCCTTCACTAAATATTACCCTGCTCACACTCCAACAGATAGTCAGGTCCCAAGTACCATTCGTCTCCATTCACTCCTATCTAACACGCTCACGCACGCTTGCTGGAAGTCCAAGCCCCTTGCCCACAAAACCTCCTTTACCCCCTCTCTCCAACCCTTTCGAGGACGACCCCTACCCCGCCTTCCTTCCCCTATAGATTTATATGCTTTCCATGTCATTCTACTTTGATCCATTCTCTCTAAATGACCAAACCACCTCAACAACCCCTCTTCTGCCCTCTGACTAATACTTTTATTAACTCCACACCTTCTCCTAATTTCCACACTCCGAATTTTCTGCATAATATTTACACCACACATTGCCCTTAAACAGGACATCTCCACTGCCTCCAACCGTCTCCTCGCTGCTGCATTTACCACCCAAGCTTCACACCCATATAAGAGTGTTGGTACTACTATACTTTCATACATTCCCTTCTTTGCCTCCATAGATAACGTTTTTTGACTCCACATATACCTCAACGCACCACTCACCTTTTTTCCCTCATCAATTCTATGATTAACCTCATCCTTCATAAATCCATCCGCCGACACGTCAACTCCCAAGTATCTGAAAACATTCACTTCTTCCATACTCCTCCTCCCCAATTTGATATCCAATTTTTCTTTATCTAAATCATTTGACACCCTCATCACCTTACTCTTTTCTATGTTCACTTTCAACTTTCTACCTTTACACACATTCCCAAACTCATCCACTAACCTTTGCAATTTTTCTTTAGAATCTCCCATAAGCACAGTATCATCAGCAAAAAGTAACTGTGTCAATTCCCATTTTGAATTTGATTCCCCATAATGTAATCCCACCCCTCTCCCAAACACCCTAGCATTTACTTCCTTTACAACCCCATCTATAAATATATTAAACAACCATGGTGACATTACACATCCCTGTCTAAGACCTACTTTTACCGGGAAGTAGTCTCCCTCTCTTCTACACACCCTAACCTGAGCCTCACTATCCTCATAAAAACTCTTTACAGCATTTAATAACTTACCACCTATTCCATATACTTGCAACATCTGCCACATTGCTCCTCTATCCACTCTATCATATGCCTTTTCTAAATCCATAAATGCAATAAAAACTTCCCTATCTTTATCTAAATACTGTTCACATATATGCTTCAATGTAAACACCTGATCTACACATCCCCTACCCACTCTGAAACCTCCTTGCTCATCCGCAATCCTACATTCTGTCTTGCCTCTAATTCTTTCAATTATAACCCTACCGTACACTTTTCCTGGTATACTCAGTAAGCTTATTCCTCTATAATTTTTACAGTCTCTTTTGTCCCCTTTCCCTTTATATAAAGGGACTATACATGCTCTCTGCCAATCCCTAGGTACCTTCCCCTCTTTCATACATTTATTAAACAAAAGTACCAACCACTCCAACACTATATCCCCCCCTGCTTTTAACATTTCTGTCATGATCCCATCAGTTCCATCTGCTTTACCCCCTTTCATTTTACGTAATGCCTCGCGTACCTCCCCCACACTTACATTCTGCTCTTCTTCACTCCTAAAAGATGGTATACCTCCGTGACCAGTGCATGAAATTACTGCCTGTTTCTTCCTTAACATTTAAAAGTTCCTCAAAATATTCTCGCCATCTACCCAATACCTCCATCTCCCCATCTACTAACTCCCCTACTCTGTTTTAACTGACAAATCCATATTTTCCCTAGGCTTTCTTAACTTGTTTAACTCACTCCAAAATTTTTTCTTATTTTCATTAAAATTTCTTGACAGTGCCTCTCCCACTCTATCATCTGCTCTCCTTTTGCACTCTCACCACTCTCTTTACCTTTCTTTTACTCTCCATATACTCTGCTCTTCTTATAACACTTCTGCTTTGTAAAAGCTCTCATAAGCTACCTTTTTCTCTTTTATCACACCCTTTACTTCATCATTCCACCAATCACTCCTCTTTCCTCCTGCCCCCACCCTCCTATAACCACAAACTTCTGCCCCACATTCTAATACTGCATTTTTAAAACTATTCCAACCCTCTTCAACCCCCCCACTACTCATCTTTGCACTAGCCCACCTTTCTGCCAATAGTCGCTTATATCTCACCCGAACTTCCTCCTCCCTTAGTTTATACGCTTTCACCTCCCTCTTACTTGTTGTTGCCACCTTCCTCTTTTCCCATCTACCTCTTACTCTAACTGTAGCTACAACTAAATAATGATCTGATATATCAGTTGCCCCTCTATAAACATGTACATCCTGGAGCCTACCCATCAACCTTTTATCCACCAATACATAATCTAATAAACTACTTTCATTACGTGCTACATCATACCTTGTATATTTATCCTCTTTTTCATAAAATATGTATTACTTATTACCAAATTTCTTTCTACACATAGCTCAATTAAAGGCTCCCCATTTACATTTACCCCTGGCACCCCAAATTTACCTACTACTCCCTCCATAACATTTTTACCCACTTTAGCATTGAAATCCCCAAACACCATTACTCTCTCACTTGATTCAAAACTCCCCACGCATTCACTCAACATTTCCCAAAATCTCTCTCTCTCCTCTACACTTCTCTCTTCTCCAGGTGCATACACGCTTATTATAACCCACTTTTCACATCCAATCTTTATTTTACTCCACATAATCCTTGAATTAATACATTTATAGTCCCTCTTTTCCTGCCATAGCTTATCCTTCAACATTATTGCTACTCCTTCTTTAGCTCTAACTCTATTTGAAACCCCTGACCTAATCCCATTTATTCCTCTCCACTGAAACTCTCCCACCCCCTTCAGCTTTGTTTCACTTAAAGCCAGGACATCCAGCTTCTTCTCATTCATAACATCCACAATCATCTCTTTCTTATCATCTGCACAACATCCACGCACATTCAGACTTCCCACTTTGACAATTTTCTTCTTCTTATTCTTTTTAGTAATCTTTACAGGAAAAGGGGTTACTAGCCCATTGTTCCCGGCATTTTAGTTGACTTTTACAACACGCATGGCTTACGGAGGAAAGATTCTTATTCCACTTCCCCATGGATATAAAAGGAAAATTAATAAGACCAAGAACTATTAAGATAAAATCAAAGAAAACTCAGATGAGTGTGTATAAATAAATGTGTACATGTATGTGTAGTGTGACCTAAGTGAAAGTAGAAGTAGCAAGACATGCCTGTAATCTTGCATATTTATGAGACAGACAAAAGACATCAGCAATCCTACCATCATGTAAAACAATCACAGGCTTTCGTTTTACACTCACTTGGCAGGACGGTAGTACCTCCCTGGGTGGTTGCTGTCTACCAACCTACTACCTATAATCTATGTAACTGTATTAAATAAATTTATTTACTTCGTCAACTAAGTACAAGAAATTGCCCATTCATTTATTTGAACTACCCGATAAAGTGGTCAGAAATTGGCAATTTGGCTGATTTCACACAAATTTCAACATGCCAATTTCAAAATAGGGTCCAGAATAAACAATGCAGACATTCCTGGCACTAAAATAACATTTTCTCTGTTCATTAGTCACGGTTACAGGCCCCTCTTATATTACTCTTGCTTTTCATTTGGAATTTTTATTCACAAAAAAATAGATGATTTACTGTTATGCAGACTGCTGCATTATTATAATAATTGTATAAATAATGTCAACCCATTCTTGACTCCGTATCGGAATTAAGACTGGCAGGCAGACAGGTATTGGACGGTGACGTCATTTGTGTACTCTTGAGCTTCGCTAAAGAATAGAACATTTTCGCTACTGTGAGCGCAATTTCAAGGTGCTTTTCGTCATGAAACCAATCAAAATCATATCTATTTTTGTAATATATATTTCATTCTATCAAATGAGACCGAAAAAATGAGAATATAGCCATAAAAATCATACAAAAATATACCGCTAAGCGGCCGCTAATGGCTGAGAAGTGAACTCCGCTATTTATGGTCTGATTTCTTTCATTTTTGGTGTATGTGAAGAAGTATCTTTCCATCATACATTGCCCAAGTTTGAATAAGATAACCAAACAAACAACTGAGAAAATAATAATAATAATAATAATAATAATAATAATATCTTTATTTACTACATGTACAAGGTACACAGGCCTAGCTGACTGAGTTGGCTTTTGCGCAGTGTTGGCTCTGTGAAGACCTGTTTGCGCGCTCTCTAGAATTGAAGCAAGATGCCCTCCATCGAGCAACTTTACCAACAGCTTAAGGAAGAATTGAGGTTGGCGAATATGGAAATTCGGCGACTGACCGAGGAAAACAAAAAGATTCGGAGTAGTCCTCCTGTTTTGAGTCCTCATGTCAAGAAGGGAAACTGGTCAATGGCTGGACAGCAGGGAAAGAAGTTGACGATGAAGACGAATGGAAAGGTAGAAACGATGAAGAAGAAAGAGACTGCCGTGGAAACTGTTGTGGAAACATCCAATACATTCTCAGTGCTACCCGACGAATGTGAGTCGAATACTGGGAACGTCACGATGAAAGACATTAAGGAAGGTACGAATATTATTGTTGTTGGGGATAGCCAAGTTAGGTATATGGATAGGGCGTTCTGCTTGAAGGACAGGAGTAGGAGACAGAGAGTTTGCTTTCCTGGGGCTGGGATGGAGGATATTGTTAGCCGTCTGGATGACATCATGAGAGGTAATGGGAGCAATCCTATTATCTGTCTCAGTGCTGGAGGCAACGATGTTGGCAGACGTAGGAGTGAGGACCTGATTAGCAGGTATAGGTCAGCAATAGAAATAATTAGAAGTAAGGGTGGGAACCCTCTCATATGTGGTATTTTGCCAAGGAGAGGAGTTGGAAATGAATGGTTGTCCAGGGCAATTGGTGTCAATTGCTGGCTGGACAAATACTGTAAGGAAAATGCGGTAACATTCATTGACAACTGGGACCTCTTCTATGGCAGAAATGACATGTATGCCAGGGATGGGGTTCACTTATCTAGGTGTGGGGTGGGAGCACTGGCAACTGCAGTGGAGGGAGCAGTTAGGACTTTAAACTAGGAATAGTTAGTGGTATGGGTTTTGGCAGGAAAACAGTGAAGTCCCAGTGTAGTAATATTACGAGTTCTAGGGGAACTAGTAATAATAAGAACGAGATAGATATTGAAAAGCCAGGGACCTTGGGTGATAAAGACAGTAATAGGTTTAGTAGAAAAATAGAAATGAGCAGGAAGGGTAAAGAGAAAGGAGAGTCTTTCAATGTTTATTATGCTAATTGCCGTAGTGCTAGGAATAAGATGGACGAGTTGAGATTAGTTGCTAGTGTAGGTAACATTGATGTATTTGCCTTAACTGAGACATGGTTTAATTCAAAAAGTCGGGACATGCCTGCGGAATGTCATATTCAGGGTTTTAAATTGTTCCAAGAAGATAGAAGTATTGGGAGGGGGGGTAGGGTGGCATTGTATGTCCGAGATCGCTTGAACTGTTGCATAAAAACGGGTATTAAGTCTGAAGTAACACATACAGAGTCTGTTTGGATAGAATTTTCAGAGGGGCATGAAAAACTGATTTTAGGAGTGATATACCGTCCCCCAAAATTAGATAGGAACCAAGGGAAACTACTATGGGAGGAAATTGTTAAGGCCACAAGGCACGATAATGTAGTAATTCTAGGAGACTTTAACTTTAGTCATGTTGATTGGAATTTCTTGACTGGGAATTTAGAATCATACGACTTCTTAGAAGTATTTCAGGATTGTTTTTTGAAGCAGTTTGTGACAGAACCTACAAGGGGAAATAACCTGCTTGACTTAGTTATGGCAAACAATGAATCCCTTGTTAATAATTTAGAAATTTCAGAGGAACTGGGTGCTAGCGACCACAAATCAATTACATTTAGCATTGAATGGAAGTACAATAGTAGCGATAACTCAGTAACAGTCCCAGATTTTCGCTTAGCAGATTACGATGGGCTTAGAGAACACTTATCATCTGTTGACTGGGGTAACGAAGAGAGCTATCAATATGACAGTTTTCTGAACACAATACATGCTGCTCAAAGAGCGTTTATCCCATATAAAGAAATTAGATCAAATAGAAATGACCCAAAATGGATGAATAATAGGCTCAAATATCTACTAGGGCATAAGAAAGGAATTTATAGGCGTATCAAAAGAGGTGAGGGTCATCTTATGAATCAGTATATTGACATTAAGAGGGACATTAAAAAGGGGATAAGAAAAGCTAAAAGGGACTATGAAATTAAAGTTGCTAGGGATTCTAAAACTAACCCAAAAAGTTTTTTCCAGGTCTATAGAACAAAAGTTAGAGATAAGATAGGTCCCCTTAAAAATAACTATGGGCACCTTACTGACAAAGAGAATGAAATGTGCTTGATTTTAAATAATTATTTTCTCTCAGTTTTTACACAGGAAGACACTAACAATATTCCAGTAATTAATTTTTACAGTGGGCTAGAAGAAGATAAATTATGTAACATCACAGTCACTAGTGAGATGGTTGTGAAGCAGATAGACAGACTGAAGCAAAATAAGTCGCCGGGTCCTGATGAGGTTTTTTCAAGGGTTCTTAAGGAATGCAAAATGGAACTCTGTGAACCATTAACTAATATTTTTAATTTATCTCTTCAAACAGGTGTAGTGTCTGATATGTGGAAGATGGCTAATGTAACTCCTATTTTTAAAACAGGGGACAAGTCGTTACCGTCAAATTACCGCCCAATAAGCCTGACCTCAATTGTAGGCAAATTACTAGAGTCAATTATAGCTGAGATTATAAGAAGCCATCTCGATAAGCATAGCTTGATTAATGATACTCAACATGGATTCACAAGAGGCCGGTCTTGTCTAACTAATTTATTAACTTTCTTCAGTAAAGCTTTTGAGGCTGTTGACCACAATAAAGAATTTGATATTATTTACTTAGATTTTAGTAAGGCTTTTGATAGAGTTCCGCACCATAGACTGTTAAAGAAAGTGGCAGCTCATGGCATTGGGGGAAAAGTGCTCTCGTGGATCGAGTCATGGCTCACTGACAGGAAGCAGAGAGTGTCCATAAATGGGGTTAAATCTGAGTGGGGGATCTGTAACAAGTGGCGTTCCACAGGGATCAGTCTTGGGCCCGTTGTTGTTTATAATATATATCAATGATCTTGATGAGGGAATTACTAGTGATATGAGCAAATTCGCCGATGACACAAAGATAGGTAGGATAATTGATTCAAACGTAGATGTTATGGAACTTCAGGAGGATTTAAACAAACTCTATTCTTGGTCAGAAAAGTGGCAGATGCAGTTCAATGTAGATAAATGCAAGGTTCTGAAGCTTGGGAGTGCCCATAACCCTAGTACTTATAAGTTAAATGATGTAGAACTTAGCCATACAGATTGCGAAAAGGACTTGGGGGTTATGGTGAGCAGCAACCTTAAACCAAGACAGCAATGCCTAAGCGTACGTAATAAGGCAAATAGATTACTGGGATTTATATCAAGAAGTGTAAGCAACAGAAGTCCAGAGGTCATACTGCAGCTTTATACATCATTAGTAAGGCCTCACCTAGATTATGCAGCTCAGTTCTGGTCTCCGTATTACAAAATGGACATAAATTCGTTAGAAAACATTCAGCGTAGGATGACTAAATTAATACATAGCATTAGAAATCTTCCTTATGAAGAAAGATTGAAGACTCTTAAGTTACATTCACTTGTTAGACGAAGAATGAGGGGAGACCTGATCGAAGTGTATAAGTGGAAGATAGGTATTAATAAAGGGGATATTAATAAGGTCTTGAGGATGTCTCTCCAAGAGAGAACCCGCAGTAATGGATTTAAATTAGATAAGTTTAGATTTAGAAAGGACATAGGAAAGTATTGGTTTGGAAATAGGGTAGTTGATGAGTGGAACAGTCTACCTAGTTGGGTTATTGAGGCTGGGACTTTGGGTAGTTTCAAATCTAGGTTGGATAAGTACATGAGTGGGAGGGGTTGGATTTGAGTGGGACTTTCACATCAGAGCTTATTTCTTGGGTGGCATTGAAAATTGGGTTGGGCAAATGTTTTGTTAGTGGGACCTGACTGACTTGCCGAGCGACCTGACTGACTTGCCGAGCGGCCTGACTGACTTGCCGAGCGGCCTGACTGACTTGCCGAGCGGCCTGACTGACTTGCCGAGCGGCCTGACTGACTTGCCGAGCGGCCTGACTGACTTGCCGAGCGGCCTGACTGACTTGCCGAGCGGCCTGACTGACTTGCCGAGCGGCCTGACTGACTTGCCGAGCGGCCTGACTGACTTGCCGAGCGGCCTGACTGACTTGCCGAGCGGCCTGACTGACTTGCCGAGCGGCCTGACTGACTTGCCGAGCGGCCTGACTGACTTGCCGAGCGGCCTGACTGACTTGCCGAGCGGCCTGACTGACTTGCCGAGCGGCCTGACTGACTTGCCGAGCGGCCTGACTGACTTGCCGAGCGGCCTGACTGACTTGCCGAGCGGCCTGACTGACTTGCCGAGCGGCCTGACTGACTTGCCGAGCGGCCTGACTGACTTGCCGAGCGGCCTGACTGACTTGCCGAGCGGCCTGACTGACTTGCCGAGCGGCCTGACTGACTTGCCGAGCGGCCTGACTGACTTGCCGAGCGGCCTGACTGACTTGCCGAGCGGCCTGACTGACTTGCCGAGCGGCCTGACTGACTTGCCGAGCGGCCTGACTGACTTGCCGAGCGGCCTGACTGACTTGCCGAGCGGCCTGACTGACTGGCCGAGCGGCCTGACTGACTGGCCGAGCGGCCTGACTGACTGGCCGAGCGGCCTGACTGACTGGCCGAGCGGCCTGACTGACTGACTGGCCGAGCGGCCTGACTGGCCGAGCGGCCTGACTGACTGAATGACTTAGACACTCCAGTACAACCATCAACTTCAATACCAGAACCTTTACCATCCACCTCACCCCAGTAGGGCCACAGCATAACTCTCCACTCTCTTCACAATCATCCACAAACACCAACACCGACAATTTATGGTAAGAAATACTATTACAATGTATTTCTGTTACATTTGTAGTCTTAACCCCTTCAGGGTCCAAGGCCCAAATCTGAAGTGGTGCCCCAGTGTCCAAGAATTTTCAAAAAAAAAATTTATTTTTTCTTATGAAATGGTAGAGAATCTTTTTGTGAAGGTAATAAAACAAAAAGTACGAAATTTGATGGAAAATTGACGAAATTATGCTCTCGCAAATTTTGATGTGTCAGCGATATTTATAAATCGGCGATTTTGCCAACTTTGACTCCCATTTTAGGCCAATTACATTATTCCAGTCAACCAAATTCTTATATTCCAGTCAACCAAATTCTTAGCTATTTCACTAGTATTACTTCTATTCTATCGACTGAGCACAAGAAATCGCCAAGTCAACTGTTTCAACTACAAATTAAAGTGATCGGAAATTGTTAATTTGGCCAATTTAACAAAAAGTTCAAAATATTCCAATTTCAAAATAGGGTCCAGAATAAACAATGTAGGCATTCCTGGAACTAAACTAACATTTCCTCTGTTCATTAGTTACGTTTTGAGGCTTTACAAATAAATTCCATTTTGATTTTTTATTCACATAATGAATTTTTATTCACACCAAAAAATAGAAGATTTACTGTTATGCAATACTGTAATAATTGTATAAATATCATCACCATATTTGTGAATGCATATTAGACCCACCAGCTGGCGTGTACAGTAGGGCCCCACTTATACGGCTGGTTAGGTTCCAGGCTACCGCCGTAAAGCGGAAACCGCCGTAAAGTGGAACACCCTTTTTTTCCACTTAAAAATGCATACACACACTAGATAACAACTTTACACTAACATATATTAAGTTAGCAATAGAACCAGGCATCAAAAAACAATAAAAAAGTACAATACACACACAGTGCACTCATTACTTACCTTAAAATATTTATAGTCTTAATCTAGGGTGAGACAAGTAGTATTTATTGTAAGAAATCAAGTGTGGTATGTATGGTAGTCAGCCAGGCTACCATACCAGGCCACCCCACCCACACATACAATTCTATGATATTTAAGCATCCCAGAGCGATAAAATGTATATACAGTTCACTCATTACTTACCTTAAAATATAGGGTGAGATGAGTAGTATTTATTGTAAAAAATCAAGTGTGGTATGTATGGTAGTCAGCCAGGCTACCATACCAGGCCAACCCACCTACACATAATATTCTATTACATTTAAGCATCCCAGAGCGATAAAATGTCTATACAGTTCACTCATTACTTACCTTAAAATATTTGTAGTCTTAATGTAGGTCAGGAGTAAGTAAATGATATAAAACGAATAAATGAGAGAGAGAAAGAATGAGTGCATGAGAGAGTACAGGTGCAGAGTTATGTAAACAAAGTGTACATGTCTGCTTTGTGTACAAGTTACATTGTGTACAGGTTGTCTCTACATTGATACGGTAGAATAAATAAAGAAGAATACTCCCATTCTCATGTAACATCATTTTGAGAAGAAATGTTGCTCTGAGTGAAGGCAATGGAAATAAGTTACTCTGACTTTTTTGGGTTATCCTAGGTTCTCTACACATATGTTGTTATGAATGATAATCTATGTAACTGTATTTGTGTATACCTGAATAAACTTACATACATACGAAAGGAATAATTTTCTACAGTTACCCCCAGTAACACATTTTCTCTTATGTTAGATTAGAGAAAATGTTATTCTTGGCGTCACTTGTGCAAGTTATCGCGTCACTTGTACAAGTTATCTGGCTACCACATCTCATATTTATGTTTATTCTATTGTGGGGTGTATTTATCATCTTTTTATGTTATGTATCGTGTTTATTATATAATTTTGAAAAAATATCATAGATGGATTAATGAAAATGTGTATTTAACGTAATATACGACATTTAAATGAGACTTGATGATTATTATCATTACTAATATGACGTCTGGAGACATAAGACACTCTTACTGATTTTAATGTGTACCTGCATGCCAGCACAGTATGTAAGTTTATTTAAGTACAGGTATACATAAGTATAATTATCAGAGTATATATAAAATATGAAATAACTTTTAAAAACATTTGAAATTTTGGAGTTTCCAGACAAAATGGAGAGACTTAGTGCTTACTGAGCTCACGAAGAATGTAAACAAACAGGGTGGGGCGCGGTGACCGTATTAGAAAGTCAGGTGGGGGGAGCCATATAGCGAGTTTTGGTCATAATTTGAAATGACCGTATTAGCGGAACGCCGTAAAGTGAAACGCCGTAAAGCGGGGCCCTGCTGTATTAGACGTGTGAGGTCATTTGTTTACTCTTGAATATCGGCAAAAATTTAACATTTCTGCTACTTTGAGCTCAGTTTCAAGCCATTTCCAGTGCGAAAACCAATCAAAATCTTCTCTATTTCTGTAATATGTCTTCCATTCTATCAAATGAGACCAAGAAATCGCAAATAGAACTATAAAAAACATAAGAAAAAACACTGCAAAGTCGCTGTTTTAATCGAAAAATCATGATTTCAGTTTTTTTCTCTCATACACAGCGTGCTGCAGGATCTGTTTTATGTGGTGCACACATACCACATAGATGTATTCTCTCACATCTAGGCCCAAATGTACCACTCACAGTTTACCAAAGTGAGCTGAGCTCATGACGTAGATCTACGGTTTGGACCCTGAACGTGAAGCCGTAGATCTACGGGACGGACCCTCAAAGGGTTAAGCAGTAAAAACAAGATAATACATCACAACAAAGAACTACAACTACACACTTTTATTTTTGTAAGATGTGGAGGCTTAAAAAAAAAGTTGTTTGGCTTTGTCGGGGTTCCCAGGAATGTAACTCTATTTTTCCCATAAGTTCTTCAGTTCATCTAACACGATTTTACCTAACACGGTGTTTTCAGGAACGTAACTACAGTGTTAAATGACGGTCTACTGTATATACAGTGGACCCTCAACCAACGATTTTAATCCATTTCAGAGAGCTTGTCCTTAGCCGAATTTATCGTTAGCCGAATTAATTTTCCCCATAAGAAATAATGGAAATCCTATTAATCCGTTCCAGACTCCCAGAAGTATGAATTTTTTTTTTTTCACATGAAATATTCATTTTTCTACACAGAAATCAATGATACATGCACAATGTAGGTAGTAGGTTGGTAGACAGCAACCACCCAGGGAAGTACTACTGTCCTGCCAGATGACTGTGAAACAGAAACCTGTAACTGTTTTGCATGATGGTAGGATTGCTGTTTTCTTTTTCTGTCTCATAAGCACGCTAGATAACAGGGATATCTTGCTACTCCTACTTACACTTTGGTCACACTTCACAGACACGCACATGCATATATATATACATACATCTAGGTTTTCTCCTTTTTCTAAATAGCTCTTGTTCTTCTTTATTTCTTCTATTGTCCATGGGGAAGTGGAAAAGAATCTTTCCTCCGTAAGCCATGCATGTCATATGAGGCGACTAAAATGCCGGGAGCAATGGGCTAGTAACCCCTTCTCCTGTAGACATTTACTAAAAAAGAGAAGAAGAAAAACTTTATAAAACTGGGATGCTTAAATGTGCGTGGATGTAGTGCGGATGACAAGAAACAGATGATTGCTGATGTTATGAATGAAAAGAAGTTGGATGTCCTGGCCCTAAGCGAAACAAAGCTGAAGGGGGTAGGGGAGTTTCAGTGGGGGGAAATAAATTGGATTAAATCTGGAGTATCTGAGAGAGTTCGAGCAAAGGAAGGGGTAGCAGTAATGTTGAATGATCAGTTATGGAAGGAGAAAAGAGAATATGAATGTGTAAATTCAAGAATTATGTGGATTAAAGTAAAGGTTGGATGCGAGAAGTGGGTCATAATAAGCGTGTATGCACCTGGAGAAGAGAGAAATGCAGAGGGGAGAGAGAGATTTTGGGAGATGTTAAGTGAATGTATAGGAGCCTTTGAACCAAGTGAGAGAGTAATTGTGGTAGGGGACCTGAATGCTAAAGTAGGAGAAACTTTTAGAGAGGGTGTGGTAGGTAAGTTTGGGGTGCCAGGTGTAAGTGATAATGGGAGCCCTTTGATTGAACTTTGTATAGAAAGGGGTTTAGTTATAGGTAATACATATTTTAAGAAAAAGAGGATAAATAAGTATACAAGATATGATGTAGGGCGAAATGACAGTAGTTTGTTGGATTATGTATTGGTAGATAAAAGGCTGTTGAGTAGACTTCAGGATGTACATGTTTATAGAGGGGCCACAGATATATCAGATCACTTTCTAGTTGTAGCTACACTGAGAGTAAAAGGTAGATGGGATACAAGGAGAATAGAAGTATCAGGGAAGAGAGAGGTGAAGGTTTATAAACTAAAAGAGGAGGCAGTTAGGGTAAGATATAAACAGCTATTGGAGGATAGATGGGCTAATGAGAGCATAGGCAATGGGGTCAAAGAGATATGGGGTAGGTTTAAAAATGTAGTGTTACAGTGTTCAGCAGAAGTTTGTGGTTACAGGAAAGTGGGTGCAGGAGGGAAGAGGAGCAATTGGTGGAATGATGATGTAAAGAGAGTAGTAAGGGAGAAAAAGTTAGCATATGAGAAGTTTTTACAAAGTAGAAGTGATGCAAGGAGGGAAGAGTATATGGAGAAAAAGAGAGAGGTTAAGAGAGTGGTGAAGCAATGTAAAAAGAGAGCAAATGAGAGAGTGGGTGAGATGTTATCAACAAATTTTGTTGAAAATAAGAAAAAGTTTTGGAGTGAGATTAACAAGTTAAGAAAGCCTAGAGAACAAATGGATTTGTCAGTTAAAAATAGGAGAGGAGAGTTATTAAGGGTTAACATCAGTGGGCCTAGATTTTTCAATCTGATACCAGCAGGTACCAGAAATATTGCCAGAACCAATGTATAGGAAACTAGATCACTACTATGGTGTGGCAGGTCAATCAAGCTGTGATGATGTGTAAGCAGACGGGCTGTCAACAGCAACAACCAGGTCAGATAGCAGTCAACAGGGTGCCTAGTCCAGACCTGGGCTGTGGGAGTAGGAAAAGTTGCAAAACATGTCATAGGTAAAGGTACTTTGGAAATATTAGACAAATTCCTCTGTGTCAGTTTAATTTGAAAACAAAAGAGAGTTCATTGTTTACAGAATTGTCCATTATAGTTACAATCAATGGTAAAGCAGTCCCATCACTGTTCACTACAGTTGCAAGTACTGAAGTACTGGTCACCTTGTCGCTTCTCCCTCCCTAATAGTCCATGAAAGTGACAGTTTACTGTAACACATGCTTTGTAAGAATCTTTAGAATGTTAGGATTATGATGCCCACACTGTACCACAAATATGCCTACAGGATCAACACCCTCATTAAGTGGTAATACTTTATGCTGTATCTTTCACTCTAAACCACCAAAATTTCTTGCTCATTCTTTCCTTCATGATGCTCCATCGTGTAGACCAGGTGAAGAATTAAGATCCTGAGTATACATGTCACAGTTATAAGTTGGATATCTGTGTGAATATGGAAGAAAATAACATGTAATTTACGTTTGTTAACAATAAATATTTCTTGTTTGTTATTGTCTAATCAGGTACCAGTTTGCAGAGCAGATGTAAAATTAAGATTCTGGATAGGCATGTTGCCATTATTAGTTGGAATTTCACAATGTTATGAGATAAAAAGATTACATGATAGCAGAATAGTCACTGTTGTGGTTTGACTGCAGGGCCATACCAAGGAGCTGCATGTGCTGCCTGTCAGAGTATAGTGTTTTAATTAACCAGGCAATCTGGGAAAAGTCCCAATTTTTACACAAGTGAAAATCCTGGATGATCAGATTTGAAAAAATGATGTACAGATCTTTATTGTACTGTTAAGTGAAATTAGACTGCTAGCTCTTTGTGATTATGAAAATGGAAGTGTGTGTGAAAGGAAGGGCAGTGTATAACTTGAATTTAATCTGAGTAGTGTCTCTTCTACATAAATGTTCACATCATTACTCTCCAAAAGTATGGAGATGGTGATAATAATACATTAACTATAATAATATAATTTCATTTACATGCATTAGATGAAATATAGATTTCATTGTATATTGAAAGGCCAATCAGTGTTATTTTCAGTCATAAAATGTATTGTTTCAGCTCACTGTACCCAGACTCACAGCCAGAACATGAGTAAGCAGGCTGCCAGACAAGCTCGCACAGTAGATATAGAATTTACTGTTAATCACCGACAACAGGACAGCCATCGGCAAGATGAGAGAGGGGGAAGAGGAGGTCGGGGAGGAAGAGGAGGCAGGGGTGGAAGAGGTGGAAGGTAATGTAAAATGTTTTATTTGCATTTAGTTATGAACCTGCCTCTTTAGAATGTTATTTAGTTACCACATTCTGTATTGCATGAGGATGCTACTTTACATTTTGTCCACCTCAATTTTAGAAGTTTTGGGGGGAAAACTATTAGTATTCAACATGTATAAAAAAAATCAAAATCTTTATTTAAAACATAAATAGAAATTACAATGGATGGGTTAAATTTGCTTATTTACAGATTTAATCCATTTCCGAGATCACATCGTCTTGTGTGTTCTAAATGAAGCCCTTGTTATGTAGATCATTTTGGGCAGACTACATATATCTAGTCTTTACAAGCTACCTCATACTAGTACACCAAGATAAAAATTTAGATTTAGTTAAAAGTGACAGTTCAGAATGAATATTTTCTATAGGGATGAAACCATACCAATTTCTCTTTTGCTGATTCCAGTGCCATCACAATTTGCCAATAACTACCAAAGAACGATACCAGCAAATTTTGCGATACTCATTGATACTGATGCACAGTTTAGACTGCTACCAGCATTGATACTATCAAAATCAGTCGATACCCATTGATACTTGGCATACTCCTAGTTTTCTGCATATTGTAACCCTTTCATTGTCTCATCCATAGATCTACATCATTGGTACCAGGGTTACCTATGTAGATCTATGTATTGAACTCGGTTCACTCAGATAAGCTGAATGGTAAATTTTGACCTAGATATGAGAGAATGGGTGTGTGCAATGAGTGTGCACTATATAAGAAAAATACTGCTCCTGTAGTACATGATGGGAAAAGCAAAACTTTTGCCTTGTATTTGGTTTAAAATTGCAATTCGAGGTGCTTTCTAGGATAGTTTTATAGAGTTATTGGCTATTTCTTGGTATCATTTGATAGAATGGGAGACATAGTATGGATTGAACCTCAATGCCCTTGATATTCTACCAAGCACTGTATGACCCATATGGGTTTAGCACTCCCCATGACTAATAATAATAATAATTAATAATAATAAGTGTAAAAATGGCCAAATTACTGACTCCTGTGCATTTTATAGGGTAGTTCTGATGGTTGAATGGGTGGTTTCTAGTGTTCAGTCAGTTGAATGGAAAGCATAGTAAAATAGCTAAGAAATGTGAAATAGTGAAATTGCTAAGAAATTGGCTGAATTGATCAAAGGAATTGGCTTATAATCACTGATGAGCAAGTCGTGCCCAGACAGCTAACTTTTTACGTGCATAATGCCATAAGCTTGCAATCTAATTTTGTATTTTTATTGTCATTACCTTAAGAAAAAGATATTCTACCATTTAAGAGTTTTTTTTTTTAGATGCAACATCATGAACACTTAATTTTGGAGCTTCTGACAGTGAATGGGTTAAGGTATTTGAAATTACAATGGGGGCTGGTGTAACACACACAAAATGTTAAACAAATAAATGCTGGCACCTAGTGGTAAGAGCCTTGTCTAGGGACATTTAAAATATTAAACAAAGCTCACCAACCTAGGGCCAAGCTTGTTTCTTGACAAAAATTTTGCTTTAACCCTTTCAGGGTCCAAACCGTAGATCTACGCCATGAGCTCAGCTCACTCTGATAAGCTGTGAGTGGTAAATTTGGGCCTAGATATGAGAGAATACATCTGTGGTATGTGTGCACCACATAAAACAAATCCTGCAGCACAGTTTTTTTCTCTCATTATATACTGAGACCATGATTTTCGATTAAAACAGTGACTTTACCGTGTTTTTTCGTATGTTTTTTGTAGTAGTATTTGTGATTTCTTGGTCTCATTTGATAGAATGGAAGACATATTACAGAAATAGAGATGATTTTGATTGGTTTTAGCACTGGAAATGGCTTGAAACTGAGCTAAAAGTAGCGGAAATGTTAAATTTTTGTCGATGTTCAGGAGTAAACAAACGACCTCACACGTCTAATACACACCAGCTGGTGGGTCTAATATACATTCACAAATGTGGTGATGATATTTATACAATTATTACAATATTGCATAACAGTAAATCTTCTATTTTCTGGTTTGAGTAAAAATACATTATGTGAATAAAAAATCAAAAGAATTCATTTGTAAAGCCTCAAAACATAACTAATGAACAGAGGAAATGTTAGTTTAGTGCCAGGAATACCTACATTGTTTATTCTGGACCCTATTTTGAAACTGGAATTTTTTGAACTTTGTGTTAATTTGGCCAAATTACTAATTTCCGATCACTTTATTTTGTAGTTGAAACAGTTGACTTGGTGATTTCTTGTGCTCAATCAATAGAACAGAAGTAATACTAGTGAAATAGCTAAGAATTTGGTAGACTGGAATAATGTAATTGGCTTAAAATGGAGTCAAAGTCGGCAAAATCGCCGATTCGTAAATATCACTGACACATCAAAATTCGCCAGAGGATAATCTCGTCAATTTTCCATCAAATTTCATACTGTTTGTTTTATTACCTTCAGAAAATGATTCGCTACCATTTCATATGAAAAAATAATAATTTTTTTTTTTTTTTTTTTTAAATTCTTGGACCCTGGTGCACACTTTGAAATTTGGCCTCTGGACCCTGAAAGGGTTAATTAGATGGGCAATGCTTTTATCAGGAAGGATAGAGAAATTCATCTTACATTGATAATCGGGAAGGGCAGATAAACTAACATGCTTGGACATCCAACAGGCATGTGTGAGCGTGTTAAATTGGAGTGAATGAGACGAATGGTTTTTGGGACCTGATGAGCTGTTTGAGTGTGACCAGGGTAATATTTTGTGAAGGGATTCAGGGAAACTGGTTAGTCAGATGTGAGTCCTGGAGGTGGGAAGTACAGTAGACCATCGTATGTACGTGTGTTTTATTTTCACTTTTTAGCTGCCAACTAGTACTTGGTCATATACAAATAACCCGCACATAGAAGAGAGGAGCTTACGACGATGTTTTGGTCCGACTTGGACCATTTACAAAGTCACACTACCGAGAAGTGGAGCAGGACGGGTATATATATCTATATATACCCGTCCTGCTCCACTTCTTGTTAGTGTGACTTTGTAAATGGTCCAAGTCGGACCGAAACATCGTCGTAAGCTCTTCTATATGCAGGTTATTTGTGTATCGTTCCAGTCACGGTATTGTGCCTTTTTTTTTTTTTTTGTTGGTCATGTTATCGTTGTTCTTTAACACCATTTGAAGTCGCCTTGGCATTGAAGTGGCAAGGGTGAAGAAGAGGTAGGCATCCATTTTGATTCAAAGCTTCTTCAGTGCCTCCTTCAGGTCCTTGATGTTGGTGGGTTGAACTTTTGCAATCTCATTTTTCATCACATGCCAGGCATTCTCAATGTGATTTAGGTCAGGGGAATTGCTGGGCCACTCCAGAACACTGATATTATTGACCTCGAGGAACTTTGTCACTCCTTTTGACTTATGGGCAGGGGCACCATCATGAATAAAAATATCACACTTGTGAATGTTCCAAAATGTCAGCATGTGATCCCTTAGCACCTCGATATGATTACTTCCCTTCATCGTAATGTTCTTGGGAAGAAAGTATAGTCCACCTCTGCCCATATAACCACTAAAAGCACCCCAGACCATAACACTGTTAGGGTGCTTCACTGTCTTCACGGCATAACGCAGGTCATAACTGGGCACACCACTGGGACGCCGGACGGTCTTAGAGCCGCTCCTGATGAGCCTGAAGGGACTCTAGTCGCTGAACATCACTTTCTGCCACTGGTCTGAGGTCCAATCCTTGTGCTTCTTACAGAATTGAAGCCATTTCTTCACAGTTTCAGTTAGCATGGGCTTCTTGGTGGCATGTCAAGCAGGAATTTGCGGGTTCTCTTGCAGTCAATGCTCAGTGGTTCACACTGTGACGTCTTTCAGGAGTGCAGGATGCTTTTTCTTGAGGTCTGCGGCTGTTATGGCAGGATCTGATAATACTTCCCTCTTCAGGATCTTGTCTGTATGAAGAGAAGTCTTTTTGGGGGGCTCCAGACCCCACCTTCCTAGGTGGTACAGTGTTAGGTGGGAATGAGGCAGCTGCTTTCTTGAGGTTGTAAATTGCTATCCTAGTCACCTACAGGTCTGCAGTTATGCATATCACAGACATGCCTTGCTCTAATAGGGTGAGTGCACAAGTCTTCTTTACAATTGAAAGTTTGGTTTGACCCATTCTGACCACTGGGAGCAGAGATATAGCGTGGCAAAGTTCGTGGAAGAACACTGAAGTGTAAGGTGGTGGGGAACGTTGGAGTAAGACGGGCTCCAGTACACTATGCCATCACAAGCTCCGCCCACTTTTCTTATGGCAGAAATTCAAGTGAAATGTATATTCCAAAATCTAGTGGATAGATTTTTTTTTGCATTGGAATGTATAGATTTTTTTTGCGGCCACTGTACACGAAAAGAATGAGGTAAATATGAGTTTGTGTGATTGACTTGCTTGACTGATTGACTTGACTGGATGAATCACTTGACTGACTGACTTATTGAATGACAAAGTTAAACTTTTTCACTGAAGAGGACCCTGTAATGGTGTCTAGAGCAGCTGATGCCTTACCATCAATTGTATAATGTACTGTAGGGTAAAACAACAGAAATCCCTTACAGAATTTATGCACACTCCAGTACATCCATTGACTTCAGTACCAGTACTTCTACCATCCACCTCAGCCCAGTAGGACCACAGCATAACTCTCCACTCTCTTCACAGTCATCCCATCCGCAAACACCAGCGTCCACAATTTAAAGTAAGACATAAAATTATTTCTGTTGCATTTGTAATCTTATGCAGTAAAAACAACATAATACATCACGACACTGAACTACAATTACATATTCACTTTTATTTTTGTAAGATCTGTTGGTCTAAAAAAAAGTTGTTTGTCTTTTTGGAGACTCCCAGGAATGTAACCTTATTTTTCCCATAAGTTCTTCAGTTTGTCTAACATGGTTTTTTGCCTAACACAGCGTTTTCAGGAACGTAACTACTGTGTTAACCCTATGACTGTTTCGGTCATGTATATACATCATACGAGCCAATGTGTTTGACGTATATACAGCGGAACCTCGGCTTACGAATTTAATCCATTCCGTGACCTTGTTCGTAATTTGATTTGTTCGTATGCTGAGTCAGTTTTCCTCATTTAAATTAATTGAATTGCAATTAATCCGTTCCAGCCTCTCAGGAGGCATGACAAAATAATGCTAATATCAACTCTACTGCTTAGTTATCTATCATAGTTTATCTGATATGGCATAAACAATATTAATAACATAGAAACATGATATATACTCTAGAATGAATAAAATAGGCCATAATATGGCAAGTGATGGCGATGCCAGCAGTGGCAGAAAGTATCCGCCATTTACTCTCCGACTCAAGTATCTTCCCAGCCCATAGCCCCACACCTAGCTTGTGTTTATCGATGATTATTTAGTGAGGTTGTCACGTGTAACCATAGGTGTGGTCAAGACATGAATATATAAGTGAAGACATGATCACTATGGCCACAGTGGTGGCGGTGGCGGCCAGCTGCCCCACTGTATGCTGCTGCCTTCTTCGTTTCTCTAGCTTTTTTCATAGTTTCTAATCGCCTCCTGAGCTTTTTGCCGATTGTATGCAAATACTGTCTCTTTGAGTGAGGCATTGTGTAAGAAATTTATACAATATAAGACAAAATTGCGCATCCCAAGGTCTGCTGTGGTCACGCAGAGCGGCACACCTCCTCTTCCTTTTGACACTTGGTCAGCACTGAGATAGCCATGGTCTAGAAGTACCTACAGCCACCCAGAGAGTTACCAATTTCTATTTTGAAGCATTTGGCAGAAAAATATGAAAAAAAATTACGAAAAATGTCTAGAAATGACCAGATATTATTACTGTTATATTGTATTATTATTATAATTGTTATAATTATTATTCTTAGTGCGTACATATTATTATAATTATAATACGTATGTATTATAATTATTATTATTATTATTATTATTATTAACCCTTTCATGGTTGAGAGGCCCTCTCCTAAACTTGTTCTCAGGGTCGAAAATTTTTCAGGAAAAAAAAATTATTTTTTCTTATGAAATGATAGATAATCTTTTCCCGATCGTAATGACACCAAAAGTATGAAGTTTGACGGAAAACTTACGGAATTATGCTCTCGTGAAGTTAGCCAATTCCAGTGTACTAGTCAATAAAAATCATAACTATTTCGCTAGAACTCCATTTTTCTATCGAATGAGTACAAGAAACCACCCATTTACCGATTTCAGCTATCCAATAAAGTGGTCAGAAATTGGCAGTTTTGCCAATTTCACACAAATTTCAAAAGATGCCAATTTCCAAATAGGGTCCAGAATAAACAAGACAGACATTCCAGGCACTAAACTAACATTTCGTCTGTTCAATAGTCATGTCCTCAGGCCCCTCTTACATTTCTTTTGCTTTCCACTTTGAATTTTTATTCTCACAAAAAGTAGATGATTTACTGTTATGCAGACTACTGCATTAGCGTAGAAATGGTATAAATAATATCAGCGCACTTGTGAAAGAATATTAGACTCGTCAGTTGACGTGTATTGGACGCGTGGCATGATTTATTTACTTTTGAATTTTGGCAAAAATCGAACATTTCTGCTACTTTGAGGTCAATTTCAAGGTACTTTTCATTGTGAAACCAATCAAAATCATCTCAATTTCTGTAATATGTCTTTCATTCTATAAAATGAGACCAGGAAAACTAGAATACAACTATGAATACCATACGAAAATACAGTGCAGAGTAGCTGTTTTAAACCAAAAACAGTCAGTTTTTTTTCTCATTATGCACTGTGTGCTGTAGGATTTTTTTTATACTGTGCACACTGACCACATAGACCCATTCTTTCATATGTAGGCCTACCAGCTTTCTCACTAGATTTGAGGGCGCTAGAATTTGTGTACTATTACGTCAACCCTGGTGTGTAAGACGTACTAGTACGTCGGAAACCCTGAAAGGGTTAATAATTTAGGGAACTGGAGCACAGATCCAATTCCCTAGATCAAGAGCCCATCACCATGTACATACTACTACTAATAATAATTCTTTCTTTCAACAAACTGGCTATATCCCACCAAGGCAGGGTGGCCCAAAAAGAAAGGAAAGTTTCTCTTTTTAAATTTGGTAATTTATACAGGAGAAGGGGTTACTAGCCCCTTGCTCCTGGCAATTTAGTCGCCTATTACAACACGCATAGCTTACGGAGGAAGAATTTTGTTCCACTTCCCCATGGAGATAAGAGGAAATAAATAAGAACAAGAACTAGTAAGAAAATAGAAGAAAACCCAGAGGGATGTATATATATGCTTGTACATGTATGTGTAGTGTGTTACGGCCCCCTGCCAAACTAGCGGTTAAATAGTTAACCTGCCGGCCGGCAGTACCACTGGGTACGTCATCAAACCCATTGTGGGGACTGCTGAGCCGGCCTTAGAGCATTATGTACCTGAACACCTCACGGTACGCAGCTAAGCAGTAGGTACCTGAACACCTAATGGTACATATCTACTGGCCTTAGAAGCAGTAGGTACCTGAACACCTAATTCAAATTCAAATTCAAACTTTATTCTCTATAAGTATTACAATGCTGAGTTTACAGAATTTGGTTATTGTGTGGTTTACATGTAGTAAAATAATAATTACAGAGTGTACCACTAGAACGCCTAGCATGGCTAGGCATTTCGGGCAGACTTATATTAAATCTTAGGTTTAAAATGTTACAAAATTATGAGATAAGTTGGTATTATGGCTAAGTGATTAAATACTAGTTGTGAGTTTAGCAATGTGAATGCTTTTGTTTTGGCACTATACGTAGTTTCAGTATTGGAGTATCACAGGCCAACTTATGACTAGTTAAGATTCATTTTGAGATTGAGATTGATATTTCTGTTTATGGTCAAATGGGTGATTGAGTGTAAGTGTGAACCACCAGGTGGTATTCGTATTATTAGTTGACGGGTGTATCAGGGAGATAAGATGTTTTCTGATGGTAGTTTTGAAGGTGATGAATGTGTCTGCAGTACACATCTACTGGCCTTAGAAGCAGTAGGTACCTGAACACCTAATGGTACACATCTACTGGCAGTAGAGTATTCTACTGGCTTCTACTGATTTTAGAAGAAGCGCTCACCGCAGCTCACCGAGTCTGTTGGCCTCAGTTATCTGACGGCCGCATTCAGTGAGCTTGCAACATAGTGTGCGCTGCACCGGACCACCTTGCGGTGTGTCAACCGGCTTTGGAGAGTATTTACAGGACTGCCGGTGATGTCTGCGGACTCACCGCCTACGCTTGTCAACTGTGGGCCGGAGTCATCTGATGCTGTTTAGTGGGACATTACATGAAGAAAAGGTTGGAGTGTTACACTGAACTGGGCTAGGACCGTAGTGTGACACTTAGGGAAGTATGATGGAGTGGAACACTGAGATATGCTACAGGACCGTAGTGGAACACTGAGAAGAAAAGGGTGTCGTGTGACACTGAAGATGGCCTGGTTGTAGTGTACATTGAATAGTGTCATGTGACTGGCCTCGACAAAGACGCTATGCGGGTAGTGTGACGCAGAGACAAGGGTGTCAAGTGACACGGTGGAGAAAGAGCGTCACAACTCGGATAAGTGTCGTGAGAAACGCAGTTGATTATAATTTATTATTATACAAATGTTATTTATAATTTATTATTTTAGCATAGATATGTATATTATTTTAAGATGCTAATAATTTATTATTGTAACATGTAGATATACAGTGGACCCCCGCATACCGGACGCCTTGCATAACGGACAATCCGCATACCGGACGCTTTGATCGCTAAAATTTTGCCTCGCATACCGCCCAAAAACCCGCTCAGCGCCCTTCGTCCGAGACGCGTCCAATGTGCGGCCTGAGCCACGCTCACATGTTCCGCCGGTGGCATTGTTTACCAGCCAGCCTCCGCGGTAACATCCAAGCATACAATCGGAACATTTCGTATTATTACAGTGTTTTGGGTGATTTTTTTCTGGAAAATAAGTGACCATGGGCCCCAAGAAAGCTTCTAGTGCCAACCCTACAGCAATAAGGGTGAGAATTACTATGGAGATGAAGAAAAAGATCATTGATAAGTATGAAAGTGGAGTGCGTGTCTCCGAGCTGGCCAGGTTGTATAATAAACCCCAATCAACCATCGCTACTATTGGTGGTACAGCTGCTGCTGCTGCTGCTGCTGCTGTACCACCGTCAGCTGCTGCTGCACTGTCAGCTGCTGCTGCTGTACCACCGTCAGCTGCTCCTGCTGCTGTAGTACCGTCTGCTGCTGCTGTAGCATCGTCTGCTGCTGCTGTAGCATCGTCTGCTGCTGCTGTAGCATCGTCTGCTGCTGCTGTAGCATCGTCTGCTGCTGCTGTAGCATCGTCTGCTGCTGCTGTAGCATCGTCTGCTGCTGCTGTAGCATCGTCTGCTGCTGCTGTAACATCGTCAGTTGCTGCTGTAGCATCGTCTGCTGCTGCTGTAGCATCGTCTGTTGCTGCTGTAGCATCGTCTGTTGCTGCTGTACCACCGTCAGCTGCTGCTGCTGCTGTAGCATCGTCTGCTGCTGCTGCTGCTGCTGTAGCATCGTCTGCTGCTGCTGTAACATCGTCTGCTGCTGCTGTAGCATCGTCTGTTGCTGCTGTACCACCGTCAGCTGCTGCTGCTGCTGTAGCATCGTCTGCTGCTGCTGTAACATCGTCAGTTGCTGCTGTAGTATTGTCTGCTGCTGCTGTAGCATCGTCTGTTGCTGCTGTACCACCGTCAGCTGCTGCTGCTGCTGTAGCACCGTTGTTGGTGTGGCTTATTGAGAATACCAAGAAACAATTAACCCCAGAGGATTTGCCACCCAGGATAGCCCAAAAAAGTCAGTGTCATCGAAGACTGTCTAACTTATTTCCATTGGGGTCCTTAATCTTGTCTCCCAGGATGCAACCCACACCAGTCGACTAACACCCAGGTGAACAGGGAAAA
Organism: Cherax quadricarinatus; assembly: GCF_038502225.1. Taxonomy (NCBI): domain Eukaryota; kingdom Metazoa; phylum Arthropoda; class Malacostraca; order Decapoda; family Parastacidae; genus Cherax; species Cherax quadricarinatus. Next base: position 28,137,261 of record NC_091298.1, read on the forward strand.
TGCCTGGAACTAGTGCTCATATTGGTGAATTTAGAGCCAGCAAAGGTTGGTTTGAGAGATTTAAGAATCGTAGTGACATGCACAGTGTGATAAAGCCTGTTCTGGAAGAAAATACCAAACAGGACCTACAGTACTCAGGAGGAAAAGGCACTCCCAGGACACAGTGTCTCATCAGCCATTGCTGCATCTTCAATAAAGGTAAGTGTCATTTATTCTTCATTTAGTAGAGTAGTACATGCACAATATATATTGTGCATGTACTACTCTACTATTGTGCATGTATCCTTCTCTTTGTGTGTAGGAAAATGTATATTTCATGTGGTAAAATTTTTTTTTTCATACTTTTGGGTGTCTTGCACGGATTAATTTGATTTCCATTATTTCTTATGGGGAAAATTCATTCGCATACCGAACATTTCGCATAACAGCCAGCCCTCTTGCACGGATTAAGGTCGCTATGCGGGGGTCCACTGTATTTTAAATACCTCCTAGACCAAAGATTGTTTTTATATAATATTAAAGATTAATTGATTTTAATGTGTGTATTTATGTATCCCGAACTCTTTATTACAAAAGGAGTAAAACTTACCATCTTTAAAAATTACTTTTTTTTGTAATATAGTGTAACCTAAGTGTAAGAAGTAGCAAGACGTACCTGAAACCTTGCATGTTCATGAGACAGAAAAATGGACACCGACAATCCATCATGTAAAAAATTACAGGCTTTCGTTTTACCTAATAATTATTATTAGGACAATAATAATACTGCTAATAATAATACAGTGTAATAATAATAATAATAATAATAACAGTAAGGAGAAACTTCAAAAGGCTGCCAGTAGTTTGTGCCACCATCAGCAAAACATTGGTAACCACTACTAGTACACATTTCACCTGTCTAGACTTAAGTAGTCTATTAGTATTAGGTTAAGTCTCCCCGAAATGCCTCGGCGTGATAGTGGCTTTCTTTGCTCCAATCATATTATGATATGTAAACACACATTGTAACCTTAGCAAAGAAATAAATATTTTATTTATTTATTTAAGGAACCTTCCTTGCGGGGGAAGTTCGCATTCTGAAATTTCGTTCATATCCAGAAGCAAAAAATTTACCAAACAACAGTGTATACAGTGGAACCAAACAGGTTCCACTGTATAGTCAAAAATTCTAGCAGCTTCAGATCAAGCAGGAGAAAGCTGGTAGGCCCACATGTGAGAGAATGGGTCTGTGTGGTCAGTGTGCACAGTATAAAAAAAATCCTGCAGCAAGCAGTGCATAACAAGAAAAAAAAAAAAATCCGACTGTGTTTTTGGATTAAAACGCCGACTTTGAGGTGTATTTTCGTATAGTTTTTATGATTATTTTCTCATTTTCATAGTCACATTTGATAGAATTGAAAACATATTATAGAAATGGAGGTGATTTTAATTGGTTTTACTCTGAAAAGGACCTTGAAATGGAGCTCAAATTAGGGGAAATGTTTGATTTTTGCCAATGTTCAAGAGTAAACAAATGACATCATTGTTCAATAAATGTCCAACTAGCCATTCTAATATGCAGTCATAAATGGGTTGACATTATTTATACAATTATTACAATATTACAGTAGTCTGTGTAACAGTAAATCTTCTAATTTTTTGATTGAATAAAAATTCAAAACGGAAAGCAAGAGTAATATCAGAGGGGCCTGGAGACGTGACTGATGAACAGAGAAAATGTTATTTTAGAGCCAGGAATGTCTGCATTGTTCATTCTGGACCCTATTTGAAATTGGCATATTTTTTAATTTGCGTGAAATTGGCCAAATTGTCAATTTCTGACCACTATTGGGTAGTTGAAATCGGTAAATAGGCAGTTTCTTGTACTCAATAGAACAAATGGAGTTCTAAAGAAATAGCTATGAGTTTGGTTGACTGGAACAATGGAATTAGCCAAAAATAGGGCTCAAAGTGGGCAAAATCGCCGATTCGTAAATATCACCGACGTCGCTAACTTCACGAGAGCGTAATTCTGTAAGTTTTCCAACAAATTTCATAATTTTGGTGTTATTACCATCGGGAAAAGATTCTCTATCATTTCATAAGAAAAAAATAATTTTTTTTCCTAATATTTTGCGACACCAGGAGACACCTCAGGATTTGGGGTTGCGACAGTCAAAGGGTTAACCCTTTCAGGGTTTTCGACATACTAATACGGCTTACACACCAGGGTTATTGACGTACTAGAAGGCCTAAATTCTAGCGCCTTCAAATCTAGTGAGAGAAAGCTGGTAGGCCTACATATGAAAGAATGGGTCTATGTGGCCAGTGTGCGCAGTATAAAAAAATCCTGCAGCACACAGTGCGTAATGAGAAAAAAAAAAACTTTGACCATGTTTTTGGATTAAAACCAACTTTGCACTGTATTTTCGAATGGTATTTATGGTTGTATTCTAGTTTTCCTGGTCTCATTTTATGGAATGGAAAACATATTACAGAAATTGAGATGATTTTGATTGGTTTCACAGTGAAAAGTACCTTGAAATTGAGCTCAGAGTAGCAGAAATGTTCCATTTTTACCAAAGTTCAAAAGTAAACAAATCATGCCAAGCGTCCAATACACATCAACTGTTGAGTCTAATATTCTTTCTCAAGTACGCTGATATTATTTATACCATTTCTACTCTAATGCAGTAGTCTGCATAACATTAAATCTTCTACATGACTCACGGACTCGTAATGACACGATTGCAAGCAAACCATACCACGGAGAGGTCTGGAGTTTTGAGACTCTCCGATCGCGGGTTCTATCCCCTTCCGTGGTATTGTTAGTAAATCTTCTATTTTGTGTAAGAATAAAAATTCAAAGTGAAAAGCAAAAGAAGTATAAGAGGGGCCTAGGGACGTGACTAATGAACAAAGTTGTTGTTATTTTAGTGCCAGGAATGTCTGTCTTGTTTATTCTGGACCCTATTTGGAAATTGGCATCTTCTGAAATTTGTGTGAAATTGGCAAAAATTGCCAATTTCTAACCACTTTATTGATTGAAATTGGTAAATGGGTGGTTTCTTGTGCTCGTTCGATAGGAAAAAAAAAAAAGTTCTAGTGAAATAAATATGATTTTTGTCGACTAGTACTGTATAGTCCTTGTGGCTTAGCGCTTCTTTTTGATTATAATAATAATGTCGACTAGTACACAGGAATTGGCCGAAAATAGGGCTCAAAGTTGGCGAAATCGCTGACCGCTAACTTCCCGAGAGCATAATTCCATAAGTTTTCTATCAAATTTCATACTTTTGGTGTCATTGTGATTGGGAAAAGATTCTCTATTATTTCACAAGAAAAAATCTTTTTTTTTTTTTCCCGAAAAATTTTCGACCCTGAGAACAAGTGTAGGAGAGGGCCTCTGAACCCTGAAAGGGTTAAGGGTTAAAGGAGGGGGTTTGGGATATTGGCTGTTTGGAGTGACATCTAATCTGTCATATCTGGGCACCTCTGCAAAGACAGTGATTGTGTGAATGGTGGTGAAAGGGTTTTCTTTTTTTGGGTCACCCTACCTCGGTGGGAGACGGCCGATATGTTGAAAAAAATACAAATAATATACAGTAGACAGTCATTTAACACAGTAGTTACGTTCCTGTAAATGCCGTGTTAGACAAAACCATGTTAGACAAACTAAAGAACTTACGGAAAAAATTGGATTACGTTTCTGGAAATCCCCGAAAAGCCAGACAAATTTTTTTTAGACCTCCAGATCTTGCAAAATAAAAGTAAATATGCAGTTGTAGTGCATTGTCGTGATATATTACTGCTTAAGACTACAAATGCAATAGAAATAATAGTATTTCTTACCTTAAATTGTGGGTAATGGTGTTTGTGGATGTTTGTGAAGAGAGTGGATATGGTTGGCGTGGCCCTACTGGGCTGAGGTGGATGGTTGTTGGTTGTCGGCAGAAGTGAATGGTAGAAGTTCTGGTACTGAAGTCGATGGTTGTATTGGAGTGTGCATAAATTCTGTAATGGATCTCTGGGCTCTTTTACCATGCAGTACATTATACAGTTGACGGTAAGGCATCATCAGCTGGTCTAGACCCAGTTTCAAAGCACTGCTTCTAGATTTACTGGGGTCCTCTTCAGTGAAGAAGTCTGCTAGTTTAGCAGCAGCATGGAACTGCTCACACAACTGCTGCAATGTTAACTTATTTTCTTCAGGTTCTTCTTCATCTTCTGTTATCTCCCTCCCTTGTATCTGTGCATCGAGCTCTGCCAGCATTTCCTCTAGACTCCTGTCTTCATCATCATCATTATCATCATCATCATCATCTAAGAACTCATTCACATCTTCATTCATATCTTCGAAACCATCACCTGGTAATCTTGCCAGCTGAACAATTTCCTGAACCTGATTTTCAAGCAAGGGAAAACCAGTGAAAGAATTAACTACAGAAGGCCATAACTTTCCCCAACCTGCATTTACTGTTGATTGGGGCACTTTATTCCATGCATTTCTAGCATAAGTGATGGCATCTGCAATGTTAAATTTATTCCAGAAGCTTGGTACTGCCAGGTTGGAGTCAGAGTCCATTGATGGAACTAGTTTTTTCATAACTTATTTTGTGTAGTTAAACTTGAATGACTTAATAACTTCCCGATTCAGTGGTTGTATTAGAGATGTTGTATTTGGAGGCAAAAATACAACTTTTACATGTGGGGTCACATCCAGCAAAGTTTGTGGATGAGTACGGGAATTATCAAGAATGAAGAGAGTCTTGAATGCAAGGTTCTTGCTGTGCAGGTAAAATTTGACTTCAGGAATAAAGTGTTGCTTAAACCAGTGCATAAATATTTCCTCCCTCATCCATGCTAACTGGCTTGACCTCCAAATTACTGATAAGGTGTTTATATCTACAACTTTCAAAGCATGAGGATTCTTAGAGCAGTAAATAACCATGGGCTTACACTTGAAATCACCTGCCGCATTACTGCAAAGGAGCAAGGTGAAGCGATCCTTTGCTGTCTTGAATCCCAGTGCACTTTTCTCTTGCTAACTGGTATAAGTTCGTGTTGGCATTTTTAAAAAAAAAAAAGCTTGTCTCGTCAGCATTAAACACTTGATGAGAGTGGTGTGGGTGGCTTAGGGAGGCAGGGGATGGCAATAGGTCTCCCCCCATTGACACAGTGGTGTAACCCACTAACCCACAGACCATCCCACCCAGCAGGGGACCACGTGCTCAAAATATTTTTTCCCTAGTGCAACCGTGTTAAACTAATTTTACTAAGTGTTAAACACAAATATGCCGCAATTCTTCATTCGTGCTATAACAAAAACGTGCAAGACAAAATCTTGTTAAATGACAGTCTACTGTAATAATATATTAAGTTATTTACAAAAAACTACACCATTACAAAAAAATTACCAGACACCGGTATACCTTTACCAGATACTCGTATTTAAGCCACTTCAGTATTATTACAAAATATGGTGGAACCTCAGTTGTCAAACTTAATTCCTTCCAATTGTTGGTTTGATGACCAAAATGGTCGACAACCAAACCAATTTTTCTCATAAAGAATAATGTAAATAGAAAAAAGTTAGTATACGAGAGGTTTTTATTAAGTAGAAGCGATGCAATGAGGGAGGAGTAGAGGAGAGAAAAAGAGAGGTTAAGAGAATGGTGATTCAATGTAAAGAGAGAGCAAATAAGATTGGGTGAGATGTTATCAGCAAGTTTTGTTGAAAATTAGAAAAAGTTTTGGAGTGACATTAGTTAACCCTTTCAGGGTCCAGAGGCCAAATTTCAGTGTGCACCAGTGTCCAAGAATTTTCAGAAAATAATTGTTATTTTTTCTTATGAAATGCTAGAGAATCTTTTTCTGAAGGTAATAAAACAAAAAGTATGAAATTTGATGGAAAATTGACGAAATTATGCTCTAGCGAATTTTGATGTGTCAGCGATATATACGCATCGGCAATTTTGCCAACTTTGACTCCCATTTTAGGCCAATTGCATTATTCCAGTTGACCAAATTCTTAGCTATTTCACTAGTATTACTTCTATTCTATCGATTGAGCACAAGAATTCGCCAAGTCAACTGTTTCAACTACAAAATAAAGTGATGGGAAATTGGTAATTTGGCCAATTTAATTCAAAGTTCAAAACACTCCAATTTCAAAATAGGGTCCAGAATAAACAATGTAGGCATTCCTGGCACTAAACTAACATTTCCTCTGTTCATTAGTTATGTTTTCAGGCTTTACTAATGAATTCCATTTTGATTTTTTATTCACATAATGAATTTTTATTCAAACCAGAAAATAGGAGATTTACTGTTATGCAATATTGTAATAATTGTATAAATAATATCACCACATTTGTGAACGTATATTAGACCCACCAGCAGGCGTGTATTAGACGTGTGAGGTCATTTGTTTACTCTTGAACATCGGCAAAAATTTAACATTTCTGCTATTTTGAGCTCAGTTTCAAGCCATTTCCAGTGCTAAAACCAATCAAAATCATTTCTATTTCTGTAATATATCTTCCATCCTATCAAATGAGACCAAGAAATCGCAAATACAACTATAAAAAAACGTATGAAAAAACACTGCAAATTCGCTGTTTTAATCGAAAATTACAGTCTCGGTTTTTTTTCTCTCATTATGCACTATGTGCTGCAGGATTTGTTTTATGTTGTGCACACATACCACATAGATATATTCTCTCATATCTAGGCCAAAATTTACCACTCACAGCTTTTCAGAGTGAGGTGAGCTCATGACGTCGATCATGAGCTCACGGTTTGGACCCTCAACGTAAAGCCGTAGATCTACGGCACGGACCCTCAAAGGGTTAATAAGATGAGGAAGCCTGGGGAATGAATGGATTTGATAGTTAAAAATAGGAGAGGAGAGTTATTAAATAAAGAGTTAGAGGTATGAGGAAGATGGAAGGAATATTTTGAGGAATTGTTAAATGATGAAGATAGGGAAGCTGTGATTTCATGTATAGGGCAAGGAAGAATAACATCTTATAGGAGTGAGAAAGAGCCAGTCGTGAGTTGGGGGGAGGGGGTTCGTGAGGCAGTGGGTAGAATGAAAGGAGGTAAAGCAGCTGGGATTGATGGGATAAAGATAGAAATGTAAAAAGCAGGTGTGGATACAGTTTTGGAGTGGTTGGTGCTTTAATTTAATAAATGTATAGAAAGGTAAAGAAAAGGTAAAGGAGGGTAAGGTACCTAGGGATTGATAGAGAGCATGCATAGTTCCTTTGTATAAAGGCAAAGGGGACAAAACAGTTCAAAATTTATAGGGAAATATGTCTGTTGAGTATACTTGGTAAAGTGTATGATAGAGTTGTTGTTGAAAGAATTATGAGTAAGATGGAGAGTAGGATAGCAGATGAACAAGAAGGCTTTAGGAAAGGTAGGGGGTGTGTAGACGAAGTGTTTACAGTGAAACATATAGGTGAACAGTATTTAGATAAAGGTAAAGAAGTTTTCGTGTCATTTATGGATTTGGAAAAGGCATATAACAGGATGGATAGGGATGCAATGTGGCAGATGTTGCAAATGTATGGAATAGGAGGTAGGTTACTGAAAGCATTGAGTTTTTACAAGGATAGTGAGGCTCTGGTTAGAGTATGTACGAGAGAGGGAGATTATTTCCCAGAAAAAAGTAGGTTTTAGACAAGGATGTGTGATGTCACCATGGTTGCTCAGTATATTTATAGATGGGTTGTAAGAGAAGTGAATGCACAGGTTTTGGCAGGAGGTGTGGGGTTAAAAGACTGAATCTAAGACAAAGTGGGAGTTGTCATAGTTGTTCTTTGTTGATGACACTGAGGTGAATCATAGAATTGATGAGGGGAGAAAGGTCATTGGTGCACTTGGGAGTCTGTGGAGACAAAGAACTTTGTCCATGAAAGCAAAGAGGGGAATGTATGAGATTATAATCATACAAACACACTTATATGGGTGTGAAACATGAGTGGTGAATGTTGCAACAAGGAGAATGCTGGAGGCAGTGATGTCATGTCTGAGAGCAATGTGTGGTGTGAATATAATGCAGAGAATTTGTAGTTTGGAAATTAGGAGGAGGTGCAGGATTACAAAAGCTATTATCCAGAGGGCTGAGGAGGGGTTGTTGAGGTGGCTCAGACATGTAGCGAGGATGGAAGGAAATAGAATGACTTCGAGTGTGTGTAAATCTGTGTTGGAGGGCTGGCGGGGTAGGGGCAGCCTAGGAAAGGTTGGAGGGACTGGTTAAAGGTGGTTTTGTGTGCGAGGGGCTTGGGCTTCCATCAAGCATTTGTGAGCGTGTTAGATAGGAGCGAATGGAGACAAATGGTTTTTAGGACTTGACATGCTGTTGGAGTGTGAGCAGGGTTATATTTATAAAGGGATTCAGGGAAACCGGCATGCCGGGTTTGAGTCCTGGAGAAGGGAAGTAGTGTCTGCACTCTGAAGGAAGGGTGTTAGTGTTGCAGTTTTATAACTGTAATGTAAGCGTGCCTCTGGCAAGACAGTGATGAAGTGAATGGCCTTTTTCAAGGCTGCCCTGCCTTGGTGGGAGACAGCCAATGTGTCAATAAAAAAAATTGGTGAGTACACACAGACTGATGCAGATAGACCAACTGATAGAGATACAGATACAGATACTGACAGACAGATGAAGACAGACACACACATACAGATACACAGATACAGATACAGACACACACATACAGACATGTTTGTGTAACACTGAGATAAAAATAAAGCCAAGGCAGTGCACGATCATCAATGTCACTCCACTGCTGACAGTGCTTCAAGGAGTTTCATATATGCTCCAGCATGTCTAAAACATTGCTGGGACCTAAAAATACTTTGTGTTTCTAGATAATAGTATGTGACCAAGGCAGGTGAAAATGTTGCCTGTCAGTGTGTTTGTGACTGAGTACTATTTCAGTATCTAATATTAGTGTCAGAACAAACATTGGCTATGAAATCACATGAACTACTGCAAATTGTAATTATCAGAATATAAAAATTTATATAAATAAAAAAAAAAAGAAAAGTATATTGGCAGCATTTTTGCAAGCAGCAGGACTCCATGTTGCCATCAGGTGAGCATCCAGTGCCAACTTTGTGGTCTTATGTCTCGGTAAGTACTGACCTTAAATTTTTTTTTTTCATCCTATTGTATGTAGAAAAAGCCGTATTTTTTTTTTTTCCAAAATTCTGTGGAACCTTGGCTTACGAATGCCCCACCATGCGAATTTTTCAGGATACGAACAGTCACTTGATTGATTTTATGCTTCTGGATATGAACGAAATTTCAGGATGCTAACTTCCCCCTCAAGATAGGTTCCTTGGTGAGGGGCTCTTGGTCAAGGGAATTGGATCTGTGCTCCACTTTCCTAAATTAATAGTAATATAATAATAATATAAGTGAACAGTATTTAGATAAGGCTAAAGAGGTCTTTGTGGCATTTATGGATTTGGAAAAGGCGTATGACAGGGTGGATAGGGGGGCAATGTGGCAGATGTTGCAAGTGTATGGTGTAGGAGGTAGGTTACTGAAAGCAGTGAAGAGTTTTTACGAGGATAGTGAGGCTCAAGTTAGAGTATGTAGGAAAGAGGGAAATTTTTTCCCAGTAAAAGTAGGCCTTAGACAAGGATGTGTGATGTCACCGTGGTTGTTTAATATATTTATAGATGGGGTTGTAAGAGAAGTAAATGCGAGGGTCTTGGCAAGAGGCGTGGAGTTAAAAGATAAAGAATCACACACAAAGTGGGAGTTGTCACAGCTGCTCTTTGCTGATGACACTGTGCTCTTGGGAGATTCTGAAGAGAAGTTGCAGAGATTGGTGGATGAATTTGGTAGGGTGTGCAAAAGAAGAAAATTAAAGGTGAATACAGGAAAGAGTAAGGTTATGAGGATAACAAAAAGATTAGGTGATGAAAGATTGAATATCAGATTGGAGGGAGAGAGTATGGAGGAGGTGAACGTATTCAGATATTTGGGAGTGGACGTGTCAGCGGATGGGTCTATGAAAGATGAGGTGAATCATAGAATTGATGAGGGAAAAAGAGTGAGTGGTGCACTTAGGAGTCTGTGGAGACAAAGAACTTTGTCCTTGGAGGCAAAGAGGGGAATGTATGAGAGTATAGTTTTACCAACGCTCTTATATGGGTGTGAAGCGTGGGTGATGAATGTTGCAGCGAGGAGAAGGCTGGAGGCAGTGGAGATGTCGTGTCTGAGGGCAATGTGTGGTGTGAATATAATGCAGAGAATTCGTAGTTTGGAAGTTAGGAGGAGGTGTGGGATTACCAAAACTGTTGTCCAGAGGGCTGAGGAAGGGTTGTTGAGGTGGTTCGGACATGTAGAGAGAATGGAGCGAAACAGAATGACTTCAAGAGTGTATCAGTCTGTAGTGGAAGGAAGGCGGGGTAGGGGTCGGCCTAGGAAGGGTTGGAGGGAGGGGGTAAAGGAGGTTTTGTGTGCGAGGGGCTTGGACTTCCAGCAGGCATGTGTGAGCGTGTTTGATAGGAGTGAATGGAGACAAATGGTTTTTAATACTTGACGTGCTGTTGGAGTGTGAGCAAAGTAACATTTATGAAGGGATTCAGGGAAACCGGCAGGCCGGACTTGAGTCCTGGAGATGGGAAGTACAGTGCCTGCACTCTGAAGGAGGGGTGTTAATGTTGCAGTTTAAAAACTGTAGTGTAAAGCACCCTTCTGGCAAGACAGTGATGGAGTGAATGATGGTGAAAGTTTTTCTTTTTCGGGCCACCCTGCCTTGGTGGGAATCGGCCAGTGTGATAATAAAAATAAAAAAAAAATAATAATAATAGCAATAATTATTATTATATTACATTTTTTTTTCTTTAGCAAGTCGGCCGTCTTCCACCAAGGCAGGGTGACCCAAAAAGAAAGAAAAGCCCGAAAAAGAAAATACTTTCATCATCATTCAACACTTTCACCTCGCTCACACATAATCGCTGTTTTCGCAGAGGTGTTCAGAAGACAACAATTTAGAAGCATGTACGTAATAAAGATACACAACATATCCCTCCAAACTGCCAATATCCCAAACCCCTCCTTTAAAGTGCAGGCATTGTATTTCCCATTTCCAGGACTAAGTCCGGCTATATAAAAATCACCAGTTTCCCTGAATCTCTTCACTAAATATTACCCTGCTCACACTCCAACAGCTCGTCAGGTCCCAAATACCATTCGTCTCCATTCACTCCTATCTAAGAGACACTTATGCAACACATGGGAATCTTTATTGAAGATTCCCATGTGCTGCATAAGAAGATTTTCAATAAAGATTCCCATGTGTTGCATAAGTGTCTCAATTCTTCAACTTGTCGGTTTTCTAAACCATTCATCACACACTCCTATCTAACACGCTCACGCACTCTTGCTGGAAGTCCAAGCCCCTCGCCTACAAAACATTCTTTACCCCCTCCCTCCAACCTTTTCGAGGACGACCCCTACCCTGCCTTCCTTCCCCTACAGATTTATACGCTCTCCATGTCATTCTACTTTGATCCATTCTCTCTAAATGACCAAACCACCTCAACAACCCCTCTTCAGCCCTCTGACTAATACTTTTATTAACTCCACACCTTCTCCTAGTTTCCACACTCCAAATTTTCTGCATAATATTTACACCACACATTGCCCTTAGACAGGACATCTCCACTGCCTCCAACCGCCTCCTCGCTGCAGCATTTACAACCCAAGCTTCACACCCATATAAGAGTGTTGGTAGTACTATACTTTTATACATTCCCTTCTTTGCCTTCATAGATAACATTTTTTTGTCTTCACATATACCTCAACACACTGCTCGCCTTTTTTCCTTCATCAATTCTATGATTAACCTCATCCTTCATAAATCCATCTGTTGACACGTCACCTCCCAAATATCTGAAAACATTCACTTCTTCCATACTCCTCCTCCCCAATTTGATATCCAATTTTTCTTTATCTAAATCATTTGATACCCTCATCACCTTACTCTTTTCTATGTTCACTTTCAACTTTCTACCGTTACACACACTCCCAAACTTGTCCACTAACCTTTGCAATTTTTCTTTAGAATCTCCCATAAGCTCAGTATCATCAGTTCCCATTTTGTATTTGATTCCCCATAATTTAATCCTACCCCTCTCCCGAGCACCCTAACATTTGCTTCTTTTACAACCCTATCTATAATTACATTAAACAACCATGGCGACATTACACATCCCTGTCTAAGACCTACTTTTATCAGGAATTAGTCTCCCTCTCTTCTACACTCCCTAACCTGAGCCTCAGTATCCTCATAAAAACTCTTTACAGCATTTAGTAACTTACCACCTATTCCATATACTTGCAACATCTGCCACATTGCTCCCCTATCCACTCTATCATGTGCCTTTTCTAAATCCATAAATGCAATAAAAACTTCCCTACCTTTATCTAAATACTGTTCACATATATGCTTCAATGTAAACACTTGATCTACACATCCCCTACCCACTCTAAAACCTCCTTGCTCATTCACAGTTCTACATTCTGTCTTACCTCAAATTCTTTCAATAATAACCCTATCGTATACTTTTCCTGGTATGCTCGGTAAACTTATTCCTCTATAATTTTTACAGTCTCTTTTGTCCCCCTTCCCTTTATATAAAGGGACTATACATTCTCTCTGCCAATCCCTAGGTACCTTCCCCTCTTTCATACATTTATTAAACAAAAATACCATCCACTCCAACACTATATACCCCCCCCCCCCTTGCTTTTAACATTTCTGTCATGATCCCGTCAGTTCTAGCTGCTTTACCCCCTTTCATTCTATGTAATGCCTCGTGCACCTCCCTGACGCTCACATCCTGCTCTTCTTCACTCCTAAAAGAAGGTATACCTCCCTGGCCAGTGCATGCAATTACCACTTCCCTTTCTTCGTCGACATTTAAAAGTTCCTCAAAATATTCTTGACATTTACCCAATACCTCCATCTCCCCATCTACTAACTCCCCTACTCTGTTTTTAACTGACAAATCCATTTGTTCCCTAGGCTTTCTTAACTTGTTTAACTCACTCCAAAATTTTTTCTTGTTTTCATTAAAATTTCTTGACAGTGCCTCTCCCACTCTATCGTCTCTTCTTCTCCTTTTGCACCCTCTCACCACTCTCTTCACCTTTCTTTTACTCTTCATATACTCTGTTCTTCTTATAACACTTCTGCTTTGTAAAAACCTCTCATAAGCTACCTTTTTCTCTTTTATCACACCCTTTACTTCATCATTCCACAAATCACTACTCTTTCCTCCTGCACCCACCCTCCTATAACCACAAACTTCTGCCCCACATTCTAATAAGTACTGCATTTTTAAAACTATTCCAACCCTCTTCAACCCCCTCATTACTCATACTTGCACCAGCCCACCTTTCTGCCAATAGTTGCTTATATCTCACTCGAACTTCCTCCTCTCTTAGTTTATACACTTTCACCTCCCTCTTACTTGTTGTTTCCATTTTCCTCTTGTCCCATCTTCCTCTTACACTAACTGTAGCTACAACTGAATAATGATCTGATATATCAGTTGCCCCTCTATAAACGTGTATATCCTGGAGCCTACCCATCAACCTTTTATCCACCAATACATAATCTAACAAACTACTTTCATCACGTGCTATGTCATACCTTGTATATTTATTTATCCTCTTTTCATAAAATATGTATTACTTATTACCAAATCTTTTTCTTCACATAGCTCAATTAACCCTTTGACTGTTTCAGGCCCCTCTCTGAAACTGTCATTCTATGTCTCTCAATTTTTGAAAAAAAAAAAAATTATTTTTTCTTATGAAATGATAGAGAATCTTTTCCCGATGGTAATGACACCAAAAGTTCGAAATTTGGTCGAAAACTCGTGGAATTATGCTCCCGCGAAGTTAGCGGTCTCGGCGACATATGCGTATCGGCGATTTCGCCGACTTTGAGCCCAATTTTCAGCCAATTCCATTGTTCCAGTTGACCAAACTCATAGCTATTTCTTTAGAACTCCATTTTATCTATCAGCTGAGTACAAGAAACCTCCCATTTACTAATTTGGACTACCCAATATGGTGGTCAGAAATTATCAATTTGGCCAATTTCACGCAAAATAAAAAAGATGCCAATTTCAAAATAGGGTCCAGAATAAACAAGGTAGACATTCGTGGCACTAAAATAACATATGCTCTGTTCATTAGTCACATCTCTAGGCCCCTCTTATATTATTATTGCTTTCTATTTTGATTTTTTATTCATACAAAAAAATACAAAATTTACTGTTATGCAGACGACTGCATTATTGTAAAAATGGTATAAATAATATCAGTGCACTAGTAAAAGAATATTAGACTCCCCAGTTGACGTGTATTGGATGTGTGGTGTGATTTATGTACTCTTGAACATTGGTAAAAATCGAACATTTCCGCTACTTTGAGCTCAGTTTCAAGGTCGTTTTCATCGTAAAAGTAATGAAAATCATCTCTATTTCTGTAATATGTTTTCCATTTTATCACCTAAGACCATGAAGACGCGAATACAACGATAAATACTATACCAAAATACACCTCAAAGTCGGCGTTTTATTCCAAAAAAACGATCAGAGTTTTTTTTTTCTCATTACGCAATGTGTGCTGCAGGATTTTTTTTATGTGGTGCACACTGACCACACAGACCCATTCTCTCACATGTGGGCCTACCAGCTTTCTCCCACTTGATTTGAAGCCGCTAGAATTATTGAGTATACATGTATATACGTCAGAAACATTGGCTCGTAAGACGTATTTATACGTCGAAAACAGTCAAAGGGTTAAAGGCTCCCCATTTTCATTTATCCCTGGCACCCCAGATTTACTTACTACTCCCTCCACAACATTTTTACCCACTTTAGCATTCACTCAACATTTCCAAAAATTTCTCTTTCTCTTTGTTTTTTTACTCTATCTTTTTTTTTTTTTTTTTTTTTTTACACAGGGTTTGACAAGGTTAAGGATCCCTAGCTTTATTGACAGCTAGCTCTCTCTCTCTCTCTCTCTCTCTCTCTCTATCTCTCTCTCTATCTCTCTCTCTATCTCTATCTCTATCTCTATCTCTATCTCTCTCTCTATCTCTATCTCTATCTCTCTCTATCTCTCTCTATCTCTCTCTATCTCTCTCTATCTCTCTCTATCTCTCTCTATCTCTCTCTATCTCTCTCTATCTCTCTCTATCTCTCTATCTCTCTCTCTCTCTCTCTCTCTCTCTCTGTCTCTGTCTCTGTCTCTCTCTATCTCTCTCTATCTCTCTCTATCTCTCTCTATCTCTCTCTATCTCTCTCTCTATCTCTCTCTCTATCTCTCTCTCTATCTCTCTCTCTATCTCTCTCTATCTCTATCTCTCTATCTCTATCTCTCTCTATCTCTCTCTATCTCTATCTCTCTCTATCTCTCTCTCTCTCTCTCTATCTCTCTCTCTCTCTCTCTCTATCTCTCTCTATCTCTCTCTATCTCTCTATCTCTATCTCTCTATCTCTCTATCTCTATCTCTGTCTCTCTCTATCTCTCTCTCTATCTCTCTCTCTATCTCTCTCTCTATCTCTCTCTCTATCTCTCTCTCTATCTCTCTCTCTATCTCTCTCTCTATCTCTCTCTCTATCTCTCTCTCTATCTCTCTCTCTATCTATCTCTCTCTCTCTCTCTCTATCTATCTCTCTCTCTCTCTCTCTCTCTCTCTCTCTATCTCTATCTCTATCTCTCTCTATCTCTCTATCTCTATCTCTCTCTATCTCTCTCTATCTCTCTCTATCTCTCTCTATCTCTCTCTATCTCTCTCTCTCTATCTCCAGGTGCATATACCCTTACTATAACCCACTTTTCACATCCAGCCTTTATTTTACTCCACATAATCCTTGTATTAATACATTTATAGTCCCTCTTTTCCTGCCATAGCTTATCCTTCAACATTATTGCTACTCCTCTTTTAGCTCTAACTCTGTTTGAAACCCCTGACCTAATCCCATTTATTCCTCTCCACTGAAACTCTCCCACCCCCATCAGCTTTGTTTCACTTAAAGCCAGGACATCCAGCTTTTTCTCATTCATAACATTCACACAACATCGACGCACATTCAGACATCCCACTTCGACAATTTTCTTCTTATTCTTTTTAGTAATCTTTACAGGAAAAGGGGTTACTAGCCCATTGTTCCCGGCATTTTAGTTGACTTTTACAACACACACATGGCTTACAGAGGAAAGATTCTTATTCCACTTCCCCATGGATATAAAAGGAAAAGTGATAAGAACAAGAACTATTAAGATAAAATAAAAAAACTCAGATGAGTGTGTATAAATAAACATGTACATGTATGTGTAGTGTGACCTAAGTGTAAGTAGAAGTAGCAAGATGTACCTGTAACTCAAGAAATCGTAATGACACGATTGCAAACAAACCATACCCCCGGCCGGGATTGAACCCGCGGTCATAGTCTCAAAACTCTATGACCGCGGGTTCAATCCCGGCCGGGGTATGGTTTGTTTGCAATCGTGTCATTACGATTTCTTGAGTCATGTTGACGGCAGTGAAGGGACTTGAGCTAGAGTTCGTCACTGCCTCGCTAGCTGGAGATTCGTCTGTAAAAACTTGCATTTGTGGTCACAGTGGTGCCTGTGCTAACCTTCCTATGGTGTAGAAATATACCTAGTTGGATGAATCTTATTGTGGCTAGCTGGTCTAGTGGCTAACGCGACGGGCTGGAGTTTTGAGACTCTATGATCGCGGGTTCAATCCCGGCCGGGGGTATGGTTTACGTACCTGTAATCTTGCATATTTATGAGACAGACAAAAGACACCAGCAATCCTACCATCATAAGAACATAAGAAAGGAGGATCACTGCAGCAGGCCTGTTGGCCCATACTCAGCAGGGCCTTTACAATCCATCCCACTAACAAAAGATTTGACCAACCCAATTTTCAATGCTCCCCAAGAAATAGTCTGACAACTCTATCCACTCATTTGCAAGTCCCACTCAAATCCAACCCCTCCCAGTCGTATATTTATCCAACCTAAATTTAAAGCTACCTAAAGTCCTAGCCTCAATAACCCAACTAGGTAGACTGTTCCACTCATCAACTACCCTATTTCCAAACCAATACTTTCCTATGTCCTTTCTAAATCTAAACTTGTCTAATTTAAATCCATTGCTGCGGGTTCTCTCTTGGAGAGATTTCCTCAAGACCTTATTAATGTCCCATTTATTAATACCTATCTTCCACTTTTGATGTTCACCTATCTTCCACTTATGCACTTCGATCATGTCTCCCCTCATTCTTCGTCTAACAAGTGAATGTAATTTAAGAGTCTTCAATCTTTCTTCATAAGGAAGATTTCTAATGCTATGTATTAATTTAGTCATTCTACGCTGAATGTTTTCTAACGAATTTATGTCCATTCTGTAATATGGAGACCAGAACTGAGCTGCATAATCTAGGTGAGGCCTTACTAATGATGTGTAAAGCTGCAGTATAACCTCTGGACTTCTGTTGCTTACACTTCTTGATATAAATCCCAATAATCTATTTGCCCTATTACGTACGCTTAGGCACTGCTGTCTTGGTTTAAGGTTACTGCTCCCCGTAACCCCCAAGTCCTTTTCACAATCTGTATGGCTAAGTTCTACATTATTTAACTTATAAGTGCTAGGGTTGTGGACACTCCCGAGCTTCAGAACCTTGCATTTATCTACATTGAACTGCATCTGCCACTTTGCTGACCAGGTATTGAGTTTGTCTAAATCCTCCTGAAGTTCCCTGTAAATCCTCCTGAAGTTCCCTGAAAAATCCTTCTGTAATTGTAAAACAATTACAGGCTTTCGTTTTACACTCACTTGGCAGGACGGTAGTACCTCCCTGGGTGGTTGCTGTCTACCAAACTACTACCTGCAATATAATTATAATGTAGATGTAGTACTAATATTACACTGCAGCAGGCCTGTTGGCCCATACTAAGCAGGTCCTTCACAATCCATCCCACTAACAGAATATTTGCCTAACTCAGTTTTCAATGTTATCCAAGCAATAAGTTTTGATAATTCTATTTACTCATGTGCAGGTCCCACTCACATCGAACCCCTCTCACTCGTGTATTTATCCAACCTAAATTTGAAACTACCCAAGGTTTTAGCTTTTATAGAGCCTTGGGTAGCTTTAAAAAGAGATTGGACAAATATGCGAGTGGGAGGGGCTAGGTATGATTGGTGTAGTGGGTACATAATAACATTAGAAAGGGGGAACACTGCAGTAGACCTGTTGGCCCATACTAGGCAGGCCCTTCACAGATCCAACCCACTAACAGAATAAACGTACCCAAGCAATAAGTGTTGACATTTCTATTTACTCATCTTGACTGTGCTAATGGAGTTACAGGAAACTGACATTGAAGAAATGCTGAACACTGACAATGATGCACCCGTTGTGAATTCCTAGAGTGATGAAATTAGATGAATTGTGATATATAAATAAGCCGTAGAGTTGATATTAGCATCATATTGAAGTATTTTGTCGTGCCTCCTAAGAGCAGGAATTCCGCTGGAATGGACCAATGCCATTTCAATTAATTTAAATGGGGAAAATTGACTCGGCATACGAACAAATCGGGATACGAACAAGGTCACGGAATGGATTAAATTCGTTAGCTGAGGTTCCACTGTATTCAGAGCGCTGGGCGAGAGAATGTAGATCTACATTTTGACAGGTAACGGATTAAAATGGTATCTTGCTGAAATGTATAAGACTTATTACTTAATGCTACTTAGAACCATATGTGCTGAGTACAATGGACCCCCGGTTCACGATATTAATCCATTCCTGAGAGCTCATCGTAAACCAAAATTATCGGAAAGCGAATCAATTTTCCCCATAAGAAATAATGAAAATCAAATTAATCCGTGCAAGACACCCAAAAGTATGAAAAAAAAAATTTTTTACCACATGAAATATTAATTTTAATACACACAAACTGAAGAAGACATGCACATTTACATGACACTTACCTTTATTGAAGATCTGGTGATGATTGATGGGATGGGAGGAGGGGAGAGTGTGGATGGTCTTAGTGTTTAGAAGGGGAATCCCCTTCCATTAGGACTTGAGGTAGCAAGTCCTTTTCTGGGGTTACTTCCCTTCTTCTTTTAATGCCACTAGGACCAGCTTGAGAGTCACTGGACTTCTGTCGCACAACATATCTGTCCATAGAGGCCTGTACCTCTCGTTCCTTTATGACTTTCCTAAAGTGTTTCACAACATTGTCAGTGTAATAGTCACCAGCATGGCTTGCAATAGCTGTGTGAGGGTGATTTTCATCACCCTTTTCACAAATGATCGCTTGAGAGATGCTGTCTCCTGCTATCTGTTTTTCATTTATCCACACCAATAACAGTCTCTCAACATTTTCTAACACTTGCAGTTGCTGTTTCATAATCACAGTTGCACCTTTTGCAAGAACAGCTTCCTTGATTGCCGTTTTCCTGCTCACTATAGTAGAGATGGTTGATTGGGGTTTACTATACAACCTGACCAGTTCCGACACACACACTCCACTTTCGTACTTTGCAATTATCTCTTTCTTCATTTCAACAGTCATTAGCATCCTTATTCTCGAAGGGTTGGCACTAGGAGCTTTCTTGGGGCCCATGGTGACTTATTTTGCAGAAACAAGCACCAAAAACAGTGATAATATGGATAATATGGAATATACCGAATGTATGCTTAGATGCGCGCACACTGGCTAGCTTGTAAACACTGGCACACACGGAGCAGTTCAGGCCACACGTGGACACGTCTCATACGCATCGTATCGCATACCGGGTTTTGTATTGGTAAGCGAGGCAAATTTTTTCGATCAAATGCATCGGCTACCGGATTTATCGGACAACGATAGCATCGGGAACCGGGGGTCCACTGTAATTTATTAAAAATACAAAATCATGAAAGTTTGAAATTGAGAAGAATAATTATCTTGAGCTGACTAAAATGCTGGGAGCAAGGGGCTAGTAAGCCCTTTTCCTGTATACATTAAATTTAAAAATAAATTTAAATTTTTCTTTTTAGGTCACCCTCCCTCGGTGGGATATGGCCGGTTTATTGAAAAAGAAGAAAATAATCTTGCTAATATAATCCTAATTTTTTTTTTTCACATTCTCATATCTTCATGAAAGTATGTGATAACATCTGTACATTGCTAGTAACTAAAATATCTGGTTGTGTTCTGAGCACCTCTGCAAAAAGTGATAATGTGTGAGTGTGGTGAAAGTGTTGAATGATGATGAAAGCATTTTCTTTTTGGGAATTTTCTTTCTTTTTTGGGTCACCTTGCCTCGGTTGGAGACGGCCGACTTGTTGAAAAAAAAACAAAAAAACACTGGTTGGGACAATCGCCTAATAATCCAGCATCATCGAGGCCATAATGGGGTGTTTTAGCTTGGATTTGTAATAGGATCCCTCGTTAATGTCCTCTGCTGAAGAATTGAGACAAGAAATTTGTGGGACCTCAAAAATTGTGTGTGGATGACAAAATATGGGAAATGCAAACATCACTCACAGGGAAGTGCACCAATAATCCTTGCATTTGGATCCTGGCTGGCCAGTGTCGAGTCTAGGTGTTAGGCAGGTATTGTGGTGTGATCTATCTATAGTAATTAAATGGTAAGTTATAATACAAAGTTCTTTTTTAATAACACTAATAATTTATGTAGAATTATATTCTGTGTTCCCAGCAAGCCTAATCCTATACAGTCCACAAAACCTTAATTACCAGAGTAGCTGGTTTTAATATTATAATTATAATTTAATGTCAGGTCTAGCTTTTTGTGAGTGGAGAGGAAGTGGGCATTCAAAGGAGTTGCATTTCAGTGACCTTCTGTGACATAAGTCCCACTTACCTCACCTAAATTACTTACGGGTAATAATTCAGGTAATATCCTGCAGGTGATTTGATGATAATTTTTCACTTAACCTTTAACTTTGTACACACGTGATGATTGATGGACTAGTACACTGTATGTACAATTTTTTTTGGTTTCAGAAATATCACCTTGCAATATTTTTGACCTCTGCACAACAGATTGGTTCTCCCAGAACCTCTTCATATCTTTGAAAAAAATCATAAGACCAGCTGGGTCCACACAGTGCATCATGGGTAACACTGCATAACTGGTATAAATAATAAAACCAGAACCTGTTGTTGCACTACTAGCTTCCCTACCAACAAACAGGATGTGGAACTGCCAGGAAGATGCCTTATTCATTTCAATTTCATGATACAGCCTCTCCTAACTAAACAATGGAGTTACGTTCCAAAGACCAAGTTGGTAAACTAATTCGTCGCTGAGGAACATACTATAATGTTAGTTGATTTGTGTCAACCATCTTTGATATTGCTTTAATGTCACCTTTGCACCATTTATAGCATTTCTGGTATATTTTTAAATGTTTATACAGTAGTGTACTGTGTATTGTAATAAACAAGATAGAGGAAATCAGCTCTAATATACATTATTTAGGTATGCATATTGGTCAGAAAGCCTGTTGCAAGTCTGAGTCATCGGTAAACGAGTATGTCACTAAGTGAGGAAAGGCTGTATTGACAGTGGAATTCAGCAAAAAAAAAAAAAAAAAAAAAAAAAACTATGGAGTTAACCTAGGATAATACGTACAATATAATTAAACATTTTGCCTTATTTCCATGTTTTGATTGGTATTACACTTTGAAGGCGGGGTAGAGGTCGTCCCAGGAAAGGTTGAAGGAAGAGGGTAAAGGAGGTTTGTGTGTGCATGGGGCTTGGACATACAGCAGGCATGTGAGAGTATTAGATAGGAGTGATTGGAGGCAAATAGTTTTTGGGACCTGACAAGCTGTTGCAGAGTGAGCAGGGTAGTATTTTGTGAAGGGATTCAGGGGAACTGGTTAGCCGAACTAGCATCCTACAGGTGGGAAGTATAATGCCTGTTTAGAGGGACATCTAACCTGTCGTATCTGTGCACCTCTTGCAGGACAGTGTGTAAATGGTGGTGAAAGTTTCTTTTTCGGGTCACTCTGCCTTGGTGGGAGACAGATAATGTATGTTAAAAAAAAAATATACAGTGGAACCCTGGTGTTTGAACTTAATTTGCTCCTAGGTGGTGTTTGAACTGCAGAAAGTTTGATGTTGGAAACTATTTCCCAGGCTTTAATTATCAGCCTCACACACTGGAGGATGTTGAATTGATGCTTCCAAAAGTCTGAGTTAGGTCAGTGTCAGAAGTCACTTCAAAGCCCTTTTGAAACTTTCAAAGACCGGGTCTCTCTTTTTTTAAATTTTGCCCCCACAGGAAATTTATTTTCTGGGTATGCCACAGTTAAGGGGTTAATACTTAAATTTGTTTTAAATTTTATATATTTAAACTGTAATTCATTTTAGAAATACGTGCTATTCTTAACATAAAATTTTTTTTAGGTTATTTTTAAACTTTGTAGTAGGCTTGTATGATCCTGCTATATATTTTTAAAACTAAACAATTTTAAATTTTCAGAAGGGACCGAGACAGAGACTACGAAGACCAAAGATCAGTGGATGAGGTAGACAGTAGACCACCGGTCACACAACATTCCATTGATATAAACTGTGTACAAGATTTTCCATCATTAAATAGCAGTGGTGCAGGTACTGGAGGAGAGGCTGGAAGCAGTGGTGGAAATAAATCTATGGCTTCACATTTAGCTCAACAAAATAGATTTACTATTAGGGCAAGAGGAGGAACAAGTCTATTAGAAGATGAGTTTCCAAGCCTTGGCTCAACAAGTGTCACAGTAAGTACAGCACAAGCCACAAGCCAATCTCCAACATCACCCACAACATCTGTTCACCTTAAAGTAAACACTAAGAAAGCTCCTAGAGATGCCCAGGGTGCCAGTTCCAGGAGTAGCAATGTTTCCATACTCTACAATCGTACAGTACCTGCTACAACTAATGGCACTAAAGCGCAGCCCACCGAAGGAGATAGCAGTAGAACAGCAGGGCCACAGATTGGGGTTATTTCACACAGTAGCAATATAACTCTACAAAGTATGGCCAATGGAAAACCTAAATCATTTGCTCCTGCATTTACTCCTGAAGAAGATTTTCCAGCTCTTGCTGTTTCTTCTAAGACCACCAGTGCTGGCTTGGGTTCAGTTGGCTGGGGGAGAGCAGCGACACCGCCTCCAACCAGTGTACCATCTAAGGTGTCTAAGACTGTAATGAATGACTTTCCTTCATTGGGACCATCCATGGGTGCTCCATCTGTAGCACCTTCTAAACCTGGAAAAAAGTTCACTGCAAATGATTTTCCAACCTTGTCTCCAAATGTTGAAAGTCAGTCACATATGAAGAATTACCATGGTCGCTCGAGTCTCACCATCCCTGTTAGTAATGCATGGACACACACTGTAGACCATGTACCTAAACCTTCTGAAGCTAATGAAAACTCTAGTGGATTGAAAGGTAAGAAAAAGAAAAAAGGAATTAACAAGACTGGCTCATCAGACAGCATCAGTGGTAGTGGATCATCATCTCAGGGAAATGTGTCAAACTGTACTGCAAAGGAAAAATTGGGCACGAAAAAGAAACCGCTTGGCTTGCACAACATATTTGATGATAGTGATGATGATGGCCTCAAAACTGATTTATCTATGGGAAAACTAGGAGAATATCAGTCGGTAGCTCCTGTACCAAGTTCAAATCTAAAGATGATTACAAATGATGTGGTTAGTGAAAGAAAAAAATCAGAGTTAAAAATTGGGACGTTGAAATCACCTCCCCCTAAGCTAGATAGTGATGAGGCCTTCCCCACGCTTGGGTCATCTTCTGGTCCCTCATTACTAGCAACTTCTACATGGTCCTCTCCAGCTAAGAAGTCTGCTCCTCCAGGATTTTCTGGTAAACCAAAGGTTCCTCCAGGATTCAGTGCCACTGATATGACCTTTACTACCAGTTCTGGGGAGAAGTTTGCCATTTCTCCAACCTCGGAGTCTGCTGTTTCGCCTTCTACATTCACAGCACAACCTACTACAACCCATTCCTTCCATCTACCTCCAGAATTTGAACTTCGAAACAAAAAATTAATAAAAACTATCCACGATGAATGCCGGGGCAATGAAGATAAGTTTAATCAGTTCAAGCTTTTGGCCAGCCAGCTTAGGAGTGGAGAATTGTCTGGGCATGCATATTATGAGCAGTGTCGGGAAGTCATGGGTAAGACAGTCTTCCACAAGATACTCCCAGAACTGCTGGTCCTGTTGCCGGATGTTAAAAAACAACAGGTATGTGGTGCTGTGTAATGGATTCATTTTATTATTTTACTTTTCCCTCAAAACCTTATTTTTTGACCACCTTCTGTTATTTAATGTTAAAATTTTCAGTCATTTTTTCATTAACAAATCAAGCTTGAGTAGTTTGTTAATATCATTCTTTATATGACATCAATGCCAGCTTCATTCTAAAGCTTAAGATAAACAAAATGTTTGCAACCCTGGCTATATATTGTTATGCAATAATTTGATTTGTATATTGTAATATGAACCTGGTTAGAAGATGTGTATGTCTTCCTTCTCTTTATATGTAATATTTGTAATGCAGTACTGATGTGTTGCTTTTAGTTGTGCTGCCTGAGTGGCTAGTTTATTGTGCACCCCATTCTCATCTTGTCAGCAGTAGTACAAAAAACCAAGATAACAAAGATCACAGTGGGTATTTTATTAGACCCCACTCAACTCAACTCAAAGTTTATTCTCTATAAGGATTACAATGCTGAGTTTACAGAAATTTGGTTATTGTGTGGTTTACATGTAGTAAAATTGTGATTACAGAGTGTACCACTAGAACGCTTAGCATGGCTAGGCATTTCGGGCATACTTAGTTTTATTCTTAATTGTAAAATATTACAAATTATGAGGTAAGTTGGTATTATGGCTAAGTGACTAAATACTAGTTTGTGAGTTTAGCAATGTGAATGCTTTTGTTTTGGCACAGTACATAGTTTCAGTATTGGAGTATCACAGGATTCATTATTTTAAGATTGAGATTAATATTTCTGTTTATGGTCAAATGAGTGAGTGAGTGTAAGTGTGAACCACCAGGTGGTATTCGTGTAGTTAGTTGACGGAGTGTATCAGGGAGATAAGATGATTTCTAATGGTAGTTTTGAAGGTGATGAATGTGTCTGCAGTTCTCGAGTTCTCAGGTAGGGTATTCCAGATTTTAGGGCCTTTGACATTCATTGAATTTTTGTAAAGGTTTAGTCGGACACGGGGAATGTCGTAGAGATGTTTGTGTCTGGTGTTATGCCTGTGGGTTCTGTCACAACTATCAAGAAAGCATTTTAGGTCAAGTAGTAAGTGTGGATCACTGAACTGGGAGTAAGTTTAGGTCTATGAAGAGTGGGGGGGTGTGTTGCCAGGGATGGGATTTAGTGATTATTCTTACTGCAGCTTTTTGTTGGGTTATTATTGGCTTTAGGTGTGTTGCTGCAGTTGATCCCCAAGCACAAATAGCATAGGTGAGGTATGGATAAATAAGTGAGTGGTATAGTGTGAGAAGGGCATTTTGCGGCACGTAGTATCGTATCTTGGAGAGGATCCCAACCGTTTTGGATACTTTTTTGGTTATATGCTGGATATGGGTGCTGAAATTCAGGTTGTTGTCAAGGTATAAGCCTAGGAATTTTCCCCCATTATTTCTGGTAATTAGAGTGTTGTCAATCTTAATGTTAATTTGTGCATCTCCTGCTCTGCTACCAAACATAATATAGTAGGTTTTGTCAGTGTTAAGCGTAAGTTTATTGGCTGTCATCCAAGTCGATATTTTAATCAGCTCCTCATTCACAATGGTGTTGAGGGTGGCAAGATTAGGGTGAGAGATGACATAAGTCGTGTCATCAGCAAAGAGAATGGGTTTCAGTTATATCACAAAAATTATGTTAGTCATTTCATATACATGTATTACAATTTTTTCATAAAGTAAATGTGCACAATACAATATTGATGGGATTGATGGGATAAAGATAGAAATGTTAAAAGCAGGTGGGGATATAGTTTTGGAGTGGTTGGTGCAATTATTTAATAAATGTATGGAAGAGGGTAAGGTACCTAGGGATTGGCAGAGAGCATGCATAGTTCCTTTGTATAAAGGCAAAGGGGATAAAAGAGAGTGCAAAAATTATAGGGGGATAAGTCTGTTGAGTGTACCTGGTAAAGTGTATGGTAGAGTTATAATTGAAAGAATTAAGAGTAAGACGGAGAATAGGATAGCAGATGAACAAGGAGGCTTTAGGAAAGGTAGGGGGTGTGTGGACCAGGTGTTTACAGTGAAACATATAAGTGAACAGTATTTAGATAAGGCTAAAGAGGTCTTTGTGGCATTTATGGATTTGGAAAAGGCGTATGACAGGGTGGATAGGGGGGCAATGTGGCAGATGTTGCAAGTGTATGGTGTAGGAGGTAGGTTACTGAAAGCAGTGAAGAGTTTTTACGAGGATAGTGAGGCTCAAGTTAGAGTATGTAGGAAAGAGGGAAATTTTTTCCCAGTAAAAGTAGGCCTTAGACAAGGATGTGTGATGTCACCGTGGTTGTTTAATATATTTATAGATGGGGTTGTAAGAGAAGTAAATGCGAGGGTCTTGGCAAGAGGCGTGGAGTTAAAAGATAAAGAATCACACACAAAGTGGGAGTTGTCACAGCTGCTCTTTGCTGATGACACTGTGCTCTTGGGAGATTCTGAAGAGAAGTTGCAGAGATTGGTGGATGAATTTGGTAGGGTGTGCAAAAGAAGAAAATTAAAGGTGAATACAGGAAAGAGTAAGGTTATGAGGATAACAAAAAGATTAGGTGATGAAAGATTGAATATCAGATTGGAGGGAGAGAGTATGGAGGAGGTGAACGTATTCAGATATTTGGGAGTGGACGTGTCAGCAGATGGGTCTATGAAAGATGAGGTGAATCATAGAATTGATGAGGGAAAAAGAGTGAGTGGTGCACTTAGGAGTCTGTGGAGACAAAGAACTTTGTCCTTGGAGGCAAAGAGGGGAATGTATGAGAGTATAGTTTTACCAACGCTCTTATATGGGTGTGAAGCGTGGGTGATGAATGTTGCAGCGAGGAGAAGGCTGGAGGCAGTGGAGATGTCATGTCTGAGGGCAATGTGTGGTGTGAATATAATGCAGAGAATTCGTAGTTTGGAAGTTAGGAGGAGGTGCGGGATTACCAAAACTGTTGTCCAGAGGGCTGAGGAAGGGTTGTTGAGGTGGTTCGGACATGTAGAGAGAATGGAGCGAAACAGAATGACTTCAAGAGTGTATCAGTCTGTAGTGGAAGGAAGGCGGGGTAGGGGTCGGCCTAGGAAGGGTTGGAGGGAGGGGGTAAAGGAGGTTTTGTGTGCGAGGGGCTTGGACTTCCAGCAGGCATGCGTGAGCGTGTTTGATAGGAGTGAATGGAGACAAATGGTTTTTAATACTTGATGTGCTGTTGGAGTGTGAGCAAAGTAACATTTATGAAGGGATTCAGGGAAACCGGCAGGCCGGACTTGAGTCCTGGAGATGGGAAGTACAGTGCCTGCACTCTGAAGGAGGGGTGTTAATGTTGCAGTTTAAAAACTGTAGTGTAAAGCACCCTTCTGGCAAGACAGTGATGGAGTGAATGATGGTGAAAGTTTTTCTTTTTCGGGCCACCCTGCCTTGGTGGGAATCGGCCAGTGTGATAATAAAAAAAAAAAAAAAAAAAAAAACAATATGGAGATAGAAACTTAGTTTTTAGGGATCTTGTTACTGCTAAAAATTCATCATTACTGGGTTGCAGTCTCATAAGAAACAAGTCATTTATCTAGTCAGTGCAAAAAGTTGGTACACACTCAGGATTTCAGATATCTTATCATTATCAATGAAGTGTTTTGTCATATCCTCTAGGATTTGCATGGAGGTGTGTCTGAAAGGTTGGATGTTTGGACACACTAAGATAGTGTCTCATTGTCCATGCACTCTGCAAACCATTTTGCCAGAGCTACTTATAGTCTACCTTTAGTCTGGCAGTAACAGCATCTTGCAATCTACTCACCTTGTTACTTTCTCCATAAACATGGTTAGCTTGACACACGTTTTTTCTTCTTTCAACAAACCGGCCTTATCCCACTGAGGCAGGGCTGCCCAAAAGTGGCCGAAAGTTTCTCCTTTTAAATTTAGTAATATATACAGGAGAAGGAGTTACTAGCCCCTTGCTCCCGGCATTTTAGTAGTCTCTTAAGATATGCACGGTCTACAGAGGAAGAACTCGTTTCACTTCCCCATGGAGAACTCAATTTTTTGATGATGGATAATTGATCTGCTAGTTCCTATCTGTACTCGTGTACTAGTTCTTTTCCTAGAATATTTTATTATGTATGAAGAATAATTGATCTGCTAGTTCCTATATGTACTCATTTGCTAGTTCTTTTCTTAAAATATTTTTTAACTTTCTTTTGAGAAACTTTAATTATATTCATCATTCTTTCTATTTAATGCTAGTTTAGTAAAGTTATAAATTTTTGTTATGCTCCTGGTGGCCTCTGAGAGGGGGAATCCACAAAAGCTTAACTGTAATACCTCTCTTAATAATTTGTGTATATCTGTGTTAGCATCACGTATACAAACATACTACATTCAAATCTCGGGCTATTTAGAGCAATAATGACGAGTCAGTCAGTGACAGTTAAACTGTCAGAGGGCATAGTTTCCACAAGCTTGAGAGCAACAAGTATGGCAACCAATTCAGTTGTAAGGCGGAAGACCAGTTCTTAACCCCTTAACTGTCCAAACGTAGATCTATGTTGTTACCTCTAGTGCTCCAAACGTAGATCAATATTTCATTTTTCCTGCCTCTGAATTTGGCACGATTGGCCTGAGATGCCTGGTCAGTACAGAGTGGGTCTTAACACTTGGTGTGCACAGTTTTAAAATAATCTGGAACCACTTAGTACCTTGTGGGAGCACCATTTCAATTGAGCGCCAGCTAGACCAAACAGCGTGGCAAACACCAGGGATTCACTGATGTCATGTCATATTAACACTCCCCTTTTTAGAGGAAAGTGATGTTGACCCCGAATTTAGTGGCTTTGAGATGGATGTGGCCACAAGTGGTCGAGGAAATATCAAAAACCTCAATAATAATCCATGTGTAACATCCTTTCAATTTTGATACCACTGGTAGTGTCATCCTGCCAGAATGTCCTATAACCTGTGCCTGAAGTAAAGAGAAGCAATTCTGGAATGATCGTAATACGTGTTCTGCAGGCAGGTCTGCTGGTTGGCCGGCGGCTAGCTGGCTGGCTGGGTTGGTGGCTGATTGACTTTGGCTGTCTGTCTGTGTCTATCTCTATCTCTGTCTATCTCTGTCTGTTGGTCTCTCTCTCATCTCACAGGTACACAAATAGTTACAGAATTCACCCTCAGCATTATAAAGCAGATAGTAAACAAGTATAGTACTACACCTGTACCTGCCCCTCAAAAGCGACCTGTTCCCCAACCACCAACAGTGGGGAAAGTGCCAGACCGAATCCTCACTAACTGTCACTACCTGATACAGATACTATCTACCCCAAAAAAGATGCATTCTCGGAGAAAGTGTGTAGTGTGTGTGCGCGCTAACACCACAAAATGACCCCAACAGTGGAAGGACACACAATTCATGTGTCACCAGTGTGGGGTGGCACTCTATATGAATGCATGCTTCATGGAGTATCATACAATCCTGGACCTCTGGAAACATAACTGGGACCTGTAAATACCTTGTATATATTTGTAGATAATAGAATGTGATATCTAGGTAGTAGGTTGGTAGATAGAAACTGCCAGTGTGACATTGTTTACCAGTGAGCGACAGTCCCCTCACTTGTTCATACGAAATATTTCATAATACCATTCATTTTAGTGCTTGCAAGTGCTAAATAAGCTACCATGGCTGCAAAGAAAGCTCCTAGTACCAAGCCTTTGGTAAAGGAGATGAGAAATACAATTGAATTTAAGAAAAACATCATTGAACAATATGAAAGTGGTGTACGTGTGGTCGAACTGGCCAGGATGTATAACAAACCCCATACAACCATATCTTCCATCGTGGCAAAGAAAAAGGAAATCAAGGAAGCTGTTGTTGCTTGGAGAAAATTGTGGCCAGATTGTGTCCACAAGAGGGATTTTGAAGGGTTTGTGGCTGACCCTGATGAGCCTATGTCAGTTGTAAAATCTATTGCGGCATTGGGGAGTTCCATGGGGTTGGATGTGAGTTTGGAGGATGTGGAAGAGTTGGTGGAGGACCACAACGAAGAGCTAACCACTGAGGAGCTGGAAGAGCTTCAGCAAGAACAGCAACAGACCGCAGCTCAGAATCTTGCTGCAGAGGAGGAGGAAGAGAGATGGAAGAAGGTGCCTTCTTCAGAAATTAAGGAGATTTTTGAAATGTGGGGTAGGATGGAAAGATTTATGGAGAAACATCACCCTGAAAAGGATGTTGCAAGCTATATCGACAACTTGTACAGTGACAGTCTTGGCCCATTTTAGGGAAGTTTTAAAGAGACTCGAGAAACAGAGCTCTTTGGACACTTTTTTTTTTTTTTGCGAGACAGGACTCCAGTGACTCAAGCTGGTCCTAGTGGCATTAAGAAACAGAGAAGAGAAGTATGTAACCCCAGAAAAGGACTTGGTACCTGAGGTGTTGATGGAGGGGGATTCCCCTTTCAAACAGTAACTAATCCAATCTCTCTCATCCTCCAGTCTTCCATACACTAAGAAGAATCGACAATAAAGGTAAGTGTTATGCTGTTAATGTTTCATTCATCAAGTCCCATTGTATTGTTTATGTACTTCATCTGTATTTCATGTAAAAAATTTTTTTTTTTGTTTTAATACGTACTTCTGGGTGTTGGGAATGGATTAATTGTAGTAGTAGGTTGGTAGACAGCACCCACCCAGGGAGGTACTACCGTCCTGCCAAGTGAGTGTAACATGAAAGCCTGTAATTGTTTTACATGATGGTAGGATTGCTGGTGTCTTTTGTCTGTCTCATAAATATGCAAGATTACAGGCATGTCTTGCTACTTCTACTTACACTTAGGTCACACTACACATACATGTACACGTTTATTTATAAACACTCATCTGAGTTTTCTTTGATTTTATCTTAATAGTTCTTGGTCTTATTACTTTTTCTTTTATATCCATGGGGAGTGGAATAAGAATCTTTCCTCCGTAAGCCATGCGTGTTGTAAAAGTCAACTAAAATGCCGGGAACAATGGGCTAGTAACCCCTTTTCCTGTAAAGATTACTAAAAAGAATAAGAAGAAGAAAATTGTCAAAGTGGGAAGTCTGAATGTGCGTGGATGTTGTGCAGATGATAAGAAAGAGATGATTGTGGATGTTATGAATGAGAAGAAGCTGGATGTCCTGGCTTTAAGTGAAACAAAGCTGAAGGGGGTGGGAGAGTTTCAATGGAGAGGAATAAATGGGATTAGGTCAGGGGTTTCAAATAGAGTTAGAGCTAAAGAAGGAGTAGCAATAATGTTGAAGGATAAGCTATGGCAAGAAAAGAGGGACTACAAATGTATAAATTCAAGGATTATGTGGAGTAAAATAAAGATTGGATGTGAAAAGTGGGTTATAGTAAGCGTGTATGCACCTGGAGAAGAGAGAAGTGTAGAGGAGAGAGAGAGATTTTGGGAAATGTTGAGTGAATGTGTGGGGAGTTTTGAATCAAGTGTGAGAGTAATGGTGGTTGGGGATTTCAATGCTAAAGTGGGTAAAAATGATATAGAGGGAGTAGTAGGTAAATTTGGGATGCCAGGGGTAAATGTAAATGGGGAGCCTTTAATTGAGCTATGTGTAGAAAGAAATTTGGTAATAAGTAATACATATTTTATGAAAAAGGATAAATAAATATACAAGGTATGATGTAGCACGTAATGAAAGTAGTTTGTTAGATTATGTATTGGTTGATAAAAGGTTGATGGGTAGGCTCCAGGATGTACATGTTTATAGAGGGGCAACTGATATATCGGATCATTATTTAGTTGTAGCTGCAGTTAGAGTAAGAGGTAGATGGGAAAAGAGGAAGGTGGCAACAACAAGTAAGAGGGAGGTGAAAGTGTATAAACTAAGGGAGGAGGAAGTTTGGGCTAGATATAAGCGACTATTGGGTGTGATAAAAGAGAAAAAGGTAGCTTACGAGAGGTTTTTACAAAGCAGAAGTGTTATAAGAAGAGCAGAGTATATGGAGAGTAAAAGAAAGGTGAAGAGAGTGGTGAGAGAGTGCAAAAGGAGAGCAGATGAAAGAGTGGGAGAGGCACTGTCAAGAAATTTTAATGAAAATAAGAAAAAATTTTGGAGTGAGTTAAACAAGTTAAGAAAGCCTAGGGAAAGTATGGATTTGTCAGTTAAAAACAGAGTAGGGGAGTTAGTAGATGGGGAGAGGGAGGTATTAGGTACATGGCGAGAATATTTTGAGGAACTTTTAAATGTTGAGGAAGAAAAGGAGGCGTTAATTTCATGCACTGGCCAGGGAGGTATACCATCTTTTAGGAGTGAAGAAGAGCAGAATGTAAGTGTGGTGGAGATACGTGAGGCATTACGTAGAATGAAAGGGGGTAAAGCAGCTGGAACCGATGGGATCATGACAGAAATGTTAAAAGCAGGGGGGATGTAGTGTTGGAGTGGTTGGTACTTTTGTTTAATAAATGTATGAAAGAGGGGAAGGTACCTAGGGATTGGCGGAGAGCATGTATAGTCCCTTTATATAAAGGGAAAGGGGACAAAAGAGATTGTAAAAATTATAGTGGAATAAGTTTACTGAGTATACCAGGAAAAGTATACGGTAGGGTTATAATTGAAAGAATTAGAGGTAAGACAGAATGTAGGATTGCGGATGAGCAGGGAGGCTTCAGAGTGGGTAGAGGATGTGTAGATCAAGTGTTTACATTGAAGCATATATGTGAACAGTATTTAGATAAAGGTAGGGAAGTTTTTATTGCATTTATGGATTTAGAAAAGGCATATGATAGAGTGGATAGAGGAGCAATGTGGCAGATGTTGCAAGTACAGTGGACCCCCGCATAACGATATTAATCCGTTCATGAGAGCTCATTGTTATGTGAAATTATCGTTATGCGAATGAATTTTCCCCATAAGAAATAATAGAAATCAAATTAATCCGTGCAAGACACCCAAAAGTATGAAAAAAAAAATTTTACCACATGAAATATACATTTTCCTACACACAAAGAGAAGGATACATGCACAATAGTAGAGTAGTACATGCACAATATATATTGTGCATGTACTACTCTACTAAATGAAGAATAAATGACACTTACCTTTATTGAAGATGCAGCAATGACTGATGAGACACTGTGTCCTGGGAGTGCCTTTTCCTCCTGAGTACTGTAGGTCCTGTTTGGCATTTTCTTCCAGAACAGGCCTTATCACACTGTGTTTGTCACTACGATTCTTAAATCTCTCAAACCAACCTTTGCTGGCTTTAAATTCACCAATATGAGCACTAGTTCCAGGCATTTTTCCCTGTTCACCTGGGTGTTAGTCGACTGGTGTGGGTTGCATCTTGGGAGACAAGATTAAGGACCCCAATGGAAATAAGTTAGACAGTCCTTGATGATGCACTGACTTTCTTGGGTT
The DNA here is from genome assembly GCF_038502225.1 of Cherax quadricarinatus. Lineage (NCBI taxonomy): Eukaryota > Metazoa > Arthropoda > Malacostraca > Decapoda > Parastacidae > Cherax > Cherax quadricarinatus. Next base: position 28,170,969 of record NC_091298.1, read on the forward strand.
ATCCTGGGTGGCTAACCCTCTGGGGTTAATTGTTTCTCGGTAATTGTTTCACGTTAAGCCACACCAACAACACACTCTCCACATCTTCGAGTAATACAGCTGATGGTGGTGCAGCAACAACAGCAGCTGTGGTGCTGCTGACCATGGTGCAGCAGCAGCTGTGGTGCTGCTGACCATGGTGCAGCAGCAGCTGGGTGCAGCAACAGCTGACCATGGTGCAGCTGCAACTGTGGTGCAGCGGCAGCTGTGGTGCAGCAACAGCTGACTGGTCCAATTTATCAGCTGACCGTGGTGCAGCTGCAGCTGTGGTGCAGAAGCAGCTGTGGTGCAGCAGCAGCTGACTGTGGTACGATAGTATTTATCACCCTTTTTACCACAGGATTGGCACTAGAAGCTTTCTTTGGGCCCATGGTGGCTTATTTAGCAGTTACAAGCACTATAAATAATGGAATAATACAAAATGTATCGAATGTATGCATGCAACTGGCCACCCTGGCTTGTAAACAATGATGGCAAGGCAGGCGCTCAGGCTGGACGGACAGGTTCGGGACGAGTCATGTTCAGAAACAGCTGATGGTGCAACAGCAGCTGACCATGGTGCAGCAGCAGCTGACTGATCCAGCAACAGCTGACTGATCCAGCAACAGCTGACTGATCCAGCAACAGCTGACTGATCCAGCAACAGCTGACTGGTCCAGCAACAGCTGACTGGTCCAGCAACAGCTGACTGGTCCAGCAACAGCTGACTGGTCCAGCAACAGCTGACTGGTCCAGCAACAGCTGACTGGTCCAGCAACAGCTGACTGGTCCAGCAACAGCTGACTGATCCAGCAACAGCGATTCTTAAATCTCTCAAACCAACCTTTGCTGGCTTTAAATTCACCAATATGAGCACTAGTTCCAAGCGTTTTTCCCTGTTCACCTGGGTGTTAGTCGACTGGTGTGGGTTGCATCCTGGGAGACAAGATTAAGGACCCCAATGGAAATAAGTTAGACAGTCTTCGTTCGATGACACACTTTTTTGGGTTATCCTGGGTGGCTAACCCTCTGGGGTTAATTGTTTCTTGGTATTCTCAATAAGCCACACCAACAACGGTGCTACAGCAGCAGCAGCAGCAGCTGACAGTGCTACAGCAGCAGCAGCAGCAGCTGACAGTGCTACAGCAGCAGCAGCTGACACTGCTACAGCAGCAGCAGACGATGCTACAGCAGCAGCAGACGGTACTACAGCAGCAGCAGACAGTACTACAGCAGCAGCAGCAGCAGCAGCAGATGGTACTACAGCAGCAGCAGACAGTACTACAGCAGCAGCAGCAGCAGCAGATGGTACTACAGCAGCAGCAGCAGCAGCAGCAGCAGATGGTACTACAGCAGCAGCAGCAGCAGCAGCAGATGGTACTACAGCAGCAGCAGCAGCAGCAGCAGATGGTACTACAGCAGCAGCAGCAGCAGCAGATGGTACTACAGCAGCAGCAGCAGCTGACGGTGGTACAGCAGCAGCAGCAGCAGCTGACGGTGGTACAGCAGCAGCAGCAGCAGCTGACGGTGGTACAGCAGCAGCAGCAGCAGCTGACAGTGCTACAGCAGCACCAGCAACTGACAGTGCTACAGCAGCAGCAGCTGACAGTGCTACAGCAGCAGCAGACAATGCTACAGCAGCAGCAGATGGTACTACAACAGCAGCAGCAGCTGACGGTGGTACAGCAGCAGCAGCAGCAGCTGATGGTGCTACAGCAGCAGCAGCAGCAGCTGACAGTGCTGCAGCAACAGCTGACAGTGCAGCAGCAGCAGCAGCTGACAGTGCTACAGCAGCAGCAGACGATGCTACAGCAGCAGCAGACGGTACTACAGCAGCAGCAGACAGTACTACAACAGCAGCAGCAGCAGCAGCAGCAGTTGACCATGGTACCACAGTATTTCGATAATATTTCTCACCCTTTTTACCACAGGGTTGGCACTAGAAGCTTTCTTGGGGCCCATGGTCACTTATTTTGCAGATAAAATCACCAAAAACACTGTAATAATACGAAATGTTACGATTGTATGCTTGGATGTTACCGCGGAGGCTGGCTTGTAAACAATGCCACCGGCGGAACATGTGAGGCTGGCTCAGGCCGCACATTAGACGCGTCTCGGACGAACAGCGTTGAGCGGGTTTTTTAGCGGTATGCGAGGCAAAATCTTAGTGATAAAATGTATCGGTATGCGGATTTAACGTTATGTAAGGCCAACGGTATGCGGGAGTCCACTGTATATGGAATAGGTGGTAAGTTACTAAATGCTGTAAAGAGCTTTTATGAGGATAGTGAGGCTCAGGTTAGGGTGTGTAGAAGAGAGGGAGAATACTTCCTGGTAAAAGTAGGTCTTAGACAGGGATGTGTAATGTCACCATGGTTGTTTAATATATTTATAGATGGGGTTGTAAAAGAAGTAAGTGCTAGGGTGTTCGGGAGAGGGGTGGGATTAAATTATGGGGAATCAAATTCAAAATGGGAATTGACACAGTTACTTTTTGCTGATGATACTGTGTTTATGGGAGATTCTAAAGAAAAATTGCAAAGGTTAGTGGATGAGTTTGAGAATGTGTGTAAAGGTAGAAAGTTGAAAGTGAACATAGAAAAGAGTAAGGTGATGAGGGTATCAAATGATTTAGATAAAGAAAAATTGGATATCAAATTGGGGAGGAGGAGTATGGAAGAAGTGAATGTTTTCAGATACTTGGGAGTTGACGTGTCGGCGGATGGATTTATGAAGGATGAGGTTAATCATAGAATTGATGAGGGAAAAAAGGTGAGTGGTGCATTGAGGTATATGTGGAGTCAGAGAAACGTTATCTATAGAGGCAAAGAAGGGAATGTATGAAAGTATAGCAGTACCAACACTCTTATATGGGTGTGAAGCTTGGGTTGTAAATGGAGCAGCGAGGAGACGGTTGGAGGCAGTGGAGATGTCCTGTTAAAGGGCAATGTGTGGTGTAAATATTATGCAGAAAATTCGGAGTGTGGAAATTAGGAAAAGGTGTGGAGTTAATAAAAGTATTAGTCAGAGGGCTGAAGAGGGGTTGTTGAGGTGGTTTGGTCATTTAGAGAGAATGGATCAAAGTAGAATGACATGGAAAGCATATAAATCTATAGGGGAAGGAAGGCGGGGTAGGGGTCGTCCTCGAAAGGGTTGGAGAGAGGGGGTAAAGGAGGTTTTGTGGGCAAGGGGCTTGGACTTTCAGCAAGCGTGCGTGAGCCTGTTAGATAGGAGTGAATGGAGACGAATGGTACTTGGGACCTGACGATCTGTTGGAGTGTGAGCAGGGTAATATTTAGTGAAGGGATTCAGGGAAACCGGTTATTTTCATATAGTCGGACTTGAGTCCTGGAAATGGGAAGTACAATGCCTGCACTTTAAAGGAGGGGTTTGGGATATTGGCAGTTTGGAGGGATATGTTGTGTATCTATACATGTATATGCTTCTAAACTGTTGTATTCTGAGCACCTCTGCAAAAACAGTGATAATGTGTGAGTGTGGTGAAAGTGTTGAATGATGATGAAAGTATTTTCTTTTTGGGGATTTTCTTTCTTTTTTGAGTCACCCTGCCTCGGTGGGAGACGGCCGACTTGTTGAAAAAAAAAAAATACATGTACATTATTTCTTATGGGGGAAATTGATTTGATAATCGTCCCACTTCAAGGAACGGATTAACGACGATAAACGAGGGACCACTGTAACAATAAATTTATTTTAGCATGATACATGTTTGTATAAAGGAGTATTACAAGTGAGTGTACATGGCAAAAGCCCCTTTATATGCAGAGCATTTCGGGCAAACTTAAGACTAAAGATTAATAAGGCAATAACTGTGCAGTAATTGTACATACGGTCATTAGGTGAGTTACAATGAAGACAAGAAAATTGAATATTGTATTAGTTCATGCTGTATGGTTTTAATAAGTTTGGTAGAGAAGAATTACAGTTTTGAATATTAACCTAAGGTGGACAAAATGGAATGATTAACATTTGAGAAGATTACAGATATTGAGAGTAGGTATATATTAATCAATGTAACTGAGTTCTTGATATTGTGTAGTTGCAAGTATAATTTTTACATATTTATTTATGATGGGCTAAGATAGGTTAAGGAGATAAGGTGTTTTCTAACTGTAATTTTAAAATTGCTAGCTGAGCCAGAGGTTCTAGAGATTTCTGGCAGAGAGTTCCAGATTTTGGGTCCTTTTATGCACATTGAGTTTTTGAAAAGATTTAGCCTGACACGGGAATATCAGAGATTTTTGTGCTTAGTATTATGTCCATGGGTCCTATTGCAACTGTCAAGAAAGTACTTTAGGTCGGGATTTGTATTAGACTTGATTGTTCTATAAATGTAGGTGGCACAGTAGCAAGAGTGAATGTTTTGTATAGTTAGTAGGTTTAGGTCTTTGAAAAGTGGGGAGGTATAGTCTAGCTGTGGATTGTGTGATCATTCACACTGCAGCTTTTTGTTGGGTTATTATTGGCTTTAGGTGATTTGTCGTTGTGGATCCCCATGCACTAATAACATAGGTGAGGTAGGGGTAGATCAGTGAATATTATAGTGTAAGTAATGCTGTTTGTGGTACATAGTAATGTATCTTTGAGAGGATTCCAACTGTTTTAGATACACTTTTTTGTGTTAGGTATGAGTGTTGAATTCAGGTTGACACACACTCATCCTGGGTTTTTCAATAATCCTGTTACCCTTGGGTACAAACCTCTCCTCAGCCTCCTTGCACATCGTTGCTACATATTCCATCATCTCATTAACTGTGTGTGTTATTTTATTATCACACTGGCCGATTCCCACCAAGGCAGGGTGGCCCGAAAAAGAAAAACTTTCACCATGGAGTGAATGATGGTGAAAGTTTTTCTTTTTCGGGCCACCCTGCCTTGGTGGGAATCGGCCAGTGTGATAATAAAATAATAAAATAACACACACAGTTAATGAGATGATGGAATATGTAGCAACAATGTGCAAGGAGGCTGAGGAGAGGTTTGTACCCAAGGGTAACAGGATTATTGAAAAAGCCAGGATGAGCCCATGGTTCACCCAAAGGTGCAGGGAGGCAAAAACCAAGTGTGCTAGGAAATGGAAGAAATATAGAAGGCAAAGGACCCAGGAGAATAAGGAGAGCAGTCGTAGAGCCAGAAATGAATATGCACAGATAAGAAGGGAGGCCCAACGACAATATGAAAACGACATAGCAGTGAAAACCAAATCTGACCCGAAGCTGTTATACAGCCACATCAGGAGGAAAACAACAGTCATGGACCAGGTAATCAGGCTAAGGAAGGAAGGAGGAGAGACAACAAGAAATGACCGTGAAGTATGTGAGGAACTCAACAAGAGATTTAAAGAAGTGTTCACAGAGGAGACAGAAGGGGCTCCAGAAAAACGGAGAGGTGGGGCACACCACCAAGTGCTGGACACAGTACACACAACCGAGGAAGAAGTGAAGAGGCTTCTGAGTGAGCTAGATACCTCAAAGGCAATGGGGCCGGATAACATCTCTCCATGGGTCATGAGAGAGGGAGCAGAGGCGCTCTGTGTACCCCTAACGACAATATTCAATACATCTATCGAAACGGAGATTGCCTGAGGCATGGAAGACAGCAAATGTAGCCCCAATCTTTAAAAAAGGAGACAGACATGAAGCACTAAACTACAGACCAGTGTCACTGGCATATATAGTATGCAAAGTCATGGAGAAGATTATCAGGAGAAGAGTGGTGGAACACCTAGAAAGGAATGATCTCGTCAACAGCAGCCAACATGGTTTCAGGGACGGGAAATCCTGTGTCACAAACCTACTGGAGTTTTATGACATGGTGACAGCAGTAAGACGAGAGAGAGAGGGGTGGGTGGATTGCATTTTCTTGGACTGCAAGAAGGCGTTTGACACAGTACCACACAAGAGATTAGTGCAAACACTGGAAGACCAAGCAGGGTTAACAGGGAAGGCACTACAATGGATCAGGAAATACTTGTCAGGAAGACAGCAGCGAGTCACGGTACGTGGCGAGGTGTAAGAGTGGGCACCTGTGACCAGCGGGGTCACACAGGGGTCAGTACTAGGACTAGTGCAGTTTCTGGTATTTGTGAACGACATGACGGAAGGTATAGACTCCGAAGTGTCCCTGTTTGCAGCGAAGTTGATGAGAAGAATTCATTCGATCGAAGACCAGGCAGAACTACAAAGGGATCTGGACAGGCTGCAGACCTGGTCCAGCAATTGGCTCCTGGAGTTAAACCCCACCAAGTGCAAAGTCATGAAGATTGGGGAAGAGCAAAGAAGACTGCAGACGGAATACAGTCTAAGGAGTCAGAGACTATAAACCTCACTCAAGGAAAAAGATCTTGGGGTGAGTATAACACCAGGTACATCTCCTGAAGCGCTCATCAACCAAATAACTGCTGCAGCATATGGGTGCCTAGCAAACCTCAGAACAGCATTCCGACATCGTAAGGAATCGTTCAGGACCCTGTACACCATGTATGTTAGGCCCATAATGGAGTATGCGGCACCAGTTTGGAACCCACACCTAGCCAAGCACGTAAAGAAACTAGAGAAAGTGAAAAGATTTGCAACAAGACTAGTTCCAGAGCTAAGAGGTATGTCCTATGAGGAGAGGTTAAGGGAAATCAACCTGGCGACACTGGAGGACAGGAGAGAGGGGGGGGACCTGATAACGACATACAAAATACTGAGAGGAATTGACAAGATGGACAAAGACAGGATGTTCCAGAGATGGGACACAGCAACAAGGGGACACAGTTGGAAGTTGAAGACACAGATGAATCACAGGGATGTTAGGAAGTACTTCTTCAGCCACAGAGGAGTCAGGAAGTGGAAATAGTTTGGGAAGCGATGTAGTGGAGGCAGGATCCATACATAGCTTTAAGCAGAGGTATGATAAAGCTCACGGTTCAGGGAGAGTGACCTAGTAGCGACCAGTGAAGAGGCAGGGCCAGGAGCTTGGACTCGACCCCTGCAACCTCAACTAGGTGAGTGTACACACACACAGCAGGGCCAGGAGCTGAGTCTCGACCCCTG
>NC_091298.1:28185547-28188047 GCF_038502225.1 Cherax quadricarinatus
TGCAAACTCTCTGCTGCCTATTTGTCAACCATGCCTCTATCCAGGAAAAAATTTCTCCTCCTATTCCATGTGCTTTAATTTTCCTCAATAGTCTCTGATGTGGGACCCTGTCAAAAGCCTTACTGAAGTCCATATACACAATATCATATTCATTACCATGATCTACCTCCTCAAATACCTTAGTGAAAAAAGTTAATAAATTCGTAAGGCAGGAACGCCCCTTTGTAAAACCATGCTGAGATTCGTTGATTAATTTATGCTTTTCAAGGTGGCTACGAACTGCCTCGGCAATTATTGGTTCCATAAATTTTCCCACTATGGAGGTTAGGCTTATTGGTCTATAGTTCGAAGCTAAGGACCTGTCACCTGTTTTGAAAATAGGTATCACATTTGCCATTTTCCACTTATCTGGCACCATGCCAGTTTGTAGTGATATGTTGAAAAGATTAGCCAAAGGTGTGCTAAGCTCCTCTTTACATTCCTTTAGAACCCTTGCATACAGTTCATCAGGGCCTGGGGATTTGTTAGGTTTTAATTTATCTATTTGCCTAAGGACCATGTCACTTGTGACCCTAATAGTGCACAGTTTATTATCGTCCTGTTCTACATAATTTATCATTACTGGAATATCGCTGGTATCCTCCTGTGTAAAAACTGAGAGGAAGTATGTGTTAAAAATTCTACACATTTCCTTATCACTGTCAGTGAGCTGACCCGAGGAACTTTTGAGTGGGCCTATCTTGTCCCTGATCTTACTTCTGTATACCTGAAAGAATCCTTTTGGGTTAGTCTTCGATTCTCTTGCAACTTTAACCTCTTAATCTCTTTTTGCTTTTCTAATTCCCTTTTTTATTTCTCTCTTTAACTGAATATATCGATTTCTCAATTGCCCCTCTCCTCTTTTGATTTGCCTATATATGCCTCTCTTTTGACCAGTCAGATATTTTAATCTATTGTTCATCCATTTAGGATCATTTTTGTTTGATCTGATTTCCCTATTTGGAACATAATTTGACTGAGCAGCTAGAACTATGCCCTGGAAAGCATCATATCGGCAACCATCACCACCTACCTGACCCTTAGTCAGGTCATTCCAGTTCAGCCCACCTAAGTAATTTTTCAGTCCTATGAAATCAGCCAAGCGAAAGTCAGGGACGGAGACTTGATTGCCATTATTAGGGGAATTCCATGATATATTAAAACTGAGTGATTTGTGATCACTTTCCCCAAGCTCATCATTAACCTCAAGATTATTAATTAGTGTTTCCCTACTGGCAAGAACCAAGTCAAGGAGGTTATTTCCCCTAGTTGGCTCTGTCACAAACTGTTTTAAAAAACAATCCTGGATCGTATCAAGAAAGTCACCTGACTCTAAATTTCCTGTCAAATTGCTCCAGTCAATCTGTCTATAGTTGAAATCTCCCATTAGCACAACATTTTCGTATGTAGATGCCTTACGAATTTCGTCCCATAGAAGTTTACTGCACTCCCTATCAAGATTTGGGGCCCTGTAAATCACACCCAAAATTAGTTTTTCTCGGCCCTCGAGAAGCTGTAACCAAACAGATTCAGTGGCTGACGCTTCTAATTTAATATCTTGTCTAACACAACAATTTAAATTGTCTCTGACATACATCGCTACTCCACCACCTTTCCTGTTGACCCTGTCAGTGTGGAATAATTTATAGCCTTGTATGTGACATTCAGAGGGCATCTCTCTATCTTTCAGATTAAGCCAGGTCTCTGTTATAGCAATAATATCTATGTTTCCTGCACTTGCAATTAATCTTAGCTCATCTATCTTATTTCTTACACTCCTGCTATTAGTATAGTAAACCTTAAGGGAGCTAGTCCCTTGCTGCCCTCTGCTGTCCCCCTTTGTTTGCTGACCTGATCTATTGTCTTTATTTATAACTTCATGCTGAATACCTTTTATACATTTACTGTTTCCAACCCAAGTGTTGCAACCTGCTTGTTTCCCACACACACCCATACCTCTATCTTCCATCAGTTTAAAATCATAGGCATTTCACCAATGGCCTTCTCAATCGAGTCTGCAAGTGCTACCACCCCAGCCCCAGAGAGATGTACCCCATCCCTTGCATACATATCATGTTTGCCATAAAAGTTGTTCCAGTTGTCAATGAATGGGATTGCAAGTTCCTTGCAGTATCTGTCTAGCCAGCAATTTACACCAATTGCCCTAGACAACCATTCATTTCCTACTCCCCTTCTAGGCAAGATGCTACATATGATTGGGATCCCTCCCTTAGACTTAATGAAATCTATAGCTGACCTGTACTTATCTAGCAGCTCTTCTCTCCTACCCTTCCCAATATCATTTCCACCAGCACTGAGACAGATAATGGGCTTGTTCCCATTACCTGACGTGATATTATCCAGCCTGTTGACAATGTCCCCAACACCAGCTCCAGGGAAGCACACACTGTCTCTCATCTTCTTATTCCTATTACAAAAAGCACGGTCAATATATCTTACC
>NC_091298.1:28190547-28378047 GCF_038502225.1 Cherax quadricarinatus
CTACACACACACACCCCTACCTACACACACACATACACCCCTACCTACACACACACACCCCTACCTACACACACACACACACACCCCTACCTACACACACCTACACACACACACCTACCTACACAGACACATACCTACACACACACACACACACACACACACACACACACACACACACACACACACGCACACACAACCTACCTACACACATACCTACCTACACACACACCTACCTACACTCACACACACACCTACCTACACTCACACACACACCTACCTACACACACACCTACCTACACACACACCTACCTACACACACACCTACCTACACACACACCTACCTACACATGTGCACGCACACACACACACACACATACACACACACACACACACACACACACACACACACACACACACACACACACGCGCACACACACACACACACACACGCACACACACACACGCACACACGCACACATGCACACACACACACACACACACACACACACACACACACACACACACACACACACACACACACACACCTCTTTATCTCTTCTAAATCTGAGTTTTTCCAACTTTAGTCCACCGTTTCAAGGTTTATCTTTAGTATATCTTCTGCACCCTTTTTATATGCCATTAATTTACACCAAAGGTGTAAGAAAAGTTTTTCGGTGCAGTAGGCCTCCTGACCTATGCAGGACAGGTGTTATTTACACAAAAACCTTTACAATTTCATAGATCAAAAATACTACTGTTCTATACTTTTATAATGGGTTCAGTGCATCTTTTTTAATACAGTTGTTACACTGATCAGTATTATACTGTAATACATGTAGCAACACATGTACGTTTCCTACGTACTAGTGCGGCTTACACACCAGGGTTTTTGATGTACTAGTTCGTCTTAAATTTTAGTGCCTCAAATCTAGTGATAGAAAGCTGGTAGGCCTACATATGAAAGAATGGGTCTGTGTTGTCAGTGTGTGTGCAGTATAAAAAAATCCTGCAGCACACAGTGTGTAATGAGAAAAAAAAATTGTGTTTTTGGTTTAAAACAGCGACTTTGCACTGTATTTTCGTATGGTATTTATGATGGTATTCTAGTTTTCCTGGTCTCATTTTATAGAATGGAAGACATATTACAGAAATTGAGACGATTTTGATTGGTTTTACAATGAAAAGTACCTTGAAATTGAGCTCAAAATAGCAGAAATGTTCGATTTTTGCCAAAGTTCAAAAGTAAACCAATCGTGCTACATGTCCAATACACATCAACTGGCGAGTCTAATATTCTTTCTCAAGTGTGCTGATATTATTTATACCATTTCTACACTAATGCAGTAGTCTGCATGACAGTAAATCTTCTATTTTTTGTGAGAATGAAAAGTGGAAAGCAAAAGAATGTAAGAGGGACGTGGGGACATGACTAATGATCAGAGGAAGTGTTGTTTTAGTGTCAGGAATGTCTTTCTTGTTTATTCTGGGCCCTATTTGGAAATTGGCGTCTTTTGAAATTTGTGTGAAATTGGCAAAATTGCTAAATTCTGACCACTTTATTGGATATTTGAAATCGGTAAATGGGTGGTTTCTTGTATTCATTCGATAGAAAAATTGGAGTTCTAGTGGAATAGTTATGATTTTTGTCGACTAGTACACTGGAATTGGTTGAAAATAGTGCTCAAAGTGGGCAAAATCGCTGATGCATAAAAATCGTCGAGACCGCTAACTTCGCAAGAGCATAATTCCGTAAGTTTTCCATCAAATTTCATACTTTTAGTGTCATTATGATTGGGAAAAGATTCTCTATCTTTTCATAAGATTTTTTTTTTTTTTTTTTTTTTTAAATTTGTCGACCCTGAGAACAAGTCTGGGAGAGGGCCTGTCGACCCTGATAGGGTTAAGTCATAGGGGCATTTGATGTCATTCTTGGAGTGTGGTGTATGGTAGTGTGGCACACTGTGTATAGTAGTGGGTTTGCTCATAATCTTACCTAACTCCTCCTCTTCAAGGGGGGCTCCTTGGCGTGGTGAAGAGGCTCTTGGTCTGAGGAATTAGACCTGTCGGTCTTCTTCCTCAGACCGAACCTAATTACCCCCCAATCTCCCCTCCCCTATCCCATCCTCCCCATCCTCCCCTTTTTCCTTTCCTCCTCCTCCTCCCCACCCCTCCCTTTTGCCCTTCCTCTTTTTGGCCTTTGGGATTTCTCCCACAGGCGCGCTAGTTCCTAGGTAGGGGAAAGGATACCGGGGTCTATCCCATTCCGTTGAGGTTCTTGGCGGTGGCGTAGTTTGCCGTGGAATCTGGATCGCCTGGGGATGTCCCGATCCCTCTCCGGTATCCCGGAGTAGCTTTGGGTGTCTTTCGGGCGACGGGTGTGTCTCTGGAAGCCACCTTTCGGATTCCGGGGGTGGTGGCCGAAGGAGGTATGCTTTGTGGCGGATATCCGGCCGCCCTCTCTTTTGTCCACCGAGGTAGCTCGGCAGATGTGAGGTTGCTATCCCGGATTGTTAGTTTACTAGCATGATGGGTAGGGTATGGCACGGGTTCCATGCTGCATCTGCGCTACTTGCGGTGCTGAGGTCCTCTTGGGCGCGGAGGGAGATTTCCGGCCCTTTCATTCCTCCTAGGAACTATCCCTCCCCGGTCCCCCCTTTTTTTTATTCTTTTTTTATTTTTATTTTCTTCTTTCTGTTTTTTCTTAAAAACAAAAAGAAAGAAGTAACCTAACCATGGCAGCCCTAGTCCATGAACCTACTACCCCCGGGCCCCTTCTTGATACTGCACCCCGTTCTGACCCCGCCTCGTCTTTGGACCACTCTTCAGACACTCCTCATGCCTCTGTACCTATTGCCGGTGCTGTTTCCTCACCCGCTTCAGGTACTGAGGCCTCGACTGACTCCTTCGATTTATCGGACCTTCGCTCTCCTCTGACTATGCTTCCGGCCTCTCCCTCTACGGTGCGGCAATTTTCAAATCGCCGACCCGTTCCACGTCGGACCAACTCTGGTCCCACGCCTAAACGCCAACGACAATTACCTGCTGATGATACTTCTCCACCTTCTCGTTCTTCTCTGAAACGATCGACACGTCCTTCACTACCTTTCCACGCTCAGTTTCAGACTGAACAATGGACTAAATTCTTCACTTTACGACCGACTTCCTCTACTGCCTATCTTTCTGGCCACAGTATTAGCAAGGCACTCCTACGCCATGTTGGTAAAGATATTTCTTTTCATGCTCTTAAGAGCGGTATGCGCATCATTACCGTACAGAATGCTACCCAGGCTCATGAACTCTCTCGTCTTTCCCATATCGATACTGTTCCTGTCACTCTTGAAAAACATCATTCCCTCAATTCTTGTAGTGGTACCGTCATTCTGCCCCATACCATAGTTCAACAAAATTTCCAGACATGTGGCACTGACATTCTTGAACAGCTGGAACTCCAAGATCTCCCAATCCTCAAAGTAGACACTTACGTTCTTCCTGCCCACGGGCGGAGACGATACCCTAGCAATGTGGCTCGTTTAACTTTTGACAGCCGAGAACTCCCATCCTCAGTTTATATAGCAGGACATCGGTTACAAGTTCGAAAGGTGATCCCTACACCACAACAGTGTAGAAATTGCTGGCGATTTGGCCATCCAGCGAAATATTGCAGATCTATCGCCGAATACCCAGTCTGTGGTGCCGATGACCATTCTAATACGTCTTGCAATCGATCTCCCTCTTGCCTTAACTGTCATGAGGCTCACCCTTCATACTCTCGCCATTGTCAAGTCTATTTAAACGAGCCGGAAATCCGTTACCTCAAAGAGACAGAAGGTCTCCCTTATGCCATGGCAGTTTCTCATCTCCGCCTCCAAGGGAGACTCCCACGTGTTTCTTATTCCCGTGTTTCAAAACGTCCCCCCACTTCTGGTATCCCATCTTCTACACCCACCTCTGTGGTTACCTCTCCCATAGTCACTCCTGTATCTAATCCTTTTGCTGTCCTCAGCTCAGACGTCCCTACTTCAACGCCTCAGTCTGATCTCACTTCTTCGAGTTCTCTCTCACAAGCCTCAGTATCGACGAGACCTCGTACGACACCTCCTCCCAATCGTCCCTCTACTTCTCAAAAGTCAAAAAAAGGTCCGTTAACACCTCCTACCCATCTTCCACCTCCTCATTTTACCCTCCCTGTCTCTGTCCCTGGTTCTCCCCCTCTCACTGGCTCAGTTACAAGTGTAGAGGTTCACCCTCCTCCTCGTACTGTACCTTCCTCCCCTGTTCCCTCCCAAGTTTCTTCCTCTTCTGCCACCTCCCAGGTTCCTGCCTCTTCTGTCCCCTGCCACGCTTCTCCAGTTCCCTACACCCTTTCGCCCTCCCCTACCTTGGTACAGTCCAATACAGTTCCAATCTTTACTCATCCTCCCCCTACCATTTCCAATATTGTCTCCCATACGACGTCTCTGAATTCAGAAACACTTGAAGCAATCTCTGAATATATTGCAGAGACCAAACCATCAATGGACACTGATCCACCTTCTGCTCTTTCTCTCTCTCTCTGCTCCATCTGCTCAACTCCTTTCTTCACAGCGCACCGTTCCTTCGCTGCTTGAACGTTTTCCACTGCCTCCGCATGTGGACTTTTCTAACCCCTCTAGTCCGTAGGAACCCTTACCTGCGGATTTCAAGTATCTTTATCATTGCCAATCATGGCCTATTTACAGTGGAATATACGCGGCCTCAGGGGTAATCGGGGTGAGCTTCAGATGTTACTCTCCCAGTTTGCCCCTGTTGGTGTTTGCTTACAGGAACCAAAATTACACTCTGCTGTTATTTCTCCCATCTCAGGCTATAATTTATTGTATTCTTCAGATCCTTTTCCTGATGGGACCTTTAATGAAAGTGCCCTTCTTCTACGCACTGATATTCCGTACCATCAGCTATTTGTTCATACTTCGCTGCATTACACAGCAGCCCGTATCCACTTACATAGGTGGTATACGCTCTGTTCTTTATATCTTTCTCCTTCTCGGGCATTATCTATTCCGGGTATTGCCTTCCTTGTTTCGTCATTACCGCCACCGATTCTGTTACTTGGTGATTTTAATGCCCACCATTTCCTCTAGGGGGGTCTCACTGTGATTCCCGTGGAATTCATTTAGAGGCTTTTCTTGCCACCCACCCCCTCCATGTTTTAAATACAGGTACTCGCACCCATTTTGATCCTCGGACTCATACTCTCTCTTGCATCGATCTCTCAGTCTGCTCTTCCTCCGCCGCATTAGACTTCACTTGGTCTGTTCTCCCGGACTTACATGACAGTGATCATTTCCCAATCATTCTTACTTCCCCTTCATATTCGCCACCTCTTCGCACCCCACGCTGGCAATTTAATCGGGCAAATTGGAACCTTTACTCACACCTAACTGTTTTTAAAGAGGTTCCTTCTTCGTCCTCCATCGATGAGCTTTTACACCTCTTCTCGTCCTCCGTTTTCACCGCAGCTTCTCATTCTATACCCCAAACTTCGGGCAGGCATTCTCAGAAATGCGTGCCTTGGTGGTCTCCTGCAATACGTTTGAAACGCGCTGCATGGGGCAGGTACCGGTACAATAGAACCACAGAGAGACTCCTTGATTTTAAACAGAAGCGTGCGATCGCTCGCCGTGTCATCCGTGACGCTAAACGCACTTGCTGGCGAGATTGTCTCCACCATCACCTCTGCTTCCTCTATGAGTGCAGTCTGGAAAAAAGTACGAAAACTGAGTGGTAAATATTCTCCTGACCCGGCTCCTGTTCTGCGGGTTGCCGGTGTTGATATAGCAAACCCACTAGATGTTGCCAACGAAATTGGCAATCATCTGGTCCGTATTTCTCAGGGACTCCATCTATGCCCCTCATTTCTTTCCTCAAAGTCTGCCAGAGAGTTAGCACCCTTGGACTTATGTTCTCTCAGAGAAGAACAGTATAATGTGCCTGTTACACTTCAAGAACTGGAGGCATCACTCTCAGCTTGTCGATCATCGGCAGCTGGGCCCAACGACATTCATATTCGTATGCTACAACATATACATCAGTCAGCCCTTGCAGTCCTATTACGCCTTTACAATCTTATTTGGTCACAAGGAGTTCTTCCACAGCTGTGGAAATCCCCCATTGTTCTCCCTTTCCGCAAACCAGGCACTACGGGACATGAAACCTCCTACTATCGTCCCATTGCTCTTACCAGTGCAGTTTGCAAAGTAATGGAACGCCTAGTAAATAGACGTTTAGTGTGGAATTTAGAGACACACAACAGTCTCTCCACTCGTCAATATGGCTTTCGTAAGGGACGTTCTACCATAGACCCCTTACTACGCTTGGATACGTATGTTCATAATGCCTTTGCGAATAGCCACTCAGTTATTGCCATATTTTTTGACCTTGAGAAGGCATATGACACAACTTGGAGGTATAATATTTTAGCCCAAGCCCACTCCTTAGGCCTTCGAGGCAATCTACCATCCTTCCTTAAGAACTTTTTAACTGACAGGCATTTCCGTGTTTGGGTTAATAATGTGCTCTCCCCGGACTTTATCCAAGCTGAAGGTGTCCCCCAGGGATGTGTTCTGAGCACAACACTTTTTCTCCTTGCTATTAATGATTTGGCCTCTAGTCTTCCATCAAATATTTGGTCATCACTCTATGTTGATGACTTCGCTATTGCCTGTGCAGGCGCTGTCTGTCACCTCATTACAGTTTCTCTCCAACATGCAGTCGACCGTGTTTCCAATTGGGCCACCACACATGGGTTTAAATTTTCCAGCACTAAAACCCACCAAATTACTTTCACTAGACGCTCTGTTATCTCCGATCATCCTTTGTACCTCTATGGCTCCCGTATCCCTGAACGTGATACAGTCAAGTTTCTGGGCCTCCTCTTTGATCGTAGGTTATCCTGGAAACCTCACATTACCTCTCTGAAGGCAACTTGTCACAGCCGGCTGAACCTTCTTAAAACCCTTGCTCATCTTTCATGGGGAGCTGATCGTCGAACCCTCCTTCGCCTACATTCCACCCTTATTTTATCGAAACTTGATTATGGTGACCAGATCTATTCAGCGGCATCTCCTGCTACTCTCTCTAGCCTTAACCCCATTCATCACCAAGGATTACGTTTATGCCTTGGTGCTTTTCGCTCTTCCCCTGTCGAGAGCCTCTATGCAGAAGCGAACGTTCCATCCTTATCCGATCGCCGTGATGCCCATTGCCTGCGCTACTATGTACGCTCTCATGATCTCCGCAATCCTTCCATTTATAGAATGGTCACTGATATTAGTAGACATTCTTTATTTGTTCGCCGCCCCTGTTTACTCCGTCCCTTCTCTCTTCGCCTTCATTCGCTCTTGTCTTCTCTTCAACTACCACCTTTCTATGTACATGTAGCATCTCACTTTTCCCTACCCCTCTGGGAAGTTCCAGCCGTTCGAGTCTGTTCTTTCTCCCTCCCTTGCTCGAAAGCCCAACTGTCTACGGTCGCTTCCCGCTCTCTTTTTCTTGACTACTTTCACTCTCATTTTCATGCCATTGCTGTGTACACAGATGGCTCTAAGTCTTCTGACGGCGTAGGATTCGCAGCAGTGTTTCCGGACAGTGTCGTACAAGGGCATTTACTATCTTCGGCTAGTATTTTTACTGCTGAATTATATGCCATCCTTACAACACTTATCCGTATTGCATCTATGCCTGTGTCATCATTTGTTGTTGTCTCAGACTCCCTTAGTGCTTTACAGGCTATACAAAAATTTGATACACCTCACCCCTTAGTCCTCCGTATCCAACTTTGGCTACGCCGCATCTTTACCAAGCATAAAGATATTGTTTTTTGTTGGGTCCCTGGTCATGTTGACGTACAGGGCAATGAACAGGCAGACACTGCTGCGTGGTCAGCAGTACATGACCTACCAGTTTCTTATAGAGGTATTCCATTTACGGACTATTTTGCTGCAATATCTTCCCACCTTCACACCCTTCGCAACAACGTTGGTCTACTCTGCTCGGCAACAAACTTCAATCTATTAAACCGAGTATAGGTTACTGGCCGTCTTCTTATCACCAGTGTCGAGGTTGGGAGACTACTCTCTCCCGTCTTCGCATTGGCCATATTCGTCTTACTCATGGATATCTCATGGAGAGGCGTCTTGCTCCTCTCTGTGAGAATTGCCAAGCTCCATTATCAGTCAGCCACATTTTGTTGGACTGCCCACTTTATCAACGAGCACGCAGAATTTACCTCTGTCGTCGTCTTCGCTCCGCTGCTCTCTCTTTACCTTCCCTTCTCGCTGATGGACCCACCTTTCATCCGGACTCTCTCATTGACTTTTTGACAACAACTGACTTACTTCACAAATTCTGATACCTTCAGCCCTTTCTACTTCAATCTCTTGCTACCCTCTACCCCCGTACTATCCCCTGCCCTGCTGTTTTCTGTAACCTACTGATCATCCCCCCTCCCTTCTGCCATCAAATACCCTCGCTTCCTTCCCTACCCTGCAGCGCTGTATAGCCCTTGTGGCTTAGTGCTTCTTTTTGATTATAATAATAATAATAATAGTAATAATACCTAACTCCTACAATGTACAAAAGAAATCCAGTTTTATGTACAATAAATGTTTTTTTTTTTTAACCCTTTGACTGTCGCAACCCCCAATCCTGAGGTGTCTCCTGGTGTTGCAAAATTAAAAAAAAAAAATTATTTTTTCTTATGAAATGATAGAGAATCTTTTCCCGATTGTAATGACACGAAATTTGATGGAAAACTGACGGAATTATGCTCTCGCGAAGTTAGCGACCTCGGCGCTGTTTACGAATCGGCGATTTCACCCACTTTGAGCCCTATTTTCGGCTAATTCCATTGTTCCAGTTGCCCAAACTTATAGCTATTTCTTTAGAACTCCATTTTTTCTATCGATTGAGTACAAGAAACTGCCCATTTACCGATTTCAGCTACCTAATAATGTGGTCAGAAATTTGCAATTTGGCCAATTTCACGAAAACTAAAAAATATGACAATTTCAAAATAAGGTCCAGAATGAACAATGCAGACATTCCTGGCTCTAAAATAACATTTTCTTTGCTCATCAGTCATGTCTCCAGGCCCCTCTGATATTACTCTTGCTTTCTATTTTGAATTTTTATTCAAACAAATAATAGAAGACTTACTATTATGCAGACTACTGCAATACTGTAATAATTGTATAAATAACATCAACCCATTCATGACTGCATATTAGAATGGCTAGTTGGACATTTATTGGACAATGGCATCATTTGTTTACTTTTGAACATCGGCAAAAATCAAACATTTCCCCTACTTTGAGCTCCATTTCTAGGTTCTTTTTATAGTAAAATCAATCAAAATCACCTATATTTCTATAATATGTTTTCCATTCTATCAAATGAGACCAAGAAAACGAGAGTACAACCATAAATACTATACGAAAATAGACGACAAAGTCGGCATTTTAATTAAAAAATAACGGTCGGAGTTTTTTTTTTCTCATTATGCACTGCATGCTCCAGGATTTTTTTTATATGGTGCACACTGACCACACGGACCCATTCTCTCACATGTGGGCCTACCAGCTTTCTCCTGCATGATTTGAAGCCGCTAGACTTTATGAGTATATATACGTCAAACACGGTACCTTGTAAGACGTATATATACGGCCGCGACAGTCAAAGGGTTAAGCATATGAGGCATCTCTGCCCCAGGTAGGGTTCCCGACACTAGGTCACCCTGATGAAGTGGTGAGGTTTTTACTGGTTTGTGCCTAGGGCTTGATTTGGGTCAGTTTATTTTACTTTCTACTCATTCTATTACACTCGCCCTTTACTCTTCCCCTTCATTCTTGGGCTTATTCCCTCACCCTTCACTCATTCTTCTACATTCTTGGGCTTGTTCCCTCACCTTTCACTCTTCCAGATTCTTGGGCTTGTTCCCTCACTCTTCACTCACTTTTCTCCCAAATTCTTGGGCTTCTTCTCTCTCACTTTCACCTCCTCTATTTGGCTTACCTGGATTCTACCTGGAGGGTATTCCAGGGATCAATGCCCTCATGGCCCGGTCCATGACCAGGCTGCCTTGTGGATCAGGGCCTGATCCACTAGGCTGTTACTGCTGGTCGCACATAGTCCAACATATGAACCACAGCCCAGCTGATTTGGCACTGACTTTATCTGTCTACCTCCCTCTTGAAGGCAGCCAGGGATCTATTGGTAATTCACCTTATGGCTTCTGGGAGGCTGCTGAACATTCTTGGGACCCAGACACGTATGGTGTTTTTTCTTGGTGTAATAATGGTGCTTGTCCCTTAATCTTTACTACCTCCTTCATTCTTTGGCTCATTCCTTCATCTTTTACTCTATCCATTCTTTCAGATATACACCCTACCATCACATTTTGTTCTATCTTTGTTTGAAAGAAGTGCCCATTAAACTAATTAAATAGTTAAGCAAATCATTTCTTTTTTAAATATAATTTTTTTTGCTTATTTTTAATGTTTATTGTGTGCAGGAGGTGCTGGCAGCATACAGAAAACTTGACGGAGGGCGGGGCTGCACCACTTTATTTGCCGTGTGTGTGGTGTGCCAGCAGGTTCTTGCCCAGGCGGACTTCAGCCAGCACATGGAGACGCATGACGAAACCACTGTGGAGTTTCCTTCACTGGCTCAAGTATCCTCACACATGCTCAAGAAGTGAGAGAACTCTTCAGCAGGTGTGTAATGTGGAATAATCACTGGAAGCACCACCTGTTGAGAATCACTGTAATGTGTATTATTAGAGGAAAAGACAATACCATATACAGCGTCTTAATTGTTCTCATTGTGTACATATGTAAATTATGGTAAATTCATTAACATGGTGAGGCATCTTAGTAGTGCACATCCCACTTGGTATTCTGAATATAAATTAAAAAGCTTGAAATACCAAATTCCTTATAAAAAAAAAAACAAATGCAAGAAAGCAAGTCTTTCAGTTATAGGTACAAGATTTATTAA
The DNA here is from genome assembly GCF_038502225.1 of Cherax quadricarinatus. Lineage (NCBI taxonomy): Eukaryota > Metazoa > Arthropoda > Malacostraca > Decapoda > Parastacidae > Cherax > Cherax quadricarinatus. The sequence continues at coordinate 28,201,582 of NC_091298.1, forward strand.
GAGTAGTGGCCAAGAAATGCTCTTATTTCATCATTTTATTGAATGCATTTTGTTTGAAGATATTTCTTCTGATGCTTATTTATGGTGGCAAGGAGAACTAGTCAGTGATTTTTAATAACTTGACAGATAATTGATAATGATTTCTCTTCTATGGTGAATATTTATTATATGTAATTGGGGGTGTTGGTTTTGTCATTGATTCTATTCTAGCCTTGCAAGATACAACAAAAAGAATCGTCTTCTGTTTTCTGTGATATGTAAAGAACTAAAAGTGCATTACTTTTCAGCGATACCTTAGAGTAAACATCCATGGTCGTCTACAGAAACACTATTATGGCAAAAATAAAAAATTATTTTTTATTGATTATTATTTTCTTTGCCCAAGTTTACATTGCAGCACCATTTTTGGTCTTTCTCATCCTTGATTTAAACAAAAAATCTTTCTAGCATTTCTCTTCTTGAATTGTCCTGGCTTAACTTTATTTAATTTATTCTATGTGCATATACACACCCACATATACTGGGGTTCAAAAACAGGAATGGCAGGACTCTGTAAATTAGTTGAAAGTTAAGGGATGGGACCAAGGGCTATAGCTCACCCCAGGTACTTTGCTTTAAAACTAGATATTAGCTTTGTGAATTGTTAAGGATAGAAAGTATTGGCAATGCACTCTTGTGGAGGACACCAGGAAGAGAGAGAATATGCTCATGCACATTCATAAAATATTGGAAAAACAAGGAAGATTTCTTGTAGTTTTGATAAAAATGGGAAACTATAATTCAGTGTGCTAGGTCAACCAGGTTGTGACGACTATGGAGATTTGTAAATGGCTGGCAGCAGCAGCCTAGCTCGCCAGGCAGTCAACAATGAAATCCGAGTCTCAGGTTAGGTTTCAAGAGGCACTCTTGAAACCTAACCTGGTTACAGGTATGCCTAATACGAACTGCACAGGTAGTGGTGTAGCTGGAATGGGCTCTTGAGATGTGATTTGTTCTGAGAGTTGTACCCTCATCTTGATTGGCTGATCAACCAAGCTGTTGCTGGTAGCCTATTGTCCTAGCATGTATAGTATTTAGTGTGTTCTATAACCATTATAAACCTTAACCTGTACAGTACTTTACTTAAAAATAAGCAATTACACTCACTCCCACTTCTGGGTATGGGTGTAGAAAGTAGACTTGGTTCATTCCTTAGAATACTTTACCTTAAGGTAGTGCCGGATCAGCTGGGCTGTGGTTCATATGTTGGACTGTGCGGGCAGGCAGTAACAGCCTTGTTGATCAGGCCCTGATCCACTAGGAGGCCTGGTCATAGATTGGTCCGCAGGGGCGTTGATCCCCGGAATGCCCTCCATGTAGACCTCATCAGCCATTTTCTGTTAAGGTGGGGTAACCCAAACAATGAAACACATTTACCATTAGTTACTCAGTAGTTGTTTTATTAGAAGTGTGTAGGAATTACAGGTTGAGTGACCCTGTGAACTACAACATTCCCACCCATCCCATTCTTCAGAACACTGGCACTGTACTAGCTGTCTCCAGGAAATCTGGCTAACCAGTTTTCCTACATCCCTCCATAAATGTTCCCTTGCTTACACTCCAACATGTCAAATCCCCAATAATTATTTCTCCACTCATTCTAAATTCTCACAACCCTTTCCACTTGAAATGTTCATCAGTCTCTCCTTCAAACTCTTAGTGGACATCCACTTTAGATTTAAACACCCTCTTAATCACCCCATTCTCCATCCTCTGTAAAAGATTGAAACATTTTTACATCCTATCCTCCTCTCTCTGAATCATACCTTATCACACTGACAGCTGATTTCTATGCTTCTTATTCTCTCCATAATATTCACTTCACATATTGCTCTTAAACATGACAGTTATATTGCCTTGTACTGTCTCTTCATTGTAACATTTAAATGACATGCCTCATGACCCTATAAAAGTGTTGATACCACTGTATCCTGGTACATTACCTTTTTTTTTTTCCTTCATTGATAAATAGCTATTAACCCTTTCAGGGTTTCGGCCGTACATGTACTAGTACGGCTTACGCACCAGTGTCCATGATGTACTAGTACACATAAATTCTAGCGTCTTCAAATCTAATGAGAGAAAGCTGGTAGGCCTACATATGAAAGAATGAGTATGTGGTCAGTGTGCACAGTATAAAAAAAAAATCCTGCAGCACACAGTGCATAATGAAGAAAAAAAAACTTTGACCGTGTTTTTGGATTAAAACAGCGACTTTGCACTGTATTTTCGTATGGTATTTGTTGTTGTATTCTAGCTTTCCTGGTCTCATTTTATAGAATGGAAGACATATTACAGAAATTGAGATGATTTTGACTGGTTTTACAATGAAAAGTACCTTGAAATTGAGCTCAAAGTTGCAGAAATGTTCAATTTTTACCAAAGTTCAAAAGTAAACAAATCATGTCAAGCGTCCAATACACGTCAACTGGCGAGTCTAATGTTCTTTCACAAGTGCGCCGATATTATTTATACCATTTCTACACTAATGCAGTAGTCTGCATAACAGTAAATCTTCTATTTTTTGTCAGAATAAAAATTCAAAATGGAAAGCAAAAGAATGTAAGAGGGGCGTGGGGACGTGACTAATGAACACCAAAAATGTTATTTTACTGCCAGGAATGTATGTCTTGTTTATTCTGGACCCTATTTGGAAATTGGCATCTTTTGAAATTTGTGTGAAATTGGCAAAATTGCCAAATTCTGACCACTGTATTGGATAGTTGAAATCAGTAAATGGGTGGTTTCTTGTACTCATTCGATAGAAAAAAATGGAGTTCTAGCAAAATAGGTATGTTTTTTGTAGACTAGTACACTGGAATTTGCCGGAAATAGGGCTCAAAGTGCGCAAAATCGCCGATGCGTAAACATCATCGAGATCGCTGAATTCGTGAGAGCATAATTCTGTAAGATTTCCATCAAATTTCATACTTTTGGTGTCATTATGATTGGGAAAAGATTCTCTATCTTTTCATAAGAAAAAATAATTTTTTTTTTTGAAATTTGGGGGACCCTGAGAACAAGTCTCTGAGAAGGCCTGTGGACCCTGAAAGGGTTAAAAGACATGTCAACAATATCTACATTTTACCTTGTCTATTCTGTGACTCAGTCTTTCAAACACCCTTATGTTAACATATCCACTATCAGATATTTAATCCCTTAGCTGTGGCAAGTGGGCCAAAAAATTCCTGGTGGTGTGGTGAGATTTTTAAAAAAAAAATCTTGTAGTTCAATAGAGTGCATTTTTCAGAATCGAATAAGACTAAAATGAGTGGAATCTGATAAAAATTCATGATTTTATGGTGTGTTGAAGTTGGTGAAACTTCAACATGCCATAAAAGTAATCACCTTTTGGCAACAGTGGTATAAACGTGCCAGTGATATTTCCATTTTACAATTATTGACACTAAGATATGATTGCTTTTTCTGTTTTTTAGTTACTTTTAATATTTAACACTGCACCAGTTTATGATATTAGATGTGCTTCAGGGTGTTTTAGCACCTCAAACAGGAAAATGCTTGCCCGATGTTGCTTCACTTGAGGTATACTGTATATTCCTTTTTTTTTTTTCTTTTTAACTATTAAATCTTGTAAGGTTATGTTCAAGGAATACTTGTAACATTACCATTATTTCTGAGTGTATTGCTTCTCATATGATGAATGAGAAAATAGAATGGAAGAAAATGGGTCATCAAATTACTTTAAAAACAAAACTGTTACAATGAAGAAGGTATTTATTCTAAATAGAGATTACTGATATTGAGCAAAAATTTGAACGTAAGAGATGTAAGAAGCACAAAGGGAACAGAAAGCCATCCAGGATATTGCGAAACACTAGTGATGGGTCAAAGTAGCAGTATCAGTATGAGCTATATCTAATTTTAATAGTATCGGTATTAGCCTAAAATTGAATATCGGTAATGGCCTAAAATTGAATATCAGTATTAGCAAAAAGTTTGGCAGTGTTCCATCCTTTTCTTGTTACAACTTTGTATCCCTGCTCGTGGAAGATATGAAAATGGATATAAGTATGAAAGTCACATAAGTAGAAGACACAAAAATTGCAAGAGGATATAAACAAAGATTTTGGTGGGCAGTATAGAATACCTGTGTTCTATGGCTACAAATTAGAACTGCTCAGGTATTTAGGAAATACGGAGCTTAAAAACAGTACTGTACACAAAACACAGGAGGACCTCCTAATAGAATGAAAGAAAAAAGTGAAAGACCTGGGTGAAATAATGTCAGCAGACATACTGTTCAGAGAGCTCACTAAGACAAATGTTGTGAAAGATAGAAAGATTGGGTGGATAATAAGAACATTCAAAACAAGCCAAATAGTATTGCCATTGGTGATATTCAAGTCACTTGTGCTCTCTAGCTAAGACTACTGTTCAGTAGTGACAGATCCAATCGGGCAAGAGAGAGAGAGCAGAGTTGGAACAAATAGATATTTTACTGCTTGTGTAATGCCAGTGAAACATTTAAGTTACTGGGAAAGCCTAAGAGTACTGAATATGTTCTGTTGTGTGTAGGAGGGAGGTACTTGATAATATATACTGTACCTGGAAGATCAAATCTACACACTACTTTCACTTACTGGAGTGAGAGATTTAAGAGGAAGTGTAAAATGAACCCAGGGGTACCATGGGCATGGTACAAGAACACTATCAACATCCATGGGCTTTGACTATTTAGCATACTACCAGTAGATATCAAATTCTGCAGGAACACCTGAAGAAACCTTCAAGAGGAAATTGGATCACAATGACAGCCATGTGCCAGGTTAACCAGGCTGTGATAGGTATATGGGCCAGCTAGCTATCAACAGCAGTAGCCTGTTTGCCAAGGAAAGCACCAAAGAAGTCTGACCACAGGCTAGGCTGCAGGTGTAGGTAGACATGAAGCCTTTCACAGGTATATACAGTGGACCCCCGCATAACGATGGCATCACATAGCGATTTTTCCGCATACCGATTACTTTTATCGCAAAATTTTTGCCGCGCATACCGATTAAAAACCCGCTTACCGATTTTCGTCCGAGACGCGTCCAATGTGCCCTCAGCCAGCCTCACATGTGCCGCCCCGTCCCATTGTTTACCAGCCAGCCTCCGCGGTAACATCCAAGCATACACTCGGAATATTTCGTATTATTACAGTATTTTCGGTGCTGTTTCTGGAAAATAAGTGACCATGGGCCCCAAGAAAGCTTCTAGTGCCAACCCTACACCTCAAAGGGTAAGAATTACTATAGAGATGAAGAAAGAGATAATTGATAAGTATGAAAGTGGAGTGCGTATAGCCGACCTAGTCAAGCTGTACAAGAAACCCCAATCAACCATCGCTACTATTGTGGGCACCAGAAAGACAATCAAGGAAGCTGTTCTTGCCAAAGGTTCAACTGTGTTTTCGAAACAAAGATCGCAAGTGATGGAAGATGTTGAGAGACTCTTATTGGTGTGGATAAATGAAAAACAGATAGCAGGAGATAGCATCTCTCAAGCGATCATATGTGAAAAGGCTAGGAAGTTGCATGAGGATTTAATTAAAAAAATGCCTGCAACTAGTGATGATGTGAGTGAATTTAAGGCCAGCAAAGGTTGGTTTGAGAGATTTAAGAAGCGTAGTGGCATCCATAGTGTGATAAGGCATGGTGAGGCTGCCAGTTCGGACCACAAAGCGGCTGAAAAATATGTGCAGGAATTCAAGGAGTACATAGAAACTGAAGGACTGAAACCTGAACAAGTGTTTAATTGTGATGAAACAGGCCTGTTCTGGAAGAAAATGCCAAGCAGGACCTACATTACTCAGGAGGAAAAGGCACTCCCAGGACATAAGCCTATGAAAGACAGGCTTACTTTGTTGATGTGTGCCAATGCTACTGGTGATTGCAAAGTGAAGCCTTTATTAGTGTATCACTCTGAAACTCCCAGAGCGTTCAGGCAAAAGAATGTCCTCAAGGATAATTTGTGTGTGCTGTGGAGGGCAAACAGTAAGGCATGGGTCACTAGGGAATTTTTCTATAACTGGTTACACCATGCATTTGCCCCCAATGTGAAAAATTACCTAACTGAAAAGAAATTAGAACTTAAGTGCCTCCTGGTGTTAGACAATGCCCCTGGTCATCCTACAGACGTGGCAGAGCGACTTTATGGGGACATGAGCTTCATTAAGGTGAAGTTTTTGCCTCCTAATACCACTCCTCTCCTGCAGCCCATGGACCAGCAGGTTATTTCCAACTTCAAGAAACTGTACACAAAAGCTCTGTTTGAAAGGTGCTTTGTAATGACCTCAGAAACTCAACTGACTCTAAGAGAGTTTTGGAGAGATCACTTTAATATCCTCAATTGTGTAAACCTTATAGGTAAGGCTTGGGAGGAAGTGACTAAGAGGACCTTGAACTCTGCTTGGAAGAAACTGTGGCCAGAATGTGTAGACAAAAGGGATTTTGAAGGGTTTGAGGCTAACCCTGAGAATCCTGTGCCAGTTGAGGAATCCATTGTGGCATTGGGAAAGTCCTTGGGGTTGGAGGTTAGTGGGGAGGATGTGGAAGAGTTGGTGGAGGAGGACAATGAAGAACTAACCACTGATGAGCTGATAGATCAACTTCAAGAGCAAGAGGCCAGACCTGAGGAAACTGGTTCAGAGGAGGGGAGAGAGAAATTGAAGAAGTTGCCTACTACAAAGATAAAGGAAATCTGTGCTAAGTGGCTTGAAGTGCAAACCTTCATGGATGAAAATCACCCTCACACAGCTATTGCAAGCCGTGCTGGTGATTATTACACTGACAATGTTGTGAAACACTTTAGGCAAGTCATAAAGGAACGAGAGGTACAGGCCACTATGGACAGATATCTTGTGCGAAAGAAGTCCAGTGACTCTGAAGCTGGCCCTAGTGGCATTAAAAGAAGAAGGGAAGTAACCCCAGAAAAGGACTTACTACCTCAAGTCCTAATGGAAGGGGATTCCCCTTCTAAACAGTAAGAAGATAATGCTCTCCCCTCCTCCCATCCCATCAATCATCACCAGATCTTCAATAAAAGTAAGTGTCATTTAATTGTGCATGCCTTTTTCAGTTTGTGTGTATTAAAATTAACATTTCATGTGGTAAAAAAAAATTTTTTTCATACTTTTGGGCGTCTTGCACGGATTAATTTTATTTCCATTATTTCTTATGGGGAAAATTCATTCGCATAACGATTATTTCGCATAACGATGAGCCCTCTTGCACGGATTAAAATCGTTAACCGGGGGTCCACTGTAATAGGTATGTGTGGGCTTGCTGTATGCAATCAGCATAGTTTGTAAAACAAGTTAAAAATTCTTATATTGCATTAGGTATTGATGGCCTGATTGAGGTACTGTACTTGTATTGTATAAAGAGAAAGGGACACCTATAGTTGAATATTAAGACGCTGATTATTTATTCTTAAAGGATTTTTTTTTTTTAAACAAGTCGGCTGTCTCCCACCGAGGCAGGTGACCCAAAAAGAAAGAAAATCCCCAAAAAGAAAATACTTTCATCATCATTCAACACTTTCACCTCACTCACACATAATCACTGTTTTTGCAGAGGTGCTCAGAACACGACAGTTTAGAAGCATATACGTATAAAGACACACAACATATCCCTCCAAACTGCTAATATCCCGAAACCCCTCCTTTAGAGTGCAGGCATTGTACTTCCCATTTCCAGGACTCGAGTCTGGCTATATAAAAATAACCGGTTTCCCTGAATCCCTTCACTAAATATTGCCCTGCTCACACTCCAACAGATCATCAGGTCCCAAATACCATTCGTCTCCATTCACTCCTATCGAACACGCTCATGCACGCCTGCTGGAAGTCCAAGCCCCTCGCCCACAAAACCTCCCTACTTCCAACCTTTTCGAGGATGACCCCTACCCCCCCTTCCTTCCCCTACAGATTTATACGCTCTCCATGTCATTCTACTTTGATCCATTCTCTCTAAATGACCAAACCACCTCAACAACCCCTCTTCAGCCCTATGACTAATACCTTTATTAACTCCACACCTTCTAATTTCCACATTCCAAATTTTCTGCAATATATTTACACATTTCCCTTAGACAGGACATCTCCACTGCCTCAAACCGCCTCCTCGCTGCTGCATTCACAACCCAAGCTCCACACCTATACATGTATAAGTGTGTTGGTACTACTATACAGTGGACCCTCGACCAACGATGGCATCGTCTAACGTTAAATCCGGCTAGCGATACATTTTAACGCAAAAATTTTGCCTCGACTAGCGCTAAAAAACTCGACCAACACGATTCATTCCGTTCAAGACGCGTCCACTTGTGGCCTGAGCGCGCCAGTGTTTACAAGCCAGCCAGCCACTGCGGTCCCATCCAAACATACAGTCGGAACATTTCATGTTATCACAGCGTTTTTAGTGATTGCAGCTGGAAAATAAGTCACCATGGGCCCCAAGAAAGCTTCTGGTGCCAACCCTACAGCAAAAAGGGTGAGAATTACTGTGGATATAAAGAAAGAGATTATTGCTAAGTATGGAAGGGGAGTGTGTGTCTCTGAGCTGGCCAGGTTGTACACAAAACCCCAGTCAACCATCGCTACTATTGTGGGCAAGAAAATGGCAATCAAGGAAGCTGTTCTTGCCAAAGGTGCATCTATGTTTTCGAAACTGAGATCGCAAGTGATAGAAGATGTTGAGAGACTGTTATTGGTGTGGATAAACGAAAAACAGATAGCAGGAGGTAGCATCTCTCAAGCGATCACGTGTGAAAAGGCTAGGAAGTTGCATGACAATTTAATTAGAAAAATGCCTGCAACTAGTGGTGATGTGAGTGAATTTAAGGCCAGCGAAGGTTGGTTTGAGAGATTTAAGAATCGTAGTGGCATACATAGTGTGATAAGGTGGTGAAGCTGCCAGTTCGGACCAAAAAGCAGCTGAAAATATGTGCAGGAATTCAAGGAGTACATAGATAGTGAGGAATTGGAACCTGAACAAGTGTTTAATTGTGACAAAACAGGCCTGTTTTGGAAGAAAATGCCAAGCAGGACCTACATTACTCAGGAGGAAAAGGCACTCCCAGGACATAAGCCTATGAAAGACAGGCTTACTCTGTTGATGTGTGCTAATGCTAGTGGTGATTGCAAAGTGAAGCCTTTATTGGTGTATCACTCAGAAACTCCCAGAGTGTTCAGGAAAAACAATATCCTCAAGGACTTGACACCTCAAGTCCTAATGGAAGGGGATTCCCCTTCTAAACACTAACACCATCCACACTCTCCTCTCCTCCCATCCCATCAATCATCACCAGATCTTCAATAAAGGTAAGTGTCATGTAATTGTACATGTCTTCTTTAGTTTGTGTGTATTAAAATTAATATTTCATATGGTAAATTTTTTTTTTCAATACTTTGGGGTGTCAGGAACGGATTAATTTGATTTCCATTATTCCTTATGGGGAAAATTAACTCGACTAACGATAATTTCGACTAACAATGAGCTCTCAGGAACGGATTAATATCGTTGGTCGATGGTCCACTGTACTTTCATACATACCCTTCTTTGCCTCCATAGATAACATTTTTTGTCTCCACATAGACCTCAATGCACCACTCACCTTTTTTCCCTCATCAGTTCTATGATTAGCCTCATCCTTCATAAATCCACCCGCCGACACGTCAACTCCCAAGTATCTGAAAACATTCACTTCCATACTCCTCCTCCCCAATTTGATATCTAGTGTTTCTTTATCTAAATCATTTGATACCCTCATCACTTTACTCTTTTCTATGTTCACTTTCAACTTTCTACCTTTACACACACTCCCAAACTCATCCACTAACCTTGGCAATTTTTCTTTAGAATCTCCCATAAGCACAGTATCAGCAAAAAGCAACTGTGTCAATTCCCATTTTGTATTTGATTCCCCATAATTTAATCCCACGCCTCTCCCGAACACCCTAGCATTTACTTCTTTTACAACCCCATCTATAAATATATTAAACAACCATGGTGACATTACACATCCCTGTCTAAGACCTACTTTTACTGGGAAGTAGTCTCCCTCTCTTCTACACACCCTAACCTGAGCCTCACTTTCCTCATAAAAATTCTTTACAGCATTTAGTAACTTACCACCTATTCCATATACAGGTCTCCCTCAACATTCGCGAGGGTTAGGGGATCAAGAGCCTTGCGAATGTTGAAAAATTGCGAATGTTTGGTGCCCCAATATATTGTAGGGAAATATAATACAATACTTCTTCCTTAACTTGTTGAACCACGAACAATCATAAAATACATGAAAACATCGTACATTGTAGTAAATACATACATGTTATGGTTTAATAACAGGTATGTTATTAAATATCACTGCCTCCACTTCCTCGACCACTGCGAGTCCCTACTACCCTCCCTCCGACCCCGTAACTGGCAGCCAGCCCTCCCACCACTCAGTGTGGTGAGTGCTTTGTTTGTTCATTATTTGCTATTAAACTACAGTATAAATAATGTAAACCCATTCATGATTGCATATTGGAATGGCTGTTCGGACAGGTATTGGACGGTGACATCATGTGTTGACTCTTGAACACAGCAAAGAATCAAACATTTCTGCTACTGCTAATAATAACAATAGTAGTAGTAGTAATAATACTAATAATAATAATAATAATAATAAATTATAATAATAATAAATACGATAGAACTGAAGAAGGAAATTGTACAAAAATATGAAGGAGTGGTTGGCACATCGTCAGTGTGGCTTTGTTTATGCTGGAGTGAGCATTAGTCTCCTTGCTCTTCCAAACATTTCACAATAATTTATTGTGTTTGGTGCTTGTAGATTGAGTGGGACTGGAGTGGTAGAGGCAGTGGTTGGGGAAGCAGTAGAGGCATTGGGTGAGGCAGTGGTTTAGGCAGTGGGTGAGGCATTGGGTGAGGCAGCGGTTGAGGCAGTGGGTGAGGCAGTGGGTGAGGCAGTGGGTGAGGCAGTGGGTGAGGCAGTGGTTGAGGCAGTGGTAGAGGCAGTGGGTGAGGCAGTGGTTGAGGTAGTGGGTGAGGTAGTGGGTGAGGCAGCGGTTGAGGCACTGGTAGAGGCAGTGGTTGAGGCAATGGTAGAGGCAGCAGTTGAGGCAGTGGTATTTAATGACATGTTATAAATAATAATAATACATATTACTAATATGTATTATTATTATTATTAATAACATGTATGCTATTAAATACCACTGCCTCGACCACTGCCTCACCCACTGCCTCAACCGCTGCCTCACCCACTGCCTCACCCACTGCCTCACCCACTGCCTCACCCACTGCCTCACCCACTGCTTCACCCACTGCCTCAACCACTGCCTCACCCACTGCCTCACCCAATGCCTCTACTGCTTCCCCAACCACTGCCTCTACCACTCCAGTCGCACTCAATCTACAAGCACCAAACACAATGAATTATTGTGAAATGTTTGGAAGAGCAAGGAGACTAATGCTCACTCCAGCATTAACAAAGCCACACTGACGATGTGTCAACCACTCCTTTGTATTTTTGCACAATTTCCTTCTTCAATTCTGTCGTATTTATTATTATAATTATTATTATTATTATTATTATTTTTACTACTATTGTTATTATTAGCAGTAGCAGAAATGTTTGATTCTTTGCTGTGTTCAAGAGTCAATACCTGTCCGAATAGTCATTCCAATATGCAATCATGAATGAGTTTACATTATTTATACTGTAGTTTAATAGCAAATAATGAACAAACGAAACACTCACCACACTGGTGGGAGGGCTGGCTGCCTGTTGGGGGGATCGGAGGGAGGGTAGTAGGGACTCGCAGGTGGCGGGAAACTTAAATATGATTTGGCGGCTGGGAATTTGGAGACTGGGAATTTGGCGGTTGGTAATTCGCGAATGTGTGAAGCCCGCAAAAGTTGAAAACGTGAATGTTGAGGGAGACCTGTACTTGCAACATCTGCCACATTGCTCCCCTATCCACTCTATCATATGCCTTTTCTAAATCCATAAATGCAATAAAAACTTCCCTACCTTTATCTAAATACTGTTCACATATATGATTCAATGTAAACACTTGATCTACACATCCCCTACCCATTCTGAAACCTCCTTGCTCATCCGCAATCCTACATTCTGTCTTACCTCTAATTATTTCAATTATAACCCTATCGTACACTTTTCCTGGTATACTCAGTAAACTTATCCCTCTATAATTTTTACAATCTCTTTCATCCCCCTTCCCTTTATATAAAGGGACTATACATGCTCTCCCCCAATTGCTAGGTACCTTCCCCTCTTTCATACATTATTAAACAAAAATACCAACCACTCCAACACTATATCCCCCCCCCCCTTGCTTTCAACATTTCTGTCATGATCCCGTCAGTTCCAGCTGCTTTACCCCCTTTCATTCTACATAATACCTCACACACCTCTCCCACCCTCACATCTTGTTCTTCTTCACTCCTAAAAGATGGTATACCTCCCTGGCCAGTGCATGAAATTACCGCTTCTCTTTCTTCGTCGACATTTAAGTTCCTCAAAATATTCTCGCCATCTACCCAAAACCTCCATCTTTCCATCTACTAACTCCCCTACTCTGTTTTTAACTGATAAATCCATTCGTTCTCTAGGCTTTCTCAACTTGTTTGTAGATATAAGACATAAATAAACATGATGCAAATAATAGCAGTGTCACTTGCTCAACAATCAGGGAGCGGCACATACACCACAAACCAACAGGTTTACTAACTGCTCCCTGAGACAGAGACAAGCAGATGGAAAGACAGACGTACACAGGCAGACAGATAAGCAGAACTAGATATACAGATAAGCAGAGCTAGGCAGACAAATGTACAGATAGACACAGATGTACAGATAGATGGACAGATGTATAGATAGACAGGCAGACAGATGTACTGACAGACATACAAAGACATGTTTGTGTGCAAGAGTAAAAACATAGAGGCAAGGTTCCCTCCAGCAGGGCACATTCATCAATTGTCATTTATCTGACCCTTGTCATAACACCATTCAAGGAGTTTCATACTCCAGCATATCTAAAACATTGCTGGGACCTATAAATACTTCGTATATATTTCTAGACAATAGTAAATAACCAGGGCAGGTGAAAATGTTCACCTGCCAGTGTGATTGTTACAATTTGAGTACTATTTCAGTACATAATATTAGTGCCAGAACAAAAATTGGCTATGAAATCACAAGAACTAATATGAATTGTAATCATCAGAATATAGATACATGTATTATATAAATTAAAATAAAAACGAGGAAAAAAGGTAAATCAGCAACATTTCTGCAAGCGACAGGCTTCAATGTTGCCATCAGATGAGCATCCAGAGACAACTTCGTAGTCTTATATCTCGGTAAGTACTGATCCTAAAAATTTTTTTTTGGTCTTATACCACACAGAAAATTGCCCTCTTTAATTTAGAAACAAAAAAAAAAATTTTTACTTTTCAAAGTATTTGGAGTGCCATGCAGGTGATTGTAGATCTGCACTTGGACAGTTTAGCTCTTCATCTGTCTAGCTCAGTCTGTCTAGCTCTGTCACTTCTTATCTTTCTGTCTCTGCGCGTCTCTTTCTGTCTCTGCTTGTGTTTCTATCTCTGAGCTACTCGTGAACCAACGGGTATTACACGATGCAATAGTCACCGTGTCATGTCTGAGTTCTGATATATATTATTTGCCAGTCATGGTTACAAGCACAGTATAGCACTTTGTGTGGATTTTTTTGGGGTTATCCTAGGTAATTTACACTATGTATAATTGTATTTGTGTACCTGAGAGACAGCCAGCTGGCCAGCCAGCCAGCCAGCCATGTTTACACAAACCCACACTCCCTTCCCCACCACCCACAGTCTTCCTCACCCCCACACTGTCTTCCTCACCCCCACACCACCCACATGCAAATAAGTAATTTTGACTTTTTTGGTGGAAGGTTGATAATGGTCTGGGTTTTCATCAGTATTTCTGGTATATTGGTCATTACTTTGTCACAATCTCCTCAGCATCATTAGATTCATCTTCAGTGACACTTCAATCTGCGTTAGAACTATCACTTGGGAAGGGAATGGTCTCAATTTGCCGGAAGTGAGGTATTCCTTACCGCTTGGCTTGGTGACAAAGGCGCACTGAATTACCACTCCCACAATGCAATGCGGGTGCCTAGATTTTTTCCTACTGTGCACACTTACTACACAGACCCATTCTATTACATGTACGCCTGCCAGCTCTCTCCTGCTCAATTTGATGGCGCTAGAATTTATGCGTACTAGTATGGCACCAAAACTAGCTTGCAAGCCATACTTGTACTGCACTAACCCTGAAAGAGTTAATACCAATAATATTAATACTTACAATATTAATGTAAATACAGCCTCTCCTCACTTAGTGACCTACTCGTTTACCGATGCCTTGGTCTTACGACAGGTGTTCTGACTAGTATTCATACCTAAATAATGTACTATATCAGAGCTGATTTCCTCTATTCTGTTTGTTTCAATATACAGTACACAACTGTATAAACATTTAAAAATATACCAGAAATGTTATAAATGGTGCAAAGGCAACATTAAAACAATATCAAAGATTGTTGACACAAGCTTACTACCATTATAGTATGCTCCTCACTTTTAGCCTGTGATCTCACCATTATTTGTGTACAGTATATTGCTATTGCTTGGTTTTCATATCCCTTGTAGAGGGTTGCCTTGATGCTGGTGAAAGACACTTGATTCAAGGAACCAGAGCTGCCCACCCTATTAGAGCAAACACGATTGTCTCCCATTTCCCAGGTGCTATATGACCCCTATGGGTTTACCACTTCCTAATGCACATAAAAATAATTTGAATTTCATATTGCTGCTTACTGGTGTTTGAGGGTGTGATGCGATTCAGAGTATAGAGTGATCTGTCTGGAAAAAATAGGGTGGGAGTTGGTCATCTAGAATGGTTTGAGGGTGGGTGTT
Source organism: Cherax quadricarinatus (assembly GCF_038502225.1). Lineage (NCBI taxonomy): Eukaryota > Metazoa > Arthropoda > Malacostraca > Decapoda > Parastacidae > Cherax > Cherax quadricarinatus. The sequence goes on from NC_091298.1 coordinate 28,216,626, forward strand.
CAGTGTGTGACTTGGATTTGGTGTACCCTGATGAGACAGTTGTGGAGGCAGAATGGTTGTGGTTAGGGCAATTTCTGTGACTGATTAATATCTGGGGTGTTGTGGACTTTATGGGGGGAATATTGAGGGGGTGGTGGGCACAGCATTATGTAATACTATTATTGATAAAATTGAAGGGGATGGGCTGTGGGGGGGCTTATGAGTGGGGACAGTGACTGAGTATGAGGTTAGTGAAAGGTTGAAAGGGTGAGTGGGGGTTGAGTTATGTTGTTATTGAGGGAGGTTTGGAAGGGTTGTTTTTCTACAAGTTAAAATTTTGGAGTGACATTTTGATGCAAGGTTTGTGCCCTCTGGATGCTAATTAAAGACAGCTTCAACTTGGGGTTAAAATATTGACTACACTGTATACACCACAGGCATGTCATGGTCCTTGGCTGTGGCAGCTCATGTGTCTTTAGCGCTTTAGAAAGTGGATGGAACTAAAAGGTAAGTCACTCTTCACCAGTCATTATGCCCACACCAATCTTCCTGGGAGCTGCTTGCTCGAGATTTCAGAATGGTACAAATGTAGGTAAGTTAATGTTAAGTTAATCAGACTAGGTTAGGTTATCTAGAAATTTCATTGTTGCATTTCCTTTGACTGACATTCCAAGCTTTAGAGTTGTTTTATTACGCTGAATAAATACTGCACCAATACGTATAGAAAATCAAATGGGTTATATTGATTGTGTAGTGGTCCCTCTGGACATCTGACCCCATACGACCTGGTGTAGTAACAGAAAATAGAAAGTGGTACAGTATCCTATACTGACACAGCATTCAAGTCATGACATGTTGTGCCTCATGCCAGTATAAATAAAAAAAAGTAGCATTCCTGTATGACTGGTTAGACATATTTCTAAGTTCTGAAATTGGTATATCTGCACAACTGTAATTAAGTTCCAAGTGTCTGCAGTATTAAATTATACAAGACTGTTAATTCAGGTGCAGGTGGTATGAAGCTTACAATGTTTTATCAAATGTGCAGAAATCTCAGACTCAAACTAGCATTTCATCATGATTATTGCTGTGAATTGTTTAGGTCCAGGTGGTACAATAAATACTTGTTTCAAGGAAGGTCCCTTGTATGTCATGCATTTCAGGAATACTAGAATTCATTTCTTACAAAGTTCTGTGCATTGTAACCCCCATTGGGGGTTACAATGGGGATTACAGTGGGGGTTCAGTAATGAATAAACAAACAATTTAAATTTACTAATTTTCACAAAAGTTCACTATTGTTTATGCACAGTTGACCCTCAATGACCGGGTGGCGGCAACATCTGCGACTTCCATAAAGGCGCATTTTTTAATTTTACTCTTTTGTTCCTTTTTTTCTTTTCTTTTCTAATTTTGTTTTTTCCAGTAATGTTTGTGGCCTGTGAGACCAATATAATGCATAATGTATATATGTACACTCGTTGTATTCAACACAATAACTGCACTAATATTTTCATCATTATTTTGTTTACAATAATTGTTTACACCAAAAAATGTGCAAAAATGTTGTATATTAGTAATGTTTTATTATATATTTACATATGTACAGTCACTGGACATGTTCCTAGAACTGCTACATTCTATGAAAGTCTTCGAAACAAGGTGTCATGCACAGTGGTGTCTTATTCATCTGTGGAAAAGTATGATTTTATATTATGCTTATAGACATGAGGTATAAGCATTATTGTTGCAAAAAAACATACATTTCAGTCACAGTTGTCTCCTTCCACCGGTGGATGATGATGCGCTTTGTCCAGGAACTGCTGAGTCAGTGGCTTGGATCTCAAACTTACTCCCAGTCTGGGCTGGTGCCGCATGCTGCATGCTCGTGGTACCACCACCACCACCACCTACTGACGCATTTGGTCTATCTATCCCAATTGTAGCCACATCATCGTCACTTTCACTGTCTATTCCAGGTGTAGGGCCATGGGATGTACTCGGCCCCCTTGGAATTGCATATGGTATAGGGTACCATATGGTACATAGTGCCATATGGTACAGATACAGGGACCCCAATGGAAATAAGTAACTCTGACTTTTTTTGGGCTTTTCTAGTATCTGTACACACGTGCTGCTATGTATGATAATCTATGTAACTGTATTTGTGTATACATACCTGAATAAACTTACTCAAGTGCATGTGGCATCGTAAGTATGTTTATTCAGTTAGCAGTGGCTCCCAAGCTCTCTTATCTTTTTCACCAGCCAGAGCCCATCAACACTTATACGATGGCCTAATTGCAGTCATAACTGCACAAGCACACATAGAACCCAGAATGACCCAAGATTAACAACACTGATGCCAACAAATCGAAAAATTGATGATCGAAGTGAAGACTGCCCTTCAAACCATAAGCACAGCCCCGCTGCCAGACAAACACTTACTCCAAGCTCTGAACAATTACAGTTTCTCCGTCTTACTACAACAACTCCTGTAATACTTTGAGACAAAATCACAGAAGAAATAAGACCAAGAACAGCAAGGAAGCACCTAGAAATCAATTATTCCACATGACGACCCAGCAGGACGTCAGTGCCCCCATCCACCCCCCTCACCACCCAAAGCGACACATCAACAACAAACATGACCGACTCCCCCTTACTGTTATGTAGTAGTCTGCATAACAGTAAATCTTTTATTTTTTGTGAGAATAAAAATTCAAAATGGAAAGCAAAAGTAATGTAAGAGGGGCCTGGAGACGTGACTAATGAACAGATAAAATGTTATTTTAGTGCCAGGAATGTCTGTCTCTTGTTTATTCTGGACCCTATTTTGAAATTGGCATCTTTTGAAATTTGTGTGAAATTGGCTAAATTGCCAATTTCTGATCACTTTATTGGGTATTTGAAATCGATAAATGGGCGGTTTCTCATACTCAGTCGATAGAACAAATTGAATTAACCACTCTGTAATCTGCCAAACTCACTAATCTGGCACACTACAGGTCCCAATGATGCCAGATTAGTGATGGCCAACCTGTAGTAAAATGTAGACCTAGAGGTTTTCTTCTGAGCCTTCAGTTGTACCAGTTATATCTATAGTTTAATAAGATCAAAATCAAAATTACAATTAATTGGAGTGTGTAACTACTGTAACTTCTTTGTATGGTACATCACAGGAAATAATATTTTCAGTTTTTTAATTTAAAATTTTTCAAACTAAAATATTGATCATAAGATATTAAAAAACCTTATATGATATAGACTCAACAAGCTGATTCATGATCAGTGCATCAGAGTTAGCATAAAACAATCAATTTGGTTTCTGGACTTTATAAAAAGTTAAATTTTGTTGGCTACTTTGATAGGCTAGCAAAGCATATGAATAAGAACTAAAGGCAAGTGATGGTTGGCTTTATCACTTCCATAACTGCCATGGCTTGACTAATGGAAAGACTTATGGCGAGACTGGTAATGCGTCTTAAGATGAAGTTCAGTCGTTCAGATTAATGTTAAGTGATCTGATAGACAGAGAGATGCTCCATTAATCTCAGATGTATAATGCTGATGAGACTGGTCTGTTTTGGTATTTGATCCCATTCAGCACTAGCCATTTAGAATGAAAAAACACCAAGCCATAAGCTCAGCAAAGACCACTTCTCATTATAATGCTGTGCTAATGCTGATGGCTTACACTGTTTGAAACTAATGGTCTCTGGTAAATCAGTAACAGGCATATGCTTTAAAGGATTCCATGAAAGAGCTGCTAGTAAGTTATTACAGGATTAAGAAAGGTTGGTTTGACAAGGTTTTATTAGATAAATATTTTTTACTCATTTTGTCTCGGAAGTCCGCAGCCACCAGCTAGAGGTTCTTAAACTAGATACTTGTGACATCAAGGCTCTTCTGTTGCTTGATAATACACTTGCTCACAGAAGAAGTAATCATAAACTTTAGGCTCTCTCTCTTCCCCGTAATACCACCATCTCGATCCACCCAATGCATCAGAGGGTTATTGCAGCCGCCTGCAAGAGTTTGTACCAGTCTAGGTAATTACACAAAGTTCTGGTAGTGATTGAGAAGGAAGATGCTTTGGAAAGATATGAGAGAGAGTATATTTTAGAACCTCAAAACTAGAACCCAAAGTCCACAATCTTCAGCTGTGCAGCATCATGGAAAGAACTGATAAAGACAACATTAGTTAATGGTTGGATTTTTTTATTTAATCTCGAGTCTTAAGGGTCTGAGGTCAGTAATTTTCACCATACCCTTCAGAGGGCAGAAGAAACAGAATTTACAGAGTAAGATGTGATGGCATAAGAAGAAAATAATAATGATCTTGGTTACCTAATACAGCCTCTCCTGAGTTAGCGACGTACTCGTTTACCGACACCTTGGACTTACGACGGGCTCTTTAACCAGTATTCATACCTAAATACATATTAGAGCTGATTTCCTCTTCTTTTTATTTCAGTATACAGTAAGTACACTAATATATAAACATTTAAAAATATACCAGAAATGTTATAAATGGTGCAAAGGTGACATTAAAAGAATATCAAAGATGGTTGGCACAAACTCAATACCATTATAGTATGCTCCTCACTTAGCGACGAATTCGTTTAATGATGTGGTCTTAGGAACAGAACTCTGTTGTTAAGTGAGAGAGTGTACTGAATTATGCAGAAATTATAGACCAGTCTCTTGATAGTGGCAAAGAGGAACAGGAAAGTGATGATGACAGTGGAAAGAAGATTAAGAGGTTACCCAAATTGTTAGTTGTAGGATGTTCCTTTAATGTTTTCATCACACATACTGACCTCTCAGACAAAACAGAAGTACAGGCCTATTATCCACATCCTTGCACTTTTATTAGGAACTGTCATGAGGAAGTAGCATCAACATTCTAAACATATCAAGCTGGATACATTATTTAAACTTGTTCCTCATTCAGTCTTCTCAACAATCACTTCCTCCAGAACCATCAGTTCCTCCTCAACCATCGATGCCTCCTAAATAGTCGACGCGCCTCCTCACCCATCGACGCCTCTTCAACCATCAACGCCCCCCCCTCAATCATCGATGCCTCAACCATCAACTCCTCAACCATCGACACCTCCTCAGCCATCGATGCCTCCTCAGGCATCGACGCCTCCTCAACCATCCATGCCTCCTCAACCATCAGTGCCTCCTCAACCATCAATGCCTCCTCAACCATCAATGCCTCCTCAACCATCAATGCCTCCTCAACCATCAATGCCTCCTCAACCATCAATGCCTCCTCAACCACCGCTGCCTCCTAAACCATTGATCTGCCTCCTCACCCATCGACGCCTCCTCAACTATCAACACCCCTCAACCATCGACGTCTCCTCAACCATCGACGTCTCCTCAACCATCGACGTCTCCTCAACCATCGACGCCCTCCTCAACCATCGATGCCCCCCTCAACCATCGACACCGCCCCAACCATCGACGCCTCCTCAACCATCAACACCTCCTCAACCATCGATGCCTCACCCATCAACACCTCAACCATTGATGCCTCCTTAGCCATCGACGCCTCCTCAGCCATCAACGCCTCCTCAATCATTAATGCCTCCTCAACCATCGACACCTCCTCAAGCACTGCTGCCTCCTAAACCATTGATGCGCCTCTTCACCCATCGACGCCTCCTCAACCATCAGCATCCTCTCAACCATCGATGCCTCCTCAACCATCGATGCCTCCTCAACCATCGATGCCTCAACCATCGATGCCTCCTCAACTATTAGTGGAGTTTTACAGCTCCTCTGACTCAGAATAAAAGTTATTTCAAGTTACCACAATCAGTTACATCACTTCAAACTTCATCTCTCCTCCACAAAAGGTAAGTTAACTTATTGTAATATTACTGTATGTACAGTGGCCACAAAAAAAATCTATACATTAAAAATTTTTGGATAAAACAAAAAAATGCAACTTAATGTATGTTCATGTACGTATTTTATATTCACTTTTTAGCTTCCAACTTGTACTTGGTCATGTTACCATTGTTCTTTATCACCATCTGAAGTCGCCTGGACATCGAAGTGGCGACGGTGGAGAAGAGGGAGGTGTCCATGTTGATCCAAAGCTTCTTCAGTACCTCCTTCAGGTCTGTGCTGTTGGTGGGTCGAGCTTTTGCAGTTTCATTTTCATCACATGCCAGGCATTCTCAATAGGATTTAGGTCAGGGGGAATTGCCTGACCACTCCAAAACATTGATATTATAGTCCTTGAACTTTTTCACTCCTTTTGACTTATTGGGCAGGGGCACCATCATGAATAAAAAAAATCACACTCGTGAATGTTTCGAAATGTCAGCATGTGGTCCCTAAACACCTCAATATAATTACTTCCCTTCATCATAATGTTCTTAGGAAGAAAGTATAGTCCACCTCTGCCCATACATGTATAACCACTAAAAGCACCCCAGACCATAACACTATCAGGATGCTTCACTGTCTTCATGGCGTACCACGGGTCATAACTGGACATACCACTTGGACGACGGATGGTCTTAGAGCCACTTCTGATGAGCGTGAAGGTACTCTTGTTGCCGAACATCACCTTCTGCCACTGGTCTGAGGTCTAATTCTTGTATTTCTTGCAGAACTGAAGCTGTTTCTTTTTTATGGCTTCAGTTAGCATGGGCTTCTTGGCGGCACGTCGAGCAGGCATTTTCAGGTCCTTTTGCAGTCAGTGCTGAAAGGTTTGCACTGTGACGTCTCTCAGGAGTGCAGGATGCTCATTCTTGAGGTCTGCAGCTGTTATGGCAGGATCCGATAACACTTCCCTCTTCAGGATCTTGTCTGTGCAAAGAGAAGTCTTTTTGGGGGCTCCAGACCCCACCTTCCTAGGTGGTACAATGCCAGGTGGGAGTGAAACAGCTGCTTTCTTGAGGTTGTAAATTGCCATTCTAGTCACTTTCAGGTCTACGGCTGCACATAACAGACATGCCTTGCTCTGACAGGGTGAGTGCACAAGGCTTATCTACACTTGAAAGTTTAGTTTGACCCATTCTGATCACTTGGAGCTGAGATATAGCATGGCAAAGTTCGTGTTTGAGTGAAAAAATGGGCAATGAGTAACAACGTAGCAATCCTCCTTCCTCATTGATCTCTGGAAGAGCACTGAAGCGTGGGGTGGTGGGGAACGTTGGAGCAAGACCGACTCCAGTACACTAAGCCACCACAAACTCCGCCCACTTATGGCGGAAATTCAAGTGAAATGTATACACCAAAATCTAGTGCATAGATTTTTTTTGCATTACAAATGTATAGATTTTTTTGCAGCCACTGTGCTTACTTTTACTTTCAACTCCATTAGCAGTACAATACAGTGCTATACTGTTAAACTGATTACAATATTCTTAGTGTGGTAGTTCTGGAACTAATGAACCACACCTGCTGCTTCCAGCCTTTGCCCACTGGTGGGAGGTGTCTGGTAGTTCTGGAACCAAGCTTTCTCTGGCCTTCATTCCCTGGTGGGAGATGTCTGGTAATCTGAATAGACCAGAATCACTGTTTTTGGCCTTTCTTCATTAGCAGGTGTCGTCATGTGGTCTCTGGAACCAACAAACCAAATCTGTTAAGCCTAGATTTCGTCTGTTTAATGCTCATGGAAATTAAATTTGGAATTTGGAATAAATGGACAGTCGGTTTTCAGAGACGTGCATCTATCCCTCCCTTAGTCTGTTAAATCAAGGGTCACTCTATTAACTACTTCAAGGTTAGTTTTACTAAAAAAAAAGTTCATATGGGTAGTGGTTTTTAATATTTTTAATGTTAACCATCAAATAAATACACTTACCATCTGACTTCCGACCGAGTTCGGTTCCGAGAAACTGGTCGTAAGTCGAAATGGATGCAAGTCGAACTTTACTACTGAATATCAACATAACATTTTTGTAATGACTTTATTTTATTGTTTTATTTTGGTATTTCATGCTTTACTTTACTTTTTATGCTGTTAGTACTGTATATACTGTAAGGTTTAGGATTGTTACGAACATAGTCAGTTGGTCCCTGGGTTATAGTGCTTTTCGTAACAAACTAACAAACTTAACACGTCTAGGGGTCTTCAATAGTGGGGGAAAAGGAATTTCCTTGGTTTCTGTTTAATTTATTAATAACCATAGCCACTTAAATCCACTTTCTCATATATTGCACTATGAGTAGAACACTTAAATCATCACAGTACTAGGATATGTATTTACAAATGGCTCTGAGCAAGTCAGGAAATATCAATATATGTACATGCCCAGGCGTTGCACTAAGCCCTCTACACCACAGAGGCTTGATCACTTGGTTTCACTTTCTCTAAGAGCTTCTCAATTGCCTTCTCCAACCGTGATATGTCTTAGCAATGAGTTTCCGAAAATTCCTGGTATTTTCTTGGGAGGCGAATGTTGGTCTAGAGGTGGACACTTCCCTAGACCCTTCCTGGTCCAGATGAAGGTATGAACTGAACTCAGTGAGGCTTTACCAGCCCACTTTGACTCGGTCGGAGCAGGGGTTGAGCAGCTCAAATCACCTACTGGTGCTTGGCCAGGTTGCACCAACAGTTGAGACTAATTAAACAACCTACCTATGTACAAAGCTAAGTAATACGGCCAGATAATATTATAAAGTCGAGTAAATCCATTTTAGCTACTAATGGAATTACTCCTGAATATAATATTAAGTGAAATAGCAAAAATAACATGTAAATGTATACCATTGTGATAACAAGTAGAAACAGTCTTCTTAAAATGAAATAAAGGGTGTAACACCCCCTCCACATGACCAAATGTTGCACTGACAATAGGACAAAAATAACCCTGTATCTTTTAGATAGTAGAAGAACTGAAATACCAAAATAGCAAGACTGGTATACATTTCACCGCCAATTCTTCCCAGACAATCTTCTTCATATGTTCTGAGGGTATTCAAGGAGGATATTGTTTAAACGACAGACATCCGCCTCAACAGAATTGGGCTTTCTCTCTTGGCCTTGATGTAAGGACACAGCAACTGGTCTCCAAGCTTCATCCTCCATAACTAAACTGTAAACAGTACCACTCATTCACATAACTGTAGGCAAAAAAGGAAACATTAGGCATAAGTTAGAACAGGGGCATACTGGTGCAACTGGTCTTAAGGGCGGGACAAAGCATCTGCTATTACATTATGTTTACCCTTTATATGTAGGATTTTAATAGAAAAAGGCTGTATTCTAAGGGCCCACCTCTGTATTCTGGCATTCTTAGCCTTCATGGTATTAATGAATATCAAAGGGTTGTGATCTGAGTATACCGTAATCTGATGAGGTGACATTCCCAAGTAACCTCCAAATTGCTCGAGGGAGATAACCAGGGCTAGAGCTTCTTTTTCTACAGTTGCATAATTCTCTTTTTGTGGCTTTAAGGTGGAGGAATAATAACATATCAGATGTAGAATATCAGAGGAGTGGGAGGACTACAGTAGTACTGACCCAACAGTATAACTGCTGGCATCTATATGTAACAGGAAGGGAAAGTTAAAATCAGGACTTTTCAATACTGGAGAGGAGTTCGATAATCGCTTTAACCTATTGAAAGCCATATTACATTCCTCAGACTAAGCGAATTTGATTTTAGAACTAGTTAGCGCGAAAAGGGGGGCGGCTACGTGTGAAAAGTTAGGGCAGAATCGTCTATAATACCCAGCCATTCCCAAAAATCTCTGCACCCCTTTTCTGTCTCTTGGTATAGGAAAGTCTGCAATGGCTCTCACTTTTGCATTGATGGGTGCCACCGTCCCCTGACCTATACAGGTGTCCCTCAACATTCGCGAGGGTTAGGGGATCAAGAGCCTCGCGAATGTTGAAAAACCGTGAATGTTTGGTGCCCCAATATATTGTAGGGAAATATAATACAATACTGCTTCCTTAACTTGTTGAACCATGAACAATCATAAAATACATGAAAACGTAAATTGTACTAAATATATACATGTTATTCTTTAATAACATGTATGTTATTAAATACCACAGACTCCACCACTGCCTCCACCAATGCCTCCACCACTTCCTCAACCACTGTGAGTCCCTACTACCCTCCCTCTGACCCCCGCAACTGGCAGCCAGCCCTCCCACCACTCAGTGTGGTGAGTGTTTTGTTTGTTCATTATTTGCTATTAAACTACAGTATAAATAATGTAAACACATTCATGACTGCATATTGGAATGGCTATTTGAACAGTTATTGGATGGTGACATCATGTGTTTACTCTTGAACACAGCAAAGAATCAAACATTTCTGCTACTGCTAATAATAACAATAGTAATAATAATAATTATAATAATAATACGATATAATTGAAGAAGGAAATTGTACAAAAATATGAGGGAGTGGTTGACACATCGTCAGTGTGGCTTTGTTTATGCTGGAGTGAACATTAGTCTCACTGCTCTTCCAAACATTTCACAATAATTCAGCGGTTGAGGCAGTGATAGAGGCAGTGGTATTTACTAACATATATGCATGTTATAAATAATAATAGTACGTGTTAATATTAATAACATTTATAATAATAATAAATGTTATAATGTACTATTATTATTTATAACATATATGTTAGTAAATATCACTGCCTCTACCACTGCCTCTATCACTGCCTCAACCACTCCAGTCGCACTCAATCTACAAGCACCAAACAACGAATTATTGCGAAATGTTTGGAAGAGCATGGAGACTAATGTTCACTCCAGCATAAACAAAGCCACACTGATGATGTGTCAACCACTCCCTCGTATTTTTGTACAATTTCCTTCTTCAATTATATCGTATTATTATTATTATTATTATTATTATTATTATAATTATTATTATTATTATTATTATTATTATTATTATTACTACTACTATTGTTATTATTAGCAGTAGCAGAAATGTTTGATTCTTTGCTGTGTTCAAGAGTAAACACATGATGTCACCATCCAATGCCTGTCCAAATAGCCATTCCAATATGCAGTCATGAATGTGTTTACATTATTTATACTGTAGTTTAATAGCAAATAATGAACAAACAAAACACTCACCACACTGAGTGGTGGGAGGGCTGGCTGCCAGTTGCGGGGGTCGGAGGGAGGGTAGTAGGGACTCGCAGGTGGCGGGAAACTTGAATATGATTTGGCGGCTGGGAATTTGGTGGCTGGGAATTTGGCAGTTGGGAATTCGCGAATGTGTGAAGCCCGCGAAAGCTGAAAACGTGAATGTTGAGGGAGACCTGTATTGAACCCCAAATACTTAATCCTTGCTTGTCCAAATTTGCATTTGGCTAAATTGATGGTAAAATTATAAGCATCTAATTTCTTAAAAAGAGCCTCCAGACAGACTAAATGTGAACTCCACTCGTCACTAAACACTACTAGGTCGTCGAGGTAGGCTTCAACCCCCTCAAGGTTATAAGTAAGGTCATTCATGAGCCGCTGGAACGTGGACGCTGTGTTGCACAACCCGAATGGGGTAACCAAGTAGTTGAACAAGCCCCCATGCGCTGTAAATGCTGATATGTCCTGAGCGCGGTCTGTCAGGGGCACTTGATAGTAGCCTCGCAGTAAGTCCAGCCGGCTCACATACTTGGCTCCGGCAACCCTGTCGATTAAATCATCTACCCTAGGCAAAGGGTAACCATCAGGAACTGTGACGGAATTCACCTTTCTATAATCCGTACACATATGATAGGTACCGTCTGACTTTGGGACTAACACACAAGGCGAGGCCCATGGGCTTTTGCTTCGTTCAATTAGTCCATGGGTCAGCAATAAGTCGATTTCCTCCTTTAGAGCTTGGTGTTTAATGGGGCTTAAGCAATAAGGGGACTGCTTGATAGGCGCAGTTCCTTGGACATCCACGTCATGTGTCCCCAACGTGCAACGCTTAGGTATATCTCCAAACAATGATGGGTACTTCAAAATCACATTCTTCACTTCTTTGGCTTGGTCACAGGCCAGATCTTGTAAGAAATCATCCAGGGATCGTAGAACTTGAGTGTTTCTAAGACGGACTTCTATTCCTTTGGATCAGTCCTCTAAATCCTCTGCTTCTTGCTGGGACTCTAGAAGAATGGCAGCGGTCGGGGCTAACCCTCCATAATATCTCTTCAGTTGGTTAACATGGTATGTATGGTCTGATTTCTTTTTCCCTGGGGTATGAACCAGGTAATTCACTTCACTTAGTTTTTTAATGACTTCCAAAGGTCCCTCATATCTTGGTTTCAGTGCATGTCCGGGCATGAATTTTTGAGCCAGTACTTTATCTTCGATGTTGAAAGAGTGAGAGTCTGCATGTTCATCATATCGTAGTTTCATTTTAGCCTGGGCTTTCTTCAAGTTCTCTGCGGCTAGGTTCCTCATGAAAGTGAGGTGTTCCTGCATCAAAGCCGGGCATACCTGAACTGACGGAGTACGTCTTCCTGTCCATACATCTTTCAATACTGCGAGGGGTCCACATACCGTATAACTATATATTAACTCAAAAGGGCTGTACCCTAGACTTTCCTGCTCGCTTTCTCTTACGGCCAGGAGAAGGAAAGGAATGCCCTCGTCCCAGTCTTTACTGAATTGTTCGCAGTAGGAACGCATCATCACCTTCAATGTTTGATGAAACCGTTCCAATGCTCCTTGGGACTGGGGCCTATAGCTCATAGCGAGGATAGATCTTATACCAAGGCATGACATGGCCTCCTTGAAGATTTTTGAAGTGAAGTTTGATCCTTGATCGGATTGGATCTCACAAGGCAGCCCTACCTGAGAGAAAAACTTTATTAAAGCGCGGACTGTTGCGCTAGCATTAATTTTCCTCATGGGGATGGCCTCGGGGTAATGGGTGGCAGAATCCATTATAGTGAATAGGTACTGATTTCTCGCCTTGGTCCTGGGGAGTGAACCTACTCAATTGATGATTAAACGGGAAAAAGGCTCTCCATCTGAGGTGATAGGACAGAGAGGAGCTGGAGGTGGGGTATGAGCAGGTTTGCTGATGGTCTGACAGACCCGGCAACTGCGAAGATGTTCCACCACGGTTTCCCACATTCTAGGCCAAAAAAAGTATTTTGACAATTTTACCATTGTTTTCCTTACTCCCAGATGTCCTCCCATTGGACTATTGTGGGCGACCTCCAATGCAAGCTCACGATAAATCCTAGGTAGGATTAATACATGCTTGGCCTTGGCAAAAGATGCCCCTGAAGAATGTCTTCTGGTGGATTTCTTCATAAGTATACCACTACTAGAATAAACACAGTCCTCTAGTTTCTCGGCCTCTTCTTCCGTTACCACAAGCTTTCTTACGTTCTCCAACGAGGGGTCTTCCATCTGTGCTTGGATTAGATCTTCAGGTCTAAACTTTTTAGCACCTAAAGAATCTAAAGTTGAGTCTAGCCCTGCAAACACAGACGTCGCATCCTTGGGCCACTGGGTCGCACTAAACAATAGGTTCAAACCCAGATCAGCTTTGTCCTCTTCTTCCCCTGTTGATTCAGAAGGTAACCTGGTCATTGCCATGGACCTAGTGACAACTCCCAGCGGAAATAATGATAGGTCCTTCCTATGAGCCTCAACCACGGAATTCTCTCCAGAGGTATTTTCTATCACCAGAGGTTCTTTCTTGATTCCTTCGCAGCTTAGGTCATTTCCTATCAGTAGGTCAGCAGACTTGATAAGAAATCCTTCATCTGATATACCGACAGTCGCATATCCTTTATAGCAACCCAGGTCTAGGTATATCCAATGGAGGGGAACTCTAGAGATGGCTCCTCCATAAGCCTCCAGAAGTGCATCTATCTTCATATAAGTGCGGTCAGATAAAGAGAGGATTCCCTTTTTTAACAATGTCAAGTAACTCCCCGTATCCCTATAGGTTTTAAACAGGTACCACTTGACACTCGTCAATACCAGCTTTTCCTTCTGAAAAATATGGGCTCATTGCCTTTTCAATTTCTTGCCCTGAGATGGCCCTCGTCTCTGGTCATCTCGGTGAAGTGGTCTTCGGTCCTGCCAGCCCTAGATCCGTCTGTAGACATCCCTGCGTGTGGGCTACTGAAGACACCATCCGCATAGGAGCACCGTCTCGATACTTATTTTTCCTATCCCTTTCTAGCTGATAACATTGGTTTCTCACATGACCTCCCTTTTGGCAATATGAACAGGACAAGTTCTTCCTGGCTTTATACACCTCCCGGTTCTGTTGTGGTTGAAACTGGTCACCATTGCACGGCTTATCCAGGGTTCGAGAGGTCACTGCTTCTAAAGGAAACTTTTGGCGAGGTTCTGTTCTTGACTTAACTGGTCGAACCTTCTGGCCGAATTTTACTGCTTCCTCTCTGGAAGTTCTATCACGGATCAGCTGGCTGGAGATCTCGTAGCGATCAGCCAGTGCAGCAGTCTCCATCACATCAGGTGTTGGATGGTCGATCAGGAACTTCCGCAAATCCCCAGATATAGAATTATAGAAGTCCTATTGTAGTATTAATTGGGTTAGGCTGCTTACAGTGTTGCTTTGTGAGGCTCTTTGCCACCTCTCGAAAGCTACTTTCTTCTGCCTGGAGAAGTCCATCCAGGTTTGCCCTGGTAACCTTTGCAGAGTACGGAAGGCTTGCTGGTAGCTCAAAGGGAATAGATCATAGGTCTCCAGTATGACCTTTTTGACGGAATCATATTGTATGTACTTTTCGTAAGGCAAAGCCGTGGTACATTCTTGAGCTTTACCAGTCAGCGTCATATGCAACAAGACAGCCCAGAATTTTCGGGACCACTGCATAGCTCAAGCCTGATTTTCGAACGTATCGAAGTACGTGTCCAGATCAGACTCGCAAAACTTGGGCACCAGAGATGCTGCTTTATGGATGTCGAAAGGATTTCTGGGGGCCTTAGGCCTCACAACTCCTTCCCTTTGCTGCTGACGCTCGTAGAGTATGGTGTCCCTCTCGAACTCTTCCGCATTCAGCTTCCTTCGTGCTTCTATTTGGGCCATCTGTAAAATAATAAGGCGCTCCATTCTTTAGAACTGGCTTTGTAATATGGGCCCAGTCGGTAGTGGAGGAGTTGGGGGATACAAGTTTTCCCATCTTTCCTTGGGTCGAGCACCTGCGCCGGATGTTTCTAGTGGACCAGGGTCGGAAACTGGGTGATTAGACGCCCCAATTTCAGCCATCTCTCCCAGAGATGTCAGCTTACCAGCAGCTCCCTTTGATTCTGGCTCAGCCACATCACCAGAGGGTAGGGAAGTTGAAAGGTCACCAAGATCAAGTCCTTCTGCTGCAAGTGGTCGGTTCAAGTCTTCAAACTGAGATATTAGACTTGCCTCATCAGTATCGTCAATGTCATCCACCTCTCCTTGTTCCAGAAACAGCACGTTTCTCAAAATAGATCGAGTGGTCTCGGTGGTGTAATATTTGTTATACTTCACTCCTAGGCATACGGCAATTTGCCAGCACTTCTGAAGTTTTAAAGATTTCAAATCCTCCAAGGTTAACTCACATATAAACTGCTGTATTTGAGCCTCTATAGTGAACTTTATGGGTACCTGAACAGCAGCTCACTTTTATGTAATTGGCACTTACTTCCAAGGGCTGATATTTCCTCCAGTACCTTGGATCAGAGAGCAACTCCCGGACAGGCCCCCACTTTGTTACGAACATAGTCAGTTGGTCCCTGGGTTATAGTGCTTTTCGTAACAAACTAACAAACTTAACACGTCTAGGGGTCTTCAATAGTAGAGGAAAAGGAATTTCCTTGGTTTCTATTTAATTTATTAATAACCATAACCACTTAAATCCACTTTTTCATATATTGCACTATGAGTAGAACACTTAAATCATCACAGTACTAGGATATGTATTTACAAATGGCTCTGAGCAAGTCACGAAATATCAATATATGTACATGCCCAGGCGTTGCTTTAAAAACTTGAACACCACATTGCATTGCTAGAGCTCTTACATATGGTTCACTTTGCACTAAGCCCTCTACACCACAGAGGCTTGATCACTTGGTTTCACTTTCTCTAAGAGCTTCTCAATTGCCTTCTCCAACCGTGATATGTCTTAGCAATGAATTTCCGAAAATTCCTGGTATTTTCTAGGGAGGCGAATGTTGGTCTAGAGGTGGACACTTCCCTAGACCCTTCCTGGTCCAGATGAAGGTATGAACTGAACTCATTGAGGCTTTACCAGCCCACTTTGACTCGGTTGGAGCAGGGGTTGAGCAGCTCAAATCACCTACTGGTGCTTGGCCAGGTCGCACCAGCAGTTGAGACTAATTAAACAACCTACCTATGTACAAAGCTAAGTAATTACTCCTGAATATAATATTAAGTGAAATAGCAAAAATAACATGTAAAAGTATACCATTGTGATAGTAACAAGTAGAAACAATCTACTTAAAATGAACAAAAGGGTGTAACAAGGATAAACACTGTGTACAACACAAACACTTGTTTATTTCCCAGAAATTTGGCATAAAAAACATGGTCATAAGTCGAGTTGTCGTATGTCGAGCAGGTCGTAAGTCGGATGGTAGGTGTAGATATTGTTTATTTCTCTGGTACAGGAAAGTAATGAAAAAATATTTCCCTGGTCACCTTCTAGTACTGATTTTTATTGTTTTGAGGAGAATGTCAGTTTATTGGATCTCATTAGGGATGATAGTAAAACACTCTTGATCCAAGGAATTGGAATTATCACACCCCTGGATAAAATCCAGTCATATCCCATTTCCCTGGTGCTGTATGACTTGTATGGATTAAGTGCTTCCATATAACCATATAATTACATTTTGAAAGCTCAGGATCCTTCCTGATGTTCTAATTTCAAATTTATTCTACATATTTTTCTAATATGTCAGAAGTAATTTATATATGTTTATCCTGTTCAACTAAACCCTGCAAACATATCTTATATCTAAGAACTAAAATAAGCACTAAACCTGTATGGGTCACACATGCAAACTTCAGATGAGTGTGTTGATTCCTTCTGTCACAGTACTTATAACTGCACATTTGCACAGCAGAAATGATACCCCAATAGCCATGCATAAACTCTCCTGCCTAACTATCGTCGGAAATTGGCTTAACCCTTGTACTGTCGCAACCCCAAATCCTGAGGTGTCTTCTGGCGTCACAAAATATTTGAAAAAAAATTATTTTTTCTTATGAAATGGTAGATAATCTTTTCCCGATGGTAATGACACCAAATGTACATAATTTGATGGAAAACTTACAGAATTACGCTCTCGTGAAGATAGCAACTTCGGTGATATTTACGAATCGGCGATTTTGCCAACGTTGAGCTCTATTTTCAGCTAATTCCATTGTTCCAATCAACCAAGCTCATAACTATTTCTTTAGAACTCCATTTGTTCTATCGATTGAGTACAAGAAACTGCCCATTTACCGATTTCGACTATCCAATAAAGTGGTCAGAAATTGGCAATTTAGCCAATTTCATGCAAATTAAAAAATATGCTAATTTCAAAATAGGGTCCAGGATGAGCAATGCAAACATTCCTGGCTCTAAAATAACATTTTCTTTGTTCATCAGTCACGTCTCCAGGCCCCTCTGATATTACTCTTGCTTTCTATTTTGAATTTTGAATCTAACAAAACATTTATTTATTTATTTATTTATTATAAATTTGAGCACACATACAGAGGTACAAAAAAATACAGATAAGAGCAGCATGCCAAAGCCACTTATACTATGCATAGCATTACGGGCTGGCTTAGAATTAACTTAAGATTAACTAAGCAATGATGAAGTCAGTGATAGATTTATTGTTATGCAGACTACTGCAATATTGTAATAATCGTATAAATCATGTCAACCCATTCATGACTGCATATTAGAATGACTAGTTGGACATTTATTGGACAATAACATCATTTGTTTACTCTTGAACATCAGCAAAAATCAAACATGTCCCTTACTTTGAGCTCCATTTCAAGGTCCTTTTCATAGTAAAACCAATCAAAATCACCTCTATTTCTATAATATGTTTTCCATTCTATCAAATGTGACTATGAAAACGAGAATATAACCATAAAAACTACATAAAAATACACCTCAAAGTCGGCATTTTAATCCAAAAACACAGTCGGAGTTTTTTTTTTTCTCATGCACTGCGTGCTGCAGGATTTTTTTTATATGGTGCTCACTGACCACACAGACCCATTCTCTCACATGTGGGCCTACCAGCTTTCTCCTGCTTGATTTGAAGCCGCTAGAATTTTTGAGTATACATACGTCAAACACACTGGCTCATAAGACGTATATATACGACTGAAACAGTCAAAGGGTTAAAGCACAATGTTGGTATGTAAACGTCTAATGATTTTTCAGCACTGTATATATTTTTCCACAGTCACAGATAATATCCAAGATATAGTTTGTGACAGTTCACTCGATAAGTTTGTTCTTACTCTTTCCAATACCTGCTTTGTACTGTACACCTCATTACTTGTTTAATTCTCTGCTCTACACTTTTTTTTTAAGGAGATTCAAGCAGACATACACACAGACATAGAGACGCTGACAGAGACGCTGATAGACGCTGACAGACACACTGACAGAGGTGCTGACAGAGACATTAGGTGGCCCATAGCTCAATCGTTAGCACACTAAGCTCCCACACTGAAGTCTGGAGTTTGAATCTCCTTCAGTATGGCTGGAAAACATTAGGGATATGTTTCCATAAGCCACCTGCTGTCCCTGTTTACCCATCAGTAAAATGGGTACCTGGGAGTTATTAGACTGGTGTTTGCATCCTGGGACAAAACTGACCTAATTTGCCTGAAATGCTCTGCATAACAAGGGGCTTTCTATATAGTAGTATGTCAGCTAGACATGTATACCATGTACATGTACTTGTAGTAAATAATGATATTACAATGGACCCCTGGTTATTGTAATTAATCCGTTCCTGAGAGTCACTAAACCCGAATCTGATGATTTCCGAATTCATTTTCCCTTAAGAAATAATGTAAATCCAATTAATCCATTCCAGACACCCAAAAGTATTAAAAAAAAAAGTTTTTTTACATGAAATATACATTTACCCACACAGAAAACAGTGAGATATACAGAATAAAACAATAATAAAATGACACCTTTATTGAAGGCATGTTGATGTATGGAAGACAGGAGAAGGGGAGAGGATGGAGGAATTACTATTGTTAGGAAGGGGAGTCCCCTTCCAAAAAGACTTCAGGTACCAAGCCCAAGTCCTTTTGTGGGGTTACTCCTCTTTAAGGGGGGTTCCTTGTCGTGGTAAAGAGGCTATTGGTCTGAGGAATTGGACCTCTTGGTCTTCTTCCTCCGACTGAAGCTAATTACTCCCCAGTCCTCCCTTCCTCCCCATACCCTCCCTTTTTTTTCCCATATCTCCCCTCTCCCAACCCTCCCCTTTTTCCCTGTCCCGTTTGTAACCTCTTGGATCCTTTCCTCTGGCATTGCGGTTTCTAGGTGGCAGATGGTATGCTGGGGTTCGTCCCCTTCCGCGAGGTCCCTCAGGGCTGGTGTGGTTTGCCGTGGAACCTGAATTATCTGAGGATGCCCTACTCCCTTCCCAGTTTCTGGGTCGTGGGCAGGGTGCCCTTTGGATAATGGGTGTATCTCCGGAAGCTGCCTGTCGGTTCTGGGGGATGGCAGCCGAAGGAGGTATGTTTTGTGGCGGGTTTCTGACTGTCCTTTCTTTTGTCTGCCGAGGTAGCTCAGTAGATGTGAGGCTGATGTTCTGGAGCACTGCTTTACTGGCGTGAAGGGTAGGATATGGCACGGGTTCCCCACTGCATCTTCACTGCCAGTGGGCTCGAGGCTCTCTCGGAATGGGGGGGGGGGAGCTTTCAGCCCCTCCATGCCTCCTAGCAACTGTCCCTCCACTGTCCCTCCTTTTTTTTCTTTCCTTTCTTTTTTTTTCTTAAAATAACAAGAAAGGAGATACCACGGAATATGCACCTATTATTATGAAATCTTCACCCAGTGTAACCCTTCCTCCTCCCAGGCCCCATTCTGATCCCACACCCTGTTCTGACCTGGCTTCATTATCGGTCCATTCTCTCAACTCTTCTTATATTGCTGTACCTTCTGCCAGTGACGCTTCGTCACCTGCTTCAGGTGCTGTGGCGTCACCCGTTTCAGCTCATGATGCTGCTTCTAGCATGACTCACAATGCGTCCGGCTTCCCCGAATACGGTGCGATGCTTCTCGGATCACCCACCTTCCTCAGGTCAGACTGCCCGCGGTTCTACTCCTAAGGGTCCTCGGCAGTTCGTCAGTGACCGCTCAAAAATTACCTACATGACACTCGCTACCTGTGAATGCCAGACTAACAAGTATGCAATGGACAAAATTCGTTTCTTTACAAACGACATCTCAAACTGATTATCTTTCTGACCACTGAATTGGTAAAGCTCTTTTATGGCATGTTGGCCAAAATGTATCTTTCCATGTTCTTCGAAGCAGTGCGCATGTGGTAACAGTGTAGAATTCAGAGCAAGCTCCTCTTCAAGGGGGGCTCCTTGGCGTGGTGAAGAGGCTCTTGGTCTGAGGAATTAGCCCTGTCGGTCTTCTTCCTCAGACCGAACCTAATTACCCCCCATTCTCCCCTCCCCTATCCCATCCTCCCCATCCTCCCCTTTTTCCATTCCTCCTCCTCCTCCCCACCCCTCCCTTTTGCCCTTCCTCTTTTTGGCCTTTAGGATTTCTCCCACAGGTGCACTAGTTCCTAGGTAGGGGAAAGGACACCGGGGTCCATCCCATTCCGTTGAGGTTCTTGGCGGTGGCGTAGTTTGCCGTGGAATCTGGATTGCCTGGGGATGTCCCGATCCCTCTCCGGTATCCCGGAGTAGCTTTGGGTGTCTTTCGGGCGATGGGTGTATCTCTGGAAGCCACCTTTCGGATTCCGGGGGTGGTGGCCGAAGGAGGTATGCTTTGTGGTGGATATCCGGCCGCCCTCTCTTTTGTCCACCGAGGTAGCTCGGCAGATGTGAGGTTGCTATCCCGGATTGCTGGTTTACTGGCATGAAGGGTAGGGTATGGCACGGGTTCCATGCTGCATCTGCGCTACTAGCGGTGCTGAGGTCCTCTTGGGCGCAGAGGGAGATTTCCGGCCCTTTCATTCCTCCTGGGAACTATTCCTCCCCGCTCCCCCCTTTTTTTATTCTTTTTTTTATTTTTATTTTCTTTTCTTCTTTCTTTTTTTTTTCTTAAAAACAAAAAGCAAAGGAGTAACCTAACCATGGAGAACCCAATCCATGAACCCACTACCCCCGGGCCCCTTCTTGATACCGCACCCCATTCTGACCCTGCCTTGTGTTTAGACCACTCTTCGGACACTCCTGATGCCCCTGTACCTCTTGCTGGTGCTGTTTCCTCACCCGCTTCAGGTACCGGGGCTTCGACTGACTCCTTCGATTTGTCTGAACTCCGCTCTCCTTTGACTATGCTTCCGGCTTCTCCCTCTACGGTACGGCAATTTTCGAATCGCCCGCCCATTTCACGCCGGACCAACTCCGGTCCTACTCCTAAACGCCAACGTCAATCTCCTGATGATGCTCCTTCGTTACCTTCCCATTCTACTCGGAAAAGACCGACACGTCAAGCACTCCCTCTCCACGCTCAGTTTCGGACCACACAATGGACTAAATTCTTTACTTTAAGACCGACTTCTTCTTCTGCCTACCTTTCTGACCATAGTATTGGCAAAGCGCTCCTGCGTCATGTTGGTAGAGATATTTCATTTCATGCTCTCAAGAGCGGTACGCGCATTGTCACTGTCCAGAATGCTACCCAAGCTCATGATCTTTCTCTCCTTTCGAATATCGATACTACTCCTATCACTATTGAAAAACATCTTTCTCTCAATTCTTGTAGTGGTACTGTCATTCTGCCCCATACCATAGTCCAACAGAATTTCCAGTCATGTGGCAATGACATTTTTGAACAGCTGGAACTCCAGGATCTCCCAATCCTCAAAGTAGACACTTATGTCCTTCCTGCCCGGGGGCGGAGACGTTACCCTTGCAATGTGGCTCGTTTAACTTTTGACAGCCGAGAACTCCCGTCCTCTGTATATGTCGCGGGACATCGGTTACAAGTTCGAAAGGTGATACCTACACCGCAACAATGTAGAAATTGCTGGCGTTTTGGTCACCCAGCGAAATATTGCAGATCTATGGCCGAATGCCCAGTCTGTGGTGCCGACGACCATTCTAATACATCTTGCAGTCAACCTCCATCTTGCCTTAATTGTAATGAAGCTCACCCTTCGTACTCCCGCCGTTGCCAGGTCTACTTAAATGAACGTGAAATCCGTTGCCTCAAAGAGGCAGAAGGTCTCCCTTATGCTATGGCAGTTACTCATCTCCGCCTCCAAGGGAGACTACCCCGTGTTTCTTATTCTCGTGTTTCCAAACATCCCCCCACTTCTGGGGTCCCATCTTCTGCAGCCTCCTCTGTTGTTACCCCTCCCATAGCCACTCCGGCATCTAATCCTTTTGCTGTCCTTGGCTCTGACGTCCCGACTACAACTCAGTCTGTTCTCACATCTTCGCGTCCTTCCTCACAAGCCCCAGTATCGACAAGACCTCGTACGACACCTAATACCAATCGCCCCTCTACTTCTCAGAAGTCCAAAAAATCCACATTGCTCAAATCTTCTTTGCCCCTTCCTTCCCTTCTTCCACCTCCACACTTTACCTTTCCAGTCTCTGTACCTAGTTCTTCCCCTCTCTCTGGCTCTATTACAAGTGTGGAGATTCACCCTCCTCCTCGTACTATGCCTTCCACCCCCGTCCCCTCCCAAGTTTCTCCCTCTTCTGCCACCTCCCAGGTTTCTGCCTCTTCTGTCCCCCCCCACACTTCATCTCCAGTCCCTTACACTCTTCCCTCCCCCTCTACTTTGGTACAGTCCATTACTGTCCCAATCTTTACTCACCCTCCTCCTTCTATCTCCAATATGGTCTCCCATACATCTTTGAATTCAGAAACACTTGAAGCCATTTCAGAATATATTGCAGAGACTAAACCTTCAATGGACACTGATTCACTTCCTGTTCCTTCTCTTCCCTCTCCTCCATCTTCACAACCCCATTCTTCGCAACGCTCCGTTCCTTCGCTACTTGAACGTCTTCCAATGCCACCACACGTTGACTTTTCTAACCCCTCTAGTCCGTAGGTGCCTTTACCTACAGATTCCTGGTATTTTCTTCATCGCCAATCATGGCCTATTTACAGTGGAATATCCGCGGCCTCAGGGGTAATCGGGGTGAGCTTCAGATGTTGCTTTCCAGGTTTTCCCCTGTTGGTGCTTGCTTACAAGAACCAAAATTACACTCGGCTGTCTTCCAACCTATCTCAGGCTATAATTTATTGTATTCTTCGGATCCTTTCTCAGATGGGACCTTTAATGAAAGTGCCCTTCTTCTACGCAATGATATTCCGTACTGTCAACTATTTGTCCATACCTCGCTGCATTACACTGCAGCCCGTATCCACTTGAATAAGTGGTTTACAATATGTTCTTTATATCTCTCTCCTTCTCGAGCATTTTCTATCCCAGACTTTGCCTTTCTTGTTTCATCCTTACCACCACCACTTCTGTTACTTGGTGATTTTAATGCCCACCATTTCCTCTGGGGGGGGGGGGTCTCATTGTGACTCACGTGGCATCCAGTTGGAGGCTTTTCTCGCCTCTCACCCCCCTCCATGTTTTAAATACGGGTACTCCCACCCATTTTGATCCTCGTACTCATACTCTCTCTTGCATCGATCTATCAGTCTGCTCTTCCTCCACTGCACTAGACTTCACCTGGTCTGTTCTACCGGACTTACATGACAGCGATCATTTTCCGATCATTCTTACTTCTCCTTCCTATTCACCACCTTTCCGTAGCCCTCGCTGGCAATTTGATCGGGCAAATTGGGATCTTTACTCACACCTCACTGCTTTTAGTGAGGTTCCTTCTTCATCCTCCATTGATGAGCTCCTACACATCTTCTCGACGTCAGTTTATACCGCAGCTTCTCATTCTATACCCCAAACCTCAGGCAGGCATTCTCAGAAGTGCGTGCCTGCCTTGGTGGTCTCCTGCTTGTGCTCCTGCTTGCAGTACGTTTGAAACGTGCTGCATGGGGCAGGTACCGGTACAATAGAACCGCTGAGAGACTTCTTGATTTTAAGCAGAAGCGTGCGATCGCTCGCCGTGTCATCCGTGAAGCTAAACGCACTTGTTGGCGAGACTATGTTTCCACCATCACCTCTGCTTCTTCTATGAGTGCAGTCTGGAAAAAAGTGAGGAAATTGAGTGGTAAATACTCTCCTGACCCGGCTCCTGTTCTACGGGTCGCTGGTGTTGATGTAGCAAACCCTCTCGACGTTGCCATTGAACTTGGCACACATCTGGTCCGTATTTCCCGAGGGCTCCATCTATGCCCCTCGTTTCTTTCCTCAAAGTCTGCCAGAGAGTTAGTACCCTTGGACTTTTCTTCTCTCAGAGAAGAACAGTATAATGTGCCTTTTACACTTCAAGAACTGGAGGCAACGCTCTCAGCTTGCCGATCATCGGCAGCTGGGCCTGACGACATTCATATTCGTATGTTACAACATTTACATCGGTCAGCCCTTGTAGTCCTCTTACACCTCTTCAATCTTATTTGGGCACAAGGAGTTCTTCCCCAGCTGTGGAAATCTGCCATTGTTCTCCCTTTCCGCAAACCGGGTACTACAGGACATGATGCCTCCCACTATCGTCCCATCGCTCCTACTAGTGCAGTTTGCAAAGTGATGGAACGTCTCGTAAATCGACGTTTAATGTGGTATTTAGAGACACACAACAGTCTCTCCGCTAGTCAATATGGCTTTCGTAAGGGTCGTTCTACCATAGACCCCTTACTACGCTTGGATACGTATGTTCGTAATGCCTTTGCTAATAATCACTCAGTTATTGCCATATTTTTTGACCTTGAGAAGGCATATGACACAACTTGGAGGTATAATATTTTGGCCCAGGCCCATTCCTTAGGCCTCCGAGGCAATCTACCATCCTTCCTTAAGAACTTTTTAACTGACAGACATTTCCGTGTTCGAGTCAGTAATGTTCTTTCCCCAGACTTCGTCCAAGCTGAAGGTGTCCCTCAGGGATGTGTTCTAAGCACAACACTTTTTCTCCTTGCTATAAATGATTTGGCCTCTGTTCTTCCACCCAATATTTGGTCATCACTCTATGTTGATGACTTCGCTATTGCTTGTGCAGGCGCTGACTGTCATCTTATTGCAGTTTCTCTCCAGCATGCGGTCGACCGTGTTTCCACTTGGGCCACCACGCATGGGTTTAAATTTTCAAGTACCAAAAC
The DNA here is from genome assembly GCF_038502225.1 of Cherax quadricarinatus. Taxonomy (NCBI): domain Eukaryota; kingdom Metazoa; phylum Arthropoda; class Malacostraca; order Decapoda; family Parastacidae; genus Cherax; species Cherax quadricarinatus. The sequence continues at coordinate 28,242,000 of NC_091298.1, forward strand.
TCACCAAATTACCTTCACTAGACGCTCTGTTATCTCCGCTCATCCTTTGTATCTCTATGGCTCCCGTATCCCCGAATGTGATACAGTCAGGTTTCTAGGCCTTCTCTTTGACCGTAGGTTATCCTGGAAACCTCACATTACCTCTCTGAAGGCAACTTGTCACAGCCGGCTAAACCTTCTTAAAACAATTGCTCATCTTTCCTGGGGAGCTGATCGTCAAACTCTGCTTCGCCTACATTCAGCCCTCGTTTTATCAAAACTCGATTATGGTGACCAGATTTATTCCGCGGCCTCTCCTGCTACTCTCTCTAGCCTTAACTCTATCCATCACCAAGGATTATGTTTGTGCCTTGCTGCTTTTCGCTCTTCCCCTGTTGAGAGCCTCTATACAGAAGCGAATGTTCCATCCTTGTCTGATCGCCGTGATGCCCATTGCCTTCGCTACTATGTACGCTCTCACGATCTACACAATCCTTCCATTTATAGAATGGTCACCGATATTAGTAGACATTCTTTATTCGTTCGCCGCCCCTGTTTGCTCCGTCCCTTTTCTCTTCGCCTACATTCACTCTTGTCTTCCCTTCAGTTACCACCTTTATATGTTCATGTAGCATCTCACTTTTCCCTACCCCTCTGGGAAGTTCCAGCTGTTCGGGTCTGTTCTTTCTCACTCCCTTGCTCGAAAGCTCAACTGCCTACGGTGGCTTCCCGCTCTCTTTTTCTTGATCACTTCCACTCCCATTCTCATGCCACCGCTGTGTACACAGATGGCTCTAAGTCTTCAGACGGCGTCGGATTCGCAGCAGTGTTTCCGGACAGCGTCGTGCAGGGGCATTTACTATCTTCAGCTAGCATTTTTACTGCTGAACTGTATGCCATTCTTGCAGCACTTATTCGTATTGCATCTATGCCTGTGTCATCATTTGTAGTAGTCTCAGATTCCCTTAGTGCTCTACAGGCTATACGAAAATTTGATACATCTCATCCCCTAGTTCTCCGTATCCAACTTTGGCTATGCCGTATCTCTACCAAACATAAAGATATTGTTTTTTGTTAGGTCCCTGGTTATGTCAACGTACAGGGCAATGAACAGGCAGACACTGCTGCGCAGTCAGCAGTACATGACCTACCAATTTCCTATCGAGGTGTTCCATTTCTGGACTATTTTGCTGCAATAGCTACCCACCTTCGCACCCGTTGGCAACAACGTTGGTCAACTCTGCTCGGTAACAAACTTCATTCTATTAAACCGAGCATAGGTTACTGGCCGTCTTCTTGTCATCAGTGCTGAGGTTGGGAGACCACTCTCTCCCGCCTTCGCATTGGCCACACTCGTCTTACTCATGGGTATCTCATGGAGAGGCACCCTGTTCCTCTGTGTGAGCAGTGTCAAGTTCCGGTATCGATTAACCACATTCTGTTAGACTGCCCTCTCTTATCAACGAGCACGCAGAATTTACCTCCAACGTCGTCTTCGTTCTACTACTCTCTCTTTACCTTCCCTTCTTGCTGATGGACCCTCCTTTAATCCTGACTCTCTCATTGACTTCTTGACAACGACTGATTTACTCCACAAACTCTGATGATACTTTTCGCACTCCCCTCAGCCCTTTCTAGTTCAGTCTCTTGCTGCCCTTTACCCTTTCAACATCCACTACCCCGCTGTTATCCATAACCTATTACTCATCCATCTCCCTTTTGCCACCTGATGCCCTCGCTTCCTTCCTGCCCTGCAGCGCTGTATAGTCCTTGTGGCTTGGCGCTTCTTTTTGATTATAATAATAATAATCAGAGCAAGCTCATGCCCTCTCCCGCATCACTTCCATAGATAACATACCAGTCACCGTTCATGAGCACACTACTCTTAATTCTTGCAGTGGTTCTGTGGTCTTGCCGCATACCATTGTACAGAGTTATCTTTTTTGTCTTGCGACAAGGATGTTTTAGAGCAATCAGCCCTTCAGAACCTCTATCCTCAAGGTAGATATGTACACCCTGCCTGCTCGTGGGCGGAGGTACTTTCCTAGTAATATCGCTCGTTTAACCTTCGACTGCCGTGAGCTTCCATCCTCTGTCTACATTGTGGGCCATCACCTAGAGGTCTGTCAAGTTGTTCCCATGCCCCAACAGTGTCATAATTGCTGGAGTTTTGGGCACCCAGCTAAACACTGCAGATGTGTGGCAGAATGCCCAGTCTGGAGCATCAGATCATTCCAATATGTCGTGTAGTCTTCATCCCTCTTGTCTTAATTGCAGGGAATTTCATCCTTCATTTTCACGCCATTGCCAGGTTTATTGTAATGAACAAGAGTTCCGTTATCTCAAGGAGCATGAGGGCCTCACTTAGACTATGGCTGTCTCTCGGCTCCACCTTCACGGTAAACTCCCTCATGCCCCGTATGCTCAGGTAGCCTGAAAACCTCGAACCTCGACGGCCCTCCCGCCTTTCAATCCCTCAGCGTCTGTCTTCTGGGTCACCCCAGTTTCTAATTCTTTTGCAGTTTTATCTTCTGACACTCCTACCTCTGCACCACTTCCTACTTCTACTTCATCTCACTCGCTTCTCAATCTACGAAACCTCACAAGCCTACACTTTCTTCATGTCTATCACCTACACAAAATATATCTCCTGCCTCGAAGCCTTGTTCTTGCCCTCTTTCCAGCTCTCACATGAAGGTAGAGGTTAACCCTCCCCCTCGTGTAGTCCCCTCTTCTCCTGTTTCCCCATCTTCCTCTATAGTTACCCTCCAACCTTCTTCCTCTCCTGTTACACTGCAGCCCTCTTCTACCCCGGCCGACGCATCTCTCCAAGTTCATACTCCCTGCCCCCCTCAGACCTCTCTGGTTGCCTCTGTAGTTCCTCCGACCTTTCCGTGCAATGTCTCTCCTGTCTCTGACGTCATGGCATCATTGGCTTCCTTAACAACTGAGATGTTAGATGCTATTTCCAGCTATATTGCGGAGACAACACCTATGATGGACACCAGGACTCCCTCTACCCCATCTGTTTCATGACCCTCGCAACAATCTATTCCTCCATAACATTCACATTCTTCCTTGCTTATACGCCTACCGTTACCCCCACAGGCTGACTTTACAGATCCTAATAGCCCATAGGTTTTATCGTTTCTTATTGTTGCCAATTTTATTTCTGTACATAATGTCTTTTTTACAATGGAATATTTGTGGCCTTAGGGGCAATTGGGAAGAACTCTTAAGTGTTGTTCTCCCAGTTGTCCCTAGTATGCGTTGGGTTGCAAGAGCCCAAAATTCGTTCTGCGGTCATTCACCCCATTTCGGGCTGTGTGCTATTATATTCTTCAGATCATTTACCTGACGAATCTTTTAATGAAAGCGTGCTTCTTGTGCACGTTGATATACTGTATCAACAAGTTTTTATTCATTCCCCACTGCATTATACTGCAGCTCGGATTTATTTACAGATGGTTTACAGTTTGCTCTTTCTGTATTTCTCCCTCCCGTGCATTTTGTATCTCTGATATTGCGTTTTTAATTTCTCCTCTACTGCAGCCCAGCTTGCTGTTGGGTGACTTTAACGCTCTTCCTCGCCCATTGCACTTGATTTCATGTGGTCTGTTCTTCCAGATTTACATGATAGTGATCACTTTCCTATCCTTCTTTCTTCTGCTGCATATACCCGTCCATTTCGTAACCCTCAATGGCAATTTGCTCGAGCAGATTGGGAATTATACTCCCGTCTTACCACCTGTTGTGAGGACCCCCTTTCGTTGTGTATTGATGAACTGGTGCACCAATTTTCGACTTTAGTCCTGACTGTGGTGACTCGTTCTATCCCCCAAACCTCAGGTTGGCATTCTCAGACATGCGTACCTTGGTGGTCTCCTATATGCGCCCGCGCAGTGCATTTAAAACATACTGCGTGGGGCCGTTATCGATATCACCGTACTGCGGAGCATCTGTTGGATTTTAAGCAGGCAAGGACAGTTGCTCTCTGTGTCATACATGATGCTAAGTGCGCTTGTTGGCAAGACTACGTATCTACCATTACCTTGTCTTCCCTATGTGCGCGATTTGGAAAACGGTGTAGAAATTGTGTGGTAAGTACGCTCTGGACCCACCTCCCGTTTTGTGGGTTGCTGGTGTTGATGTTGCAGACCCTTTAGAAGTTGCCACAGAAATTGGGAACTATCTTGTCCATATCTCCCGAGGGCTTCACTTTTGTCCTCATTTCATGCGTCTAAACCTACCAAGGGCAATTGCCCTTAGATTTCTCCTCGGATGGATTAGAGCCATATAACATACCTTTTACTCTTCTCGAATTAGAGTCCACGCTTTCCATGTGCCGGCCATCGACACCGGGACCTGACGATATCCACATCAGTATGCTACACCATCTCCATTTTACTGCCCTTCATGTTCTTTTACATCTTTTCAATCTAATTTGGGAGTGAGGGGTTCTTCCACAACACTGGAAATCAGCTGTACTACCATTTCGCAAACCTGGCGCCTTAGGGCTTGACACCTCTCACTATCGTCCCATTGCCCTGACCAGTGTGGTCTGCAAGGTGATGGAATGTTTGGTGAATAGACATGTAATGTGGTTCTTAGAGACACACACTAGCCTTTCCCCTCGCCAATGTGGCCTTCACAAACGCTGCTCTACTTTAGACCCTTTGCTCCACTTTGATACATATACTCGAAATGCCTTTGTTATCAACCACTCTGTCCTAGCAGTCTTTTTCGATCTAGAGAAGGCATATGACACCACTTGGAGGTATGACATTCTAGCCCAAGCCCACTCCTTAGGCTTCCGCGGTAATCTACCAAATTTCATCACTGCTTTCTTGTCCGATAGACATTTTCGCGTCCATGTTGGTGCCTCGCTTTCCTCGGACTTTGTACAAGCCGAAGGAATCCCACAAGGGTGTGTCCTCAGTACTACTATTTTTCTCTTAGCTATAAATGACCTACCTTCCATTCTTCCTTCGCATATTTGGTCATCATTTTATGTTGATGACTTCGCTATAGCTTACCCAGGTGCTGACTGTCGACTAGTAGTGGCCTCCCTTCAGGTAGTGATAGACCGAGTCTCCCATTGGACCACTTCTCATGGCCTTAAATTTTCCAGTATGAAAACCCGATTCATTATCTTCACTAGACGCCCGCTTATACTGGATAGTCCCTTGGAATATGTGAACTGTGTAAGTACAACATGTGATACGGTCAGGTTTCTGGGCCTGCTCTTTAACTGCCATGGTCGGCTAAATCTCCTTAAGGTTCTTGCACATCGTTCATGGGGAGCAGATCGTCGCACTTTCCTTCATTTGCATTCCACCCTATTCTTGTCCAAGCTAGATTATGGTGACCAGATCTATTCTGCAGCTTCTCCCGTAACTCTGTCTAAGTTAGATCCTATTCATCACCAAGGTCTCCGCCTGTGCCTTGGTGCCTTTCATTCGTCCCCTGTTGAGAGCCTCTATACAGAGACGAATTTTCCATCCTTGTCTGATCGCCGTGATGCTCATTGCCTTCGCTGTTATGTTCGATCCCATGACCTCTACAATCCTTCTGTATATAGGATAGTCCCTCATGTTAGTAAATGTTCTTTATTTGTTTGTCTTCCCTGTTTACTCCATCCCTTTTCTCTCCGCCTACATTCGCTCGTCTTCTCTTCGGTTACCACCTCTCTCTGTTGATTTAGCCTCTCACTTTTCCCTGCCACCTTGGGAAGTTCTGGCTGTTCGTGTCTGTTCTTTCCCACTGCCATGCGTGAAAGCCCAACTACCTATGGTGGCTTCCCGCTCTCTTTTTCTTAAACACTTCCGCTCTCATTCTCACAGTATTGCAGTGTACACCAATGGTTCTAAGTCTTCTGATGGTGTCATATTCGCAGCAGTATTTTCGGACAGTGTCGTGCAAGGGCATTTATTACCCTCGGCTAGGACTTTTACGGCTGAATTGTATGCCATTCTTGTAGCACTTATCCGTATTGCATCTATGCCTGTGTCACCATTTGTGGTTGTTTTAGACTCCCTTAGTGCTTTACAGGCTATATGGAAATTTGATACACCTCACCCCCTAGTTCTTTGTATCCTACTTTGGTTATGCCATATCTCGAGCAAACACAGAGATGTTGTTTTTGCTGGGTCTCTGATCATGTTGATGTACAGGGCAATGAAGAGGCAGACTGCTGTGCAGTCAACAGTACATGACCTCGCAGTTTCATATACAATGGACCCCCCCCACCTTACGATATTAATCCGTTCCTGAGAGCTCATCGTATGCCGAAATTATTGTAAGGTGAAATAATGGAAATCAAATTAATCCGTGCAAGACACCACAAAGTATGAAAAAAAAAATTTTTTTACCACATTTTTTTACCACCTTTATTGAAGATCTGGTGATGATTGATGGGATGAGAGGAGGGGAGAGTGTTGAAGTAGTTAACGTTTAGAAGGGGAATCCCCTTCCATTAGGACTTTAGGTAACACGTCCTTTTCCGGGGTTACTTCCCTTCTCCTTTTAATGCCACTAGGACCAGCTTGAGAGTCACTGGACCTCTGTCACACAACATATCTGTCCATAGAGCTCTGTACCTCTCGTTCCTTTATGATTTGTCTAAAGTGGTTCACAACATTGTCATTGTAATAGTCACCAGCACGGCTTGCAATAGCTGTGTGAGGGTGATTTTCATCCATATAGGTTTGCACTTCAAGCCACTTTGCACACATTTCCTTAATCTTTGAAGTAGGCATCTTCTTCAATTTCTCTCTCCCCTCCTCTGAAGTAGTTTCCTCTCTCTCCCTCCCTTCCCTCTCCCTCTCTCATCCTCTCTCTCTCCCTAACTCTCTCTCTCCTCCCCATCTTCCATCCACCTTCCTTCTCCCCAGTCTTTTCCCCTGCCCTCTCTTTCCCCCTCTCTCCTCCCTCCCTATACTCTCGTGTAACCCCTAAAACTCTCCTTGATGCTGCACCCTCTCTTCCACCCCATATCCTTCTCCCCCCAGCCCTACCTCCCTACCTCTCCTCCTACCTGCAACACCCATCCTCACAGAAACTTCGTTCTGTGGCACAATGGGGCCAAAAATAAGGCCGAGAGCTGGGAAGGATGATTGGGAAGCAGAGCTCAAAGAAAGGGAGGAAGACTGTGGAAGGAAGCCAGAAGAACTTGGAAGGAGGATGGAGGAGATGGTATCTGCAGAGAGAAGGTGAGAACAACATGCCATAGTAGCAGAAGACAAGATACAGCACTTAGAAGAGGAACTGAACAATTTGAAACAGCCTAAAGAAAGAAATAACAGTACAGACATAACATCAGGAACTTTTACATCAGACACAGACAAGGGGACTGGAGGGAGCAAGGAAGCTATACTGTATGCAAAGGGCCGGCCAGCCCCACACAGGGCCAAGGCAATGACAAGGAGCACACTAGGAACAAATGAGAGGTTGGGAGACATTGAAGGAGCTAGGATATATGCAGGGACTCTACCAGACTCCTGCAGGGGCAAAGAACAGCTGAGCAGGAAAGACAGGCCAACAAGCAATGGGGCCTCAGCTAGGGAAGGGATTGAAGGAAGGAACACTTCTAGGGAAGGAACTAAAACACCTCAGAGGATACAGTGGGAGAAGAAAAGGAGAGATGAGTTTTTGTCTATGGGCTCCAGGAAGCCGATGGGGAAACCTACATGGAAAGAAAGCAGGAGGAGATAAAAGCGACTGAAGATATCATGAAGGCAATAGGCGAGGGCGACATGACCCAGGTGGCAAATTTTCAGAGAATTGGGTGGTTCGTGAGGAGAAGGAAGTGGCCTCTCAAAGTAATTTTCAAGGCAGAATCAACTCGAACCAAGATCCTGCAGGAGAAAGCACGACTGAGAGACAAACTGGAATTCCAGGGTGTGTACCTCGACCGAGGCAGAACGCAAGAGGAAAGGAGGATACTGAAAGAGAGAGGGCAAAAACGAAAGGAGGATTGGGAGGAAGAGACAAAGAGAAGCAGAATAACCCAGACACAGGTAGAAGGGCAAACACCCCTCAGAAACACCCGCAGAAGGTCTCCAACCACGACAACCCCAAGACAACTGAACAATCTAAGCCAACAATCACACACCGATCCCTCTGTCCCCACACCACAAACCCCAACCCTACAGCAACCCCCTATGGGAACTCTACCCCCACCACAACCCCCCATAGGCCCCCACCAGGGCTCCTGCTCTCCCCACCCCAATTTCCTCCCAGGACCACAACAGAAGTTGAAGGTTTGGTACACTAATGCGGAAGGCATAGCAAACAAATGAGGAGTGGTATGAAAGAATCAATGAGAAGTCCCCAGACATCATAGCAGTCACAGAAACAAAACTCACTGAGACAATAACAGATACAGTCTTCCCACCAGGATATCAGATCCTGAGGAAAGACAGAAGGAGCAGAGGGAGAGGAGGGGTTGCACTGCTCGTAAAACACCGATGGAAATTTGAGGAAATAGGAGGCATGGACGAGATTGGAGGAAGAGAATACATAGTAGGTACACATCAGTCTGGGGAGCACACAGTAGTCAGTGCAGTGATGTATAATCCACCACAGAACTGCAGGAGGCCAAGAGAGGAATACGAAGAGAGTAACAGAGCAATGGTGGACACACTGGCTGAGGTGGCAAGAAGAGCTCACTCGAGCAGAGCAAAGTTACTGGTTATGGGCAATTTCAATCACAGGGAGATTGATTGGGAAAACCTGGAACCACACGGGGGTCCCAAAACATGAAGAGTCAAGGTGATGGATGTGGCACTGGAAAACTTAATTTAATGCATCAACATGTTAAGGATACTATCAGAGAGGGGAGGATGAACCAGCAAGACTGGACCTTGTGTTCACCCTAAGCAGTTCAGACATTGAGGGCATCACATATGAGAGACCCCCTAGGAGCTAGTGACCATGTGGTTCTGTGCTTTGAATACATAGAGTTACAAGTGGAGAGGGTAACAGGAGATGAATGGGAAAAGCCAGACTATAAATGGGGGACTACATAGGTTTGAGGAACTTCCTGCAAGAGGTTCAGTGGGACAGAGAACTGGTAGTGAAGTCGGTAAATGAAATGATGGAATTCGTAACAACAAAATGTAAGGAGGCAGAGGAAAGGTTTGTTCCCAAGGGCAACAGAAATAATGGGAAGACCAGAACGAGCCCTTGGTTTACCCGACGGTGTAAGGAGGCAAAAGCCAAGTGCCATAGAGCATGGAAAAATTACAGAAGGCGAAGAACACAGGAAAATAAGGTGATTAGTCAAAGAGCCAGGAACGAGTATGCACAGGTAAGGCGGGAGGCCCAGCAAGAGTATGAAAATAATATAGCATTGAAAGTCAAGTCAGACCTGAAACTGTCGCACAGCCACATCAGGAGGAAGACAACAATCAAAGACCAGGTGATCAGGCTGAGGAAAGAAGGTGAGGAACTCACAAGTAATGATCACGAGGTATGCAAGGAGCTCAACATGAGATTTAAGGAAGTATTTACAGCAGAGACAGGAATAGCTCCAAGAAGACAGCACAGAGGGGAACACCAACAGGTGCTGGATGACATACAAACAATGGAGGAGGAGGTGCAGAAACTGCTAAGTAACCTCAATACCTCAAAGGCGAGGGGTCCGGACAACATCTCCCCGTGGGTCCTTAGAGAAGGAGCAGAGACGCTGTGCGTGCCACTAACCACAATCTTCAATACATCCCTTGAAACTGGGCAACTACCTGAGGTATGGAAGACGGCAAATGTAGTCCCTATTTTTAAGAAAGGAGACAGAAATGAGGCACTAAACTACAGACCAGTGTGTCTGACGTGTGTAGTATGCAAAGTCACGGAGAAGATTATCAGGAGGAGAGTGATGGAGCACCTGGAACGAAACACGATTATAAAAAACAACCAGCATGGATTCATGGAAGGCAAATCCAGTGTCACAAACCTTATGGAGTTTTATGACAAGGTAACAGAAGTAAGAAATGAGAGAGAGGGGTGGGTTGATTGCATTTTCCTGGACTGCAGGAAGGCCTTCGACACAGTTTCTCACTGGAGATTAGTGCAGAAGCTGGAGGATCAGGCACATATAATAAGGGCACTGCAATGGATCAGAGAATACATGACAGGGAGGCAACAACGGGTCATGGTACGTGAAGAGGTATCACAGTGGGCGCCTGTGATGAGCGGAGTTCCCCAGGGGTCAGTTCTAGGACCAGTGCTATTTTTGATATATGTGAATGACATGCAAGGGATAGACTCTGAAGTGTCCCTGTTTGCAGATGATGTGAAGTTGATGTGACTCGTCTGAGTCTCCAGCTTCCAATTGTGACCCCTTGTTTCTTTGTCCCCTCTCTGGAATATCCTGCCTGACTGAATGACTTACTGACTTGACTGAATGACTTAAGATAAGATTTCGTTCGGATTTTTAACCCCGGAGGGTTAGCCACCCAGGGTAACCCAAGAAAGTCAGTGCATCATTGAGGACTGTCTAACTTATTTCCATTGGGGTCCTTAATCTTGTCCCCCAGGATGTGACCCACACCAGTCGACTAACACCCAGGTACCTATTTGCTGCTAGGTGAACAGGACAACAGGTGTAAGGAAACGTGTCAAAATTGTTTCCACCCGCCGGGAGTCGAACCCGGGCCCTCCGTGTGTGAAGCGGGAGCTTTAGCCACCAGGCCACTGAATAACTTTCTGACTAGACTGACTGACTTGACTGACTGACCCTGAAACTGTGTCTAGAGCAGCTGATGCCATACCGTCAGTTGTGTAATGTACTGCAGGGTAAAATAGAACAAATCCATTACAGAATTTATGCACAGTCCAGTACGACCATCAACTTCAGCACCAATACCTCGACCATCCACCTCAGCCCAATAGGGTCACAGCATAACTCTCCACTCTTCACAATCATCAATAAACACCAGCACCCACAATTTAAGGTAAGAAATACTATTATTTCTGTTGCAGTTATAGTCTTAAGCAGTAAAAACTACCTTTGATATACTTTTGAAGAGTTTCAAAAGTTTCTCTACTCTCTGAGCCCAGCCATGGGCCAAGCTCATCACAACAGTGAACAACAATTATATATTCACTTTTATTTTTGTAAGATATGGAGATCTGTAAAAAAGTTGTTTGAGGGGGAAGCTCACTTCCTGAATTTTTGCTCGTATCCAGAGACAAAAAATTGACCAAGCGACTACTCATATCCTGAAAAACTCGTATGGTGGGGCACCCGTAAGCCGAGGTTCCACTGTAATACAATATAGCACAATTTACAGTAATGAAATAGAAAAAAAATTTAAGTTTGAAGTAATGATTAAATAGCTGAGCAATCATAAATTATTTAGGAGTTTTTTGTGTAACTGGTAGATGTATAGTCTTTGTCTGGTTAATTTTGGATAATGAGGTGATTTCTAAGTAGGGCCTTAAATTGATTTGCAGGCAGGGGCCCTTTAATATGTTCTGGCAATGAATTCCAGATCTTCGGGCCCTTTATGTGCATAGCATTTTTGCACAGGGAGAGATGGACACGAGGGATATCAGAGTGTTTTATGCTTTCCGTTATGCCTGTGTGTTCTCTTGTAGTTATCAAGGAGGAGTTTGAGAGAAGGGTTAATACTAGAGTATGATGTTTTGTGTATGTAGTAGGCACAATATGTGGTGTGAATGTTTTGTATATTAAGCAAGTTGAGGCTCTTAAAAAGTGGAGGAGTGTGTTGCCAAATGCAGGAGTTAGTAATCAATCGCACAACCGTATTTTGTTGGGTTATTAAAGGTTAAAGGTGATATACTGTGATTGAGCCCCATGCACAAATACCATAGATGAGGTAAGGGTAGATGAGTGAGTGGTAAAAAGCAAGAAGTACCATTTGGAGTAAATAGTACCATATCTTAGAAAGGATGCCTACTGTTTTGGAGACTTTGTTGAATATTTGCTGTATGTGGGTCTGAAATATGAGTCTGCAGTCAAGGTGGAGACCTAGAAATTTGCCCTGTGTGTGTCTTGAAATGGGGGAACCATTTATCAATATGTTTAGCAGAACATTTGAAGCTCTGTTTCCAAACAGTATGGAGTAGGGTTTGTCTATATTGAGAGTAAGTTTGTTGGTCATCATCCAAGTAGATATTTTTAGAAGTTTGCCATTTACAGTGTCTGTTTGTATAGTTGGGTTTGGGTGAGAGAAGACATAAATAGTGCCATCTGCAAATAAAATGGGTTTAAGGAGTTTAGATGCATTTGGGAAGTCATGTAAATGAGAAAGAAAAGTGGGCCAAAGACACTGCCCAATAAAGTTTCCCAATAAAGGAAACTCATTCACCATCACTTATTCAATAGTTGTCTTGCCAGAAGTGTGCTGATATCACAATTTGAATGAACCTACGAGCTGTAACATCCCTGCCCATCTGTTAGAGTGCAACACTGGACTTCCCACCTCTTGGACTTGGTCCAACCAACTGGTTTCCCTGAATTCCGTAATAAATGTTTTCTTGCTCGTACTCTGACCGCACATCTGGCTATTAAAACCACTCTTCTCCATTCACTCTGACGTAACAGGCATGTGCAAACCTTCTGAATACTTAAAAACCCTAGCACTCAAAACCACCTTTAATCCCCTCAAAATTCTTACTGGGATTACCCCTGCACCTCCTTCCTTCAACCCCAGATTTATACATCTTGTCCTATTCTACTCTATCATCTCTAAATGCCTAAACCACCTGAACAACCACTTCTTATTTCTCTTTATCTTGGTAACCCCACTGTCTTTTAATGTCTGCTCCTCGAATTCTCTGCATGATATTCACACCACACGTTTCTCTCAAGCATGACACATTCACTGCCCCCCAGCCTTTCCCTTGCTGAAACATTTAAGAACCCATGTCTCACACCCATGTAAAAGTATTGAAAAATTGATGATATAGATTCTGAAGAATACTTGAAAGTTGTTGGGGCACTTGTTATTTATATATGTACTTAGTTGTTGTGACACCTGGTATATACCCCTCTGTTACCTCCATTGGTAAACATCTTTTCTTCCACAGTTGCCTCCACACACTACTTATTTTTTTATTAGATAAGTTTGAAGGCACAGTTTTGATTGAAAGTCGCACATTGTATAACCATACAGTATAATGGTTTGCTATTCTGTACTCTGGGCAGTTTAAAGACACTGCTTTGTATTCAAAAGAGAGTTTTAGAAGCATTATACATTATTAGGATTCATTTGGTGTATTAATATGCTTTAAAGCTTTTCAAACAAATTAGGTACTACATATGTATTTGTACAGTGTTGTACATTCCTTGAACTGCTGATAAAAGAACGTTTGGGTAAATTATGTAAATGATAGGCTAACTAAGGATTGTGTTGATATGATGACCATAAAAAATCATAATACTTTCACTCTAAATAGTTGCAGAAATGTGAGAAATAATACTTGAAAATTAACGGTATAGATTCTGAAGAATACTTGAAACTTGTTGGGGCACTTGTGATTTATATATTTGTGAGTTGTTGTGGCACTTGTTATCCAATTACCTGTGAATTGAGGTACTTATCTTTATAACATAACCTTCGTATTATCAATGGCACACCCTTTAAGGAGGATGTGCCTTGATAGTGAAGGACTCCTGATCCAAGAAATTGGCCAAACCTTTACCCTTTAGATCAGAGTGATTGCATCTCAGTCAAGGGCACAATAACCCTAACAGGTTCAGGGCTTTCTTATATAATAATCTATGGCACAGGATTTACTTTAAATTCTTAGTTTTGGTTGAAGAATCTTAACTTCACTGGATATAATGGTATATGATACTGAAAAGTAGTGAAGACACAAAGTGCACTCCCTAGGATGTATTTATTGGAAATGTTTGTCATGGGACCTTAGTCATTCACATTTAGTGACTAAAGTTCCAGGACTAAATCACTTCCAATAAAAATGTCCTAATTGTTGTATTTTCTTTTTTTCCACTTCCAGTTTCACCATTCTTAATCATTTTGTGTATATGTGATGCTTTGTTAGTGTGTGTGTGTGTGTGTACTCACCTAATTGTACTCACCTAATTGTGGTTGCAGGGGTCGAGACTCAGCTCCTGGCCCCGCCTCTTCACTGATCGCTACTGGATCCTCTCTCTCTCTCTGCTTCCTGAGCTTTGTCATACCTCTTCTTAAAACTATGTATGGTTCCTGCCTCCACTACTTCACTTGCTAGGCTATTCCACTTGCTGACAACTCTATGACTGAAGAAATACTTCCTAACGTCCCTGTGACTCGTCTGAGTCTTCAGCTTCCAGTTGTGACCCCTTGTCCCTGTGTCCCCTCTCTGGAACATCCTATCTCTGTCCACCTTGTCTATTCCCCGCAGTATCTTGTATGTCGTTATCATGTCTCCCCTGACCCTTCTGTCCTCCAGTGTCGTCAGTCCGATTTCCCTTAACCTTTCCTCGTACGACATTCCCTTGAGCTCTGGGACTAGCCTTGTTGCAAACCTTTGTACTTTCTCTAACTTCTTGACGTGCTTGACCAGGTGTGGGTTCCAGACTGGTGCTGCATACTCCAGTATGGGCCTAACATACACAGTGTACAGTGTCTTGAACGATTCCTTATTAAGGTATTGGAACGCTATTCTCAGGTTTGCCAGGCGCCCGTATGCTGCAGCGGTTATTTGGTTGATGTGTGCCTCCGGTGATGTGCTCGGTGTTATGGTCACCCCAAGGTCTTTCTCCCTGAGTGAGGTCTGTAGTCTTTGTCCACCTAGCCTATACTCTGTCTGCGGTCTTCTTTGCCCCTCCCCAATCTTCATGACTTTGCATTTGGCTGGATTGAATTCGAGAAGCCAGTTACTGGACCACATGTCCAGCCTCTCCAGGTCTCTTTGCAGTCCTGCCTCATCCTCGTCCGATTTAATTCTTCTCATCAACTTCACGTCATCTGCGAACAGGGACACTTCAGAGTCTATTCCTTCCATCATGTCGTTCACATATATCAAAAATAGCACTGGTCCTAGAACTGACCCCTGTGGGACCCCGCTCGTGTGTGTGTGTGTGTGTGTGTGTGTGTGTGTGTGTGTGTGTGTGTGTGTGTGTGTGTGTGTGTGTGTGTCTGTCTGTCTGTCTGTCTGTCTGTCTGTCTGTTTCTGTGTCTGTGTCTGTGTCTGTGTCTGTGCATGTGTTTGCATGTGTATTTGTGTACTCATATGTGTGAGAGTGCTTGTACTCGTGTGTGTATGTATACTCGTGTGTGTGTGTATTCACCTAATTGTACTCAGCTAATTGTGGTTGCAGGGGTCGAGACTCGGCTCCTGGCCCCGCCTCTTCACTGAGTGTACTCGCATATTTGTGTGTGTGTGTGTGTGTGTGTGTGTGTGTGTGTGTGTGTGTGTGTGTGTGTGTGTGTGTGTGACTTCAATCAATATTTGCACCAATAATTCATTACAGTTGTGACCGGGTGTAGACGTGTGAATTGCTCATTACTCTATAATTTGTTCATGATTGTAGCCATGTATAAACATAAGTAAATTTACTTACAGGATTCTTTACCTTTGTAACTTGTGAGTTCATTACCTTTGTACCTAGTTAAGCTATCAAAACTTTGGGGCCCCATCCCTGGACCCATTATGTACCTCTGTAATCTTTTTATTACCACCCACAGGATGGGTATGGGGTGCATAAACATATTAACCTAACTCTGTTATTGAGGGGTGTTAGATGTGCACCAGTGTAGTGCACATGTGAATTATGGTCAACACTTATTTTGACATTTGATCTCTGAAACTTTTTCCTAGTGTATTTACCAGGAGGAGGTTTTAAATGGAATTACCATCCCATTCCTTGGATCAAACCTGATTATCTTCCATTCCCCAGGTACTGTATGGCTTCTTTGGGAGGAGGGGTTTAGCACTTTCCTATGATTGTAATTAAAAACTGTATATGAGGTAAATTTCACTGGTTATAACTTTAATATGTCTTAAGCCTGTGATTAGCAAGTGCCTGTATTATAAAGATCAATGTATCAGTTGTATTATACTAAGATTTTTGTATAGGTATAAATACTCAAATAAATGGTAAATAAGTGTGAATTTTATTTATACTGTATTCACTGTTGCATTTTGCCGTTGCACAGTGCAATGGCAGAATTTCTGTGTATGAGACCTATGGTTGTCAGTCTGGTTGAAAAGTGAGGCTGGGGAACTTGTCTTGAAGCTCCATTATTGTTTTTATTTGGGGAGAGGAGAGTTGACGTGGCAGTGCCAAACTGAGGGTAATAATATTATAGAGTATATATACAGTAGACCATTGATTAACACGATCTGTTAACATGGTTGCAAAATTATGGCATATTTTTGGTAAACATGCTGCATCAACGAGTTTACATGGCAGAGTACATGTAGGGGAAAATTTGGCACATGGTTCTTTCTCTTCCATCTTGCAGTGAGCCTATGGGTGTGTCCATTGTTTTATGGGAGACCTAGGTAATGTACTCAGCACTCCATTCATATTCGTCCATTACTTTACTCGACCTGTGATAGTGAATCCATTTTGACCTTTTGCATCATCCTTTCTCAGCTTTGAATAATAACCATGGCACCCAAAGGGACTGTGAGTGATCCTGTAATTGCAAAGAAGCATAAATATGAAAGTCTTGATATTATGAAGAAAACTGAGATCTTTGATAACAATAAAGCACCTCCACCTAGCAGAAATGTGGCTGCAGGATCTTTGATGTACAGGCCACACATATTTACGCCCTTTCCTTCATCTGCACCACCCCTTGCAGTGCCTCACTTATGCCCACACTTACCCTCATCCATGGCCACATTTACTACTCACCTACACCTGTCCTGGCTTCACCTACACCACCTATTGATGCCATGTACCCATTACCAACATGACCTGTTCTTAACCACACCAGCAACAACCTTTAAGATCAGCCCAGTAGGGTTACACCATCCCTCTCCACTCCTTTTAAAATTTTGACATCAACCAGCAACACAGTTGAAGGTAAGATATATTATTTATGTAACCTTGCAGCTAAAAGTATTGTATTAACTGTAACTGATTATTACATTGACCTTCAGTTATATAATCATCATTTTTTTTTACAGTTTCAATTACTAAGGAAAAAAAATTGTTTGGGGAGATATGAGAAACAACCTTATATTTCCCATATGTTCTTCTGTTCATCTTACACGAATTTTGATCACTGTTTTAAGGCATATAACTACCGTGTTAATTGACCAATATGGAGAAAATTGTTAAAGACAAAAAAAAAAAAAAGTTGCTGCCACCACCTGGGTATTAATGGTATTAATTAAGGACACACACCCAGGACTGTGCCTCTCAAGAATATTTGGCAGGAAGCAAGAGGTATATATATATATATATATATATATATATATATATATATATATATATATATATATACGTATATATATATATATATATATATATATATATATATATATATATATATATATATATATATATATATATATATATATATATATATATATATATATATATATATATATATATATAAGAATAAGAAGAAGAAAATTGTCAAAGTGGGAAGTCTGAATGTGCGTGGATGTTGTGCAAATGATAAGAAAGAGATGATTGTGGATGTTATGAATGAGAAGAAACTGGATGTCCTGGCTTTAAGTGAAACAAAGCTGAAGGGGGTGGGAGAGTTTCAATGGAGAGGAATAAATGGGATTAGGTCAGGGGTTTCAAATAGAGTTAGAGCTAAAGAAGGAGTAGCAATAATGTTGAAGGATAAGCTATGGCAGGAAAAGAGGGACTACAAATGCATAAATTCAAGGATTATGTGGAGTAAAACCTCTTCAAGGGGGGCTCCTTGGCGTGGTGAAGAGGCTCTTGGTCTGAGGAATTAGACCTATCGGTCTTCTTCCTCAGACCGAACCTAATTACCCCCCAATCTCCCCTCCCCTATCCCATCCTCCCCATCCTCCCCTTTTTCCTTTCCTCCTCCTCCTCCCCACTCCTCCCTTTTGCCCTTCCTCTTTTTGTCCTTTGGGATTTCTCCCACAGGCGCGCTAGTTCCTGGGTAGGAGAAAGGACACCGGGGTCCATCCCATTCCGTTGAGGTTTCTTGGCGGTGGCGTAGTTTGCCGTGGAATCTGGATTGCCTAGGGATGTCCCGATCCCTCTCCGGTATCCCGGAGTAGCTTTGGGTGTCTTTTGGGCGACGGGTGTAGCTCTGGAAGCCACCTTTCGGATTCCGGGGGTGGTGGCTGAAGGAGGTATGCTTTGTGGCGGATATCCGGCCGCCCTCTCTTTTGTCCACCGAGGTAGCTCGGCAGATGTGAGGTTGCTATCCCAGATTGCTGGTTTACTGGCATGAAGGGTAGGGTATGGCACGGGTTCCATGCTGCATCTGCGCTACTAGCGGTGTCGAGTCCTCTTGGGCGCGGAGGGAGATTTCTGGCCCTTTCATCCCTCCTAGGAACTATCCCTCCCCGGTCCCCCCTTTTTTTTTCTTTTTTTTATTTTTATTTTCTTTTCTTCTTTCTTTTTTTTTCTTAAAAACAAAAAGAAAGAAGTAACCTAACCATGGCAGCCCTAGTCCATGAACCTGGTACCCCCGGGCCCCTTCTTGATACCGCACCCCGTTCTGACCCCGCCTCGTCTTTGGACCACTCTTCAGACATTCCTCATGCCTCTGTACCTATTGCCGGTGCTGTTTCCTCACCCGCTTCAGGTACTGAGGCCTCGACTGACTCCTTCGATTTATCAGACCTTCGCTCTCCTCTGACTATGCTTCCGGCCTCTCCCTCTACGGTGCGGCAATTTTCAAATCGCCGACCCGTTCCACGTCGGACCAACTCTGGTCCCACGCCTAAACGTCAACGACAATTACCTGCTGATGATACTTCTCCACCTTCACCTTCTCGTTCTTCTCAGAAACGATCGACACGTCCTTCACTACCTTTCCACGCTCAGTTTCAGACTGAACAGTGGACTAAATTCTTCACTTTACGACCAACTTCCTCTACTGCCTATCTTTCTGACCATAGTATTGGCAAGGCACTCCTACGCCATGTTGGTAAAGATATTTCTTTTCATGCTCTTAAGAGCGGTACGCGCATCATTACCGTACAGAATGCTACCCAGGCTCGTGAGCTCTCTCGTCTTTCCCATATAGATACTGTTCCTGTCACCCTTGAAAAACATCATTCCCTCAATTCTTGTAGTGGTACCGTTATTCTGCCCCATACCATAGTTCAACAAAATTTCCAGACATGTGGCACCGACATTCTAGAACAGCTGGAACTCCAAGATCTCCCAATCCTCAAGGTAGACACTTACGTTCTTCCTGCCCGTGGGCGGAGACGATACCCTAGCAATGTGGCTCGTTTAACTTTTGACAGCCGAGAACTCCCATCCTCCGTTTATATAGCAGGACATCGGTTACAAGTTCGAAAGGTGATCCCTACACCACAACAGTGTAGAAATTGCTGGCGATTTGGCCATCCAGCGAAATATTGCAGATCTATCGCCGAATGCCCAGTCTGTGGTGCCGATGACCATTCTAATACGTCTTGCAATCGATCTCCCTCTTGCCTTAACTGTCATGAGGCTCACCCTTCGTACTCTCGCCGTTGTCAGGTCTATTTAAACGAGCGGGAAATCCGTTACCTCAAAGAGACAGAAGGTCTCCCTTATGCCATGGCAGTTTCTCATCTCCGCCTCCAAGGGAGACTCCCACGTGTTTCTTATTCCCGTGTTTCAAAACGTCCCCCCACTTCTGGTATCCCATCTTCTACACCCACCTCTGTGGTTACCTCTCCCATAATCACTCCTGTATCTAATCCTTTTGCTGTCCTCGGCTCAGACGTCCCTACTTCAACGCCTCAGTCTAATCTCGCTTCTTCGAGTTCTCTCTTACAAGCCTCAGTATCGACGAGACCTCGTACGACACCTCTTCCCAATCGTCCCTCTACTTCTCAAAAGTCAAAAAAAGGTCCGGTAACACCTCCTACCCATCTTCCACCTCCTCATTTTACCCTCCCTGTCTCTGTCCCTAGTTCTTCCCTTCTCACTGGCTCAGTTACAAGTGCAGAGGTTCACCCTCCTCCTCGTAATGTACCTTCCTCCCCTGTTCCCTCCCAAGTTTCTTCCTCTTCTGCCACCTCCCAGGTTCCTGTCTCTTCTGTCCCCTGCCACACTTCTCCAGTTCCCTCCACCCTTTCGCCCCCCCCTACCTTGGTACAGTCCAATACAGTTCCAATCTTTACTCATCCTCCCCCTACCATTCCCAATATTGTCTCCCATACGACATCTCTGAATTCCGAAACACTTGAAGCAATCTCTGAATATATTGCAGAGACCAAACCATCAATGGACACTGATCCACCTTCCGCTCTTCCTCTCTCCTCTGCTCCATCTGCGCAACTCCTTTCTTCACAGCGCACCGTTCCTTCGCTGCTTGAACATTTTCCACTGCCTCCGCATGTGGACTTTTCTAACCCTTCTAGTCCGTAGGAACCCTTACCTGCGGATTTCAAGTATCCTTATCATTGCCAATCATGGCCTTTTTACAGTGGAATATACGCGGCCTCAGGGGTAATCGGGGTGAGCTTCAGATGTTACTCTCCCAGTTTGCCCCTGTTGGTGTTTGCTTACAGGAACCAAAATTACACTCTGCTGTTATTTCTCACATCTCAGGCTATAATTTATTGTATTCTTCAGATCCTTTTCCTGATGGGACCTTTAATGAAAGTGCCCTTCTTCTCCGCACTGATATTCCGTACCATCAGCTATTTGTTCATACTTCGCTGCATTACACAGCAGCCCGTATCCACTTACATAGGTGGTATACGCTCTGTTCTTTATATCTCTCTCCTTCTCGGGCATTATCTATTCCGGATTTTGCCTTCCTTGTTTCGTCATTACCGCCACCGATTCTGTTACTTGGTGATTTTAATGCCCACCATTTCCTCTGGGGAGGGTCTCACTGTGATTCCCGTGGAATTCAGTTAGAGGCTTTTCTTGCCACCCACCCCCTCCATGTTTTAAATACAGGTACTCACACCCATTTTGATCCTCGGACTCATACTCTCTCTTGCATCGATCTCTCAGTTTGTTCTTCCTCCGCCGCATTAGACTTTACTTGGTCTGTTCTCCCGGACTTACATGACAGTGATCATTTCCCAATCATTCTTACTTCCCCTTCATATTCGCCACCTCTTCGCACCCCACGCTGGCAATTTAATCGGGCAAATTGGAACCTTTACTCACACCTGACTGTTTTTAAAGAGGTTCCTTCTTCGTCCTCCATCGATGAGCTTTTACACCTCTTCTCGTCCTCCGTTTTCACCGCAGCTTCTCATTCTATACCCCAAACTTCGGGCAGGCATTCTCAGAAATGCGTGCCTTGGTGGTCTCCTGCTTGTGCTCGTGCAGTACGTTTGAAACGCGCTGCATGGGGCAGGTACCGGTACAATAGAACCACAGAGCGACTCCTTGATTTTAAACAGAAGCGTGCGATCGCTCGCCGTGTCATCCGTGACGCTAAACGCACTTGCTGGCGAGATTATGTCTCCACCATCACCTCTGTTTCCTCTATGAGTGCAGTCTGGAAAAAAGTACGAAAACTGAGTGGTAAATATTCTCCTGACCCGGCTCCTGTTCTGCGGGTTGCCGGTGTTGATATAGCAAACCCACTAGATGTTGCCAATGAAATTGGCAATCATCTGGTCCGTATTTCTCAGGGACTCCATCTATGCCCCTCATTTCTTTCCTCAAAGTCTGCCAGAGAGTTAGCACCCTTGGACTTTTCTTCTCTCAGAGAAGAACAGTATAATGTGCCTTTTACACTTCAAGAACTGGAGGCAACACTCTCAGCTTGTCGATCATCGGCAGCTGGGCCCGACGACATTCATATTCGTATGCTACAACATTTACATCAGTCAGCCCTTGCAGTCCTATTACGCCTTTACAATCTTATTTGGTCACAAGGAGTTCTTCCACAGCCGTGGAAATCCGCCATTGTTCTCCCTTTCCGCAAACCAGGCACTACGGGACATGAAACCTCCCACTATCGTCCCATTGCTCTTACCAGTGCAGTTTGCAAAGTAATGGAACGTCTAGTAAATAGACGTTTAGTGTGGTATTTAGAGACACACAACAGTCTCTCCACTCGTCAATATGGCTTTCGTAAGGGACGTTCTACCATAGACCCCTTACTGCGCTTGGATACGTATGTTCGTAATGCCTTTGCGAATAACCACTCAGTTATTGCCATATTTTTTGACCTTGAGAAGGCATATGACACAACTTGGAGGTATAATATTTTAGCCCAAGCCCACTCCTTAGGCCTTCGAGGCAATCTACCATCCTTCCTTAAGAACTTTTTAACTGACAGGCATTTCCGTGTTCGGGTTAATAATGTGCTCTCCCCGGACTTTGTCCAAGCTGAAGGTGTCCCCCAGGGATGTGTTCTGAGCACAACACTTTTTCTCCTTGCTATTAATGATTTGGCCTCTAGTCTTCCATCAAATATTTGGTCATCACTCTATGTTGATGACTTCGCTATTGCCTGTGCAGGCGCTGACTGTCACCTCCTTACAGTTTCTCTCCAGCATGCAGTCGACCGTGTTTCCAATTGGGCCACCACACATGGGTTTAAATTTTCCAGCACTAAAACCCACCAAATCACTTTCACTAGACGCTCTGTCATCTCTGATCATCCTTTGTACCTCTATGGCTCACGTATCCCTGAACGTGATACAGTCAAGTTTCTGGGCCTCCTCTTTGATCGTAGGTTATCCTGGAAACCTCACATTACCTCTCTGAAGGCAACTTGTCACAGCCGGCTGAACCTTCTTAAAACCCTTGCTCATCTTTCGTGGGGAGCTGATCGTCGAACCCTCCTTCACCTACATTCCACCCTTATTTTATCGAAACTTGATTATGGTGACCAGATCTATTCAGCGGCATCTCCTGCTACTCTCTCTAGCCTTAACCCCATTCATCACCAAGGATTACGTTTATGCCTTGGTGCTTTTCGCTCTTCCCCTGTCGAAAGCCTCTATGCAGAAGCGAACGTTCCATCCTTATCCGATCGCCGTGATGCCCATTGCCTGCGCTACTATGTACGCTCTCATGATCTCCGCAATCCTTCCATTTATAGAATGGTCACTGATATTAGTAGACATTCTTTATTTGTTCGCCGCCCCTGCTTACTCCGTCCCTTCTCTCTTCGCCTTCATTCGCTCTTGTCTTCTCTTCAACTACCACCTTTCTATGTACATGTAGCATCTCACTTTTCCCTACCCCCCTGGGAAGTTCCAGCTGTTCGAGTCTGTTCTTTCTCCCTCCCTTGCTCGAAAGCCCAACTGTCTACGGTCGCTTCCCGCTCTCTTTTTCTTGACCACTTTCACTCTCATTCTCATGCCATTGCTGTGTACACAGATGGCTCTAAGTCTTCTGACGGCGTAGGATTCGCAGCAGTGTTTCCGGACAGCGTCGTACAAGGGCATTTACTATCTTCAGCTAGTATTTTTACTGCTGAATTATATGCCATCCTTACAGCACTTATCCGTATTGCATCTATGCCTGTGTCATCATTTGTGGTTGTCTCAGACTCCCTTAGTGCTTTACAGGCTATACAAAAATTTGATACACCTCACCCCTTAGTCCTCCGTATCCAACTTTGGCTACGCCGCATCTTTACTAAGCATAAAGATATTGTTTTTTGTTGGGTCCCTGGTCATGTTGACGTACAGGGCAATGAACAGGCAGACACTGCTGCGCGGTCAGCAGTACATGACCTACCAGTTTCTTATAGAGGTATTCCATGTACGGACTATTTTGCTGTAATATCTTCCCACCTTCACACCCGTTGGCAACAACGTTGGTCTACTATGCTCGGCAACAAACTTCAGTCTATTAAACCGAGTATAGGTTACTGGCCGTCTTCTTATCACCAGTGTCGAGGTTGGGAGACTACTCTCTCCCGTCTTCGCATTGGCCATACTCGTCTTACTCATGGATATCTCATGGAGAGGCGACTTGCTCCTCTCTGTGAGAATTGCCAAGCTCCATTATCAGTCAGCCACATTCTGTTGGACTGCCCACTTTATCAACGAGCACGCAGAATTTACCTCTGTCGTCGTCTTCGCCCCGCTGCTCTCTCTTTACCTTCCCTTCTCGCTGATGGACCCACCTTTCATCCGGACTCTCTTATTGACTTTTTGACAACGACTGACTTACTTCACAAATTCTGATACTTTCAGCCCTTTCTACTTGTATCTCTTGCTACCCTCTACCCCCGTACTATCCCCTGCCCCGCTGTTTTCTGTAACCTGCTGATCATCCCCCCTCCCTCCTGCCATCCAATTCCCTTGCTTCCTTCCCTACCCTGCAGCGCTGTATAGCCCTTGTGGCTTAGCGCTTCTTTTTGATTATAATAATAATAATGTGGAGTAAAATAAAGATTGGATGTGAAAAGTGGGTTATAGTAAGCGTATATGCACCTGGAGAAGAGAGAAGTGTAGAGGAGAGAGAGAGATTCTGGGAAATGTTGAGTGAATGCATGGGGAGTTTTGAATCAAGTGTGAGAGTAATGGTGGTTGGGGATTTCAATGCTAAAGTGGGTAAAAATGTTATGGAGGGAGTAGTAGGTAAATTTGGGGTGCCAGGGGTAAATGTAAATGGGGAGCCTTTAATTGAGCTATGTGTAGAAAGAAATTTGGTAATAAGTAATACATATTTTATGAAAAAGAGGATAAATATACAAGGTATGATGTAGCACGTAATGAAAGTAGTTTGTTAGATTATGTATTGGTGGATAAAAGGTTGATGGGTAGGCTCCAGGATGTACATGTTTATAGAGGGGCAACTGATACATCAGATCATTATTTAGTTGTAGCTACAGTTAGAGTAAGAGGTAGATGGGAAAAGAGGAAGGTGGCAACAACAAGTAAGAGGGAGGTGAAAGTGTATAAACTAAGGGAGGAGGAAGTTCGGGCGAGATATAAGCGACTATTGGCAGAAAGGTGGGCTAGTGCAAAGATGAGTAGTGGGGGGGTTGAAGAGGGTTGGAATAGTTTTAAAAATGCAGTATTAGAATGTGGGGCAGAAGTTTGTGGTTATAGGAGGGTGGGGGCAGGAGGAAAGAGGAGTGATTGGTGGAATGATGAAGTAAAGGGTGTGATAAAAGAGAAAAAGGTAGCTTACGAGAGGTTTTTACAAAGCAGAAGTGTTATAAGAAGAGCAGAGTATATGGAGTGTAAAAGAAAGGTGAAGAGAGTGGTGAGAGAGTGCAAAAGGAGAGCAGATGAAAGAGTGGGAGAGGCACTGTCAAGAAATTTTAATGAAAATAAGAAAAAATTTTGGAGTGAGTTAAACAAGTTAAGAAAGCCTAGGGAAAGTATGGATTTGTCCGTTAAAAACAGAGTAGGGGAGTTAGTAGATGGGGAGAGGGAGGTATATGGTAGATGGCGAGAATATTTTGAACTTTTAAATGTTGAGGAAGAAAGGGAGGCGGTAATTTCATGCACTGGCCAGGGAGGTATACCATCTTTTAGGAGTGAAGAAGAGCAGAATGTAAGTGTGGTGGAGGTACGTGAGGCATTACATAGAATGAAAGGGGGTAAAGCAGCTGGAACTGATGGGATCATGACAGAAATGTTAAAAGCAGAGGGGGATATAGTGTTGGAGTGGTTGGTACTTTTGTTTAATAAGTGTATGAAAGAGGGGAAGGTACCTAGGGATTGGCAGAGAGCATGTATAGTCCCTTTATATAAAGGGAAAGGGGACAAAAGAGATTGTAAAAATTATAGAGGAATAAGTTTACTGAGTATACCAGGAAAAGTATACGGTAGAGTTATAATTGAAAGAATTAGAGGTAAGACAGAATGTAGAATTGCGGATGAGCAAGGAGGCTTCAGAGTGGGTAGGGGATGTGTAGATCAAGTGTTTACATTGAAGCATATATGTGAACAGTATTTAGATAAAGGTAGGGAAGTTTTTATTGCATTTATGGATTTAGAAATGGCATATGATAGTGGATAGAGGAGCAATGTGGTAGATGTTGCAAGTTTATGGAATAGGTGGTAAGTTACTAAATGCTGTAAAGAGCTTTTATGAGGACAGTGAGGCTCAGGTTATGGTGTGTAGAAGAGAGGGAGAATATTTCCCAGTAAAAGTAGGTCTTAGGGATGTGTAATGTCACCATGGTTGTTTAATATATTTATAGATGGGGTTGTAAAGGAAGTAAATGCTAGAGTGTTCGGGAGAGGGGTGGGATTAAATTTTGGGGAATCAAATTCAAAATGGGAATTGACACAGTTACTTTTTGCTGATGATACTGTGCTTATGAGAGATTCTAAAGAAAAATTGCAAAGGTTAGTGGATGAGTTTGAGAATGTGTGTAAAGGTAGAAAGTTGAAAGTGAACATAGAAAAGAGTAAGGTGATGAGGGTATCAAATGATTTAGATAAAGAAAAATTGGATATCAAATTGGGGAGGAGGAGTATGGAAGAAGTGAATGTTTTCAGATACTTGGGAGTTGACGTGTCGGCGGATGGATTTATGAAGGATGAGGTTAATCATAGAATTGATGAGGGAAAAAAGGTGAGTGGTGCGTTGAGGTATATGTGGAGTCAAAAAACGTTATCTATGGAGGCAAAGAAGGGAATGTATGAAAGTATAGTAGTACCAACACTCTTATATGGTCGTCTCCCACCCTGCCTTGGTGGGAGACGACCAACTTGTTGAAAAAAAAAAAAAAATATATATATATATATATATATATATATTATTTGTTTTTCTTTTTTTTCGACAAGTCGGCTGTCTCCCACCGAGGCAGGGTGACCCAGAAAAGAAAGAAAATCCCCAAAAAGAAAATGCTTTCATCATCATTCAACACTTTCACCACACTCACACATTATCACTGTTTTTGCAGAGGTGCTCAGAATACAACAGTTTAGAAGCATATACATATAAAGATACACAACATATCCCTCCAAACTGCCATTATCCCAAACCCCTCCTTTAAAGTGCAGGCATTGTACTTCCCATTTCCAGGACTCGAGTCCGACTATATGAAAATAACCGGTTTCCCTGAATCCCTTCACTAAATATTACCCTGCTCACACCCCAACAGATCGTCAGGTCCCAAGTACCATTCGTTTCCATTCGCTTTTATCTAACACACTCATGCATGCTTGATGGAAGTCCAAGCCCCTCGACCACAAAACCTCCTTTACCCCTTCTCTCCAACCCTTTCGAGGAGGGCCCCTACCCCGCCTTCCTTCCCCTATAGATTTATATGCTTTCCATGTCATTCTACTTTGATCCATTCTCTCTAAATGACCAAACCACCTCAACAACCCCTCTTCTGCCCTCTGACTAATACTTTTATTAACTCCACACCTTTTCCTAATTTCCACACTCCGAATTTTCTGCATAATATTTACACCACACATTGCCCTTACACACGACATCTCCACTGCCTCCAACCGTCTCCTCGCTGCTGCATTTACCACCCAAGCTTCACACCCATATAAGAGTGTTGGTACTACTATACTTTCATACATTCCCTTCTTTGCCTCCATAGATAACGTTTTTTGACTCCAGTCCAATAACATTCTTCTTTGCAAATATACAGGGTCTAAAGCCAGTAACTAACAACAAAATACCTTTCATCCGTGGACTGCTTGCAGAGGCAAAGGCAATGTTCGCGGCTTTCACTGAGACCCACATAAAGGATCACTTGGACAACGAAATATGGATCCCAGGTTACAACCTATACAGATGTGACAGAGTGAACAGGCAAAAGGGGGGGGTTGGCCTGTACATTGCAGAGTCACTTGTTTGCACAGAACTGCTTAATGCCTCAAATGATGTAGTGGAAGTTTTAGCAGTAAAGGTCGAGAACCAAAACCTAGTCATTGTGGTAGTCTACAAGCCTCCGGATGCAACATCCCAGCAATTCCAGGAACAGCTGTTAAAAATTGACCACTGTCTGGAAAATCTTCCAGCTCCTGCACCCAACATCTTGCTCCTGGGGGATTTCAACTTAAGGCACCTAAAATGGAGGAATATAGCAAATAATATTGTTGCACTAATAACACCAGGAGGCAGCTCTGATGAAAACTCACACTCACACGAGCTTTTAAATCTCTGCACAAAATTCAATTTAAACCAGCAAATAATAGAGCCTACTAGACTGGAGAATACACTAGACCTCATCTTCACTAACAATGATGATCTGATAAGAAATGTCACCATATCAAAAACAATATACTCAGATCACAACATAATTGAGGTTCAGACATGTATGCGTGGAGCCCCAGACCGACAAAATGAGACTAGTCACGAGGGAGCATTCACCAAATTCAACTTCAATAACAAAAACATAAAGTGGGACCAAGTAAACCAAGTCCTAACCGATATAAGCTGGGAAGATATACTAAGCAACACAGACCCCAACTTATGCCTAGAACAGATTAACTCGGTGGCACTCGATGTATGCACAAGGCTTATTGCTCTAAGAAAAAGGAGGAGTAGATGTAAAATAGAAAGAGACAGGCGCTTCCTTTACAGGCGACGGAAAAGAATAACAGAGCGGCTAAAAGAGGTCAATATATCTGAAATGCGTAGGGAGACACTGGTCAGAGAAATAGCAAGCATCGAACTTAAGCTAAAAGAATCCTTTAGGAGTCATGAATCGCGGGAAGAACTAAAAGCCATAAATGAAATCGAAAGAAACCCAAAGTATTTCTTCTCCTATGCCAAATCAAAATCGAGAACAACGTCCAGTATAGGGCCCCTACTTAAACAAGATGGGTCCTACACAGATGACAGCAAGGAAATGAGTGAGCTACTCAAGTCCCAATATGACTCAGTTTTTAGCAAGCCGCTAACCAGACTGAGAGTCGAAGATCAAAATGAATTTTTTATGAGAGAGCCACAAAATTTGATTAACACAAGCCTATCCGATGTTATCCTGACGCCAAATGACTTCGAACAGGCGATAAATGACATGCCCATGCACTCTGCCCCAGGGCCAGACTCGTGGAACTCTGTTCATCAAGAACTGCAAGAAGCCCCTATCACGAGCCTTTTCCATCCTATGGAGAGGGAGCATGGACACGGGGGTCGTCCCACAGTTACTAAAAACAACAGACATAGCCCCACTCCACAAAGGGGGCAGTAAAGCAACAACAAAGAACTACAGACCAATAGCACTAACATCCCATATCATAAAAATCTTTGAAAGGGTCCTAAGAAGCAAGATCACCACCCATCTAGAAACCCATCAGTTACACAACCCAGGGCAACATGGGTTTAGAACAGGTCGCTCCTGTCTGTCTCAACTATTGGATGACTACGACAAGGTCCTAAATGCACTAGAAGACAAAAAGAATGCAGATGTAATATATACAGACTTTGCAAAAGCCTTCGACAAGTGTGACCATGGCGTAATAGCGCACAAAATGCCTGCTAAAGGAATAACAGGAAAAGTCGGTTGATGGATCTATAATTTCCTCACTAACAGAACACAGAGAGTAGTCGTCAACAGAGTAAAGTCCGAGGCAGCTATGGTAAAAAGCTCTGTTCCACAAGGCACAGTACTCGCTCCCATCTTGTTCCTCATCCTCATATCCGACATAGACAAGGATGTCAGCCACAGCACCGTGTCTTCCTTTGCAGATGACACCCGAATCTGCATGACAGTGTCTTCCATTGCAGACACTGCAAGGCTCCAGGCGGACATCAACCAAATCTTTCAGTGGGCTGCAGAAAACAATATGAAGTTCAACGATGAGAAATTTCAATTACTCAGATATGGTAAACATGAGGAAATTAAATCTTCATCAGAGTACAAAACAAATTCTGGCCACAAAATAGAGCGAAACACCAACGTCAAAGACCTGGGAGTGATTATGTCGGAGGATCTCACCTTCAAGGACCATAACATTGTATCAATCGCATCTGCTAGAAAAATGACAGGATGGATAATGAGAACCTTCAAAACTAGGGAGCCCAAGCCCATGATGACACTCTTCAGGTCACTTGTTCTATCTAGGCTGGAATATTGCTGCACACTAACAGCACCTTTCAAGGCAGGTGAAATTGCCGACCTAGAAAATGTACAGAGAACTTTCACGGCGCGCATAACGGAGATAAAACACCTCAATTACTGGGAGCGCTTGAGGTTCCTAAACCTGTATTCCCTGGAACGCAGGAGGGAGAGATACATGATTATATACACCTGGAAAATCCTAGAGGGACTAGTACCGAACTTGCACACGAAAATCACTCATTACGAAAGCAAAAGACTTGGCAGACGATGCACCATCCCCCCAATGAAAAGCAGGGGTGTCACTAGCACGTTAAGAGACCATACAATAAGTGTCAGGGGCCCGAGACTGTTCAACTGCCTCCCAGCACACATAAGGGGGATTACCAACAGACCCCTGGCAGTCTTCAAGCTGCCTGTCGGTATTTTATACCATTTTAATCTTCAAGCTGGCACTGGACAAGCACCTAAAGTCAGTTCCTGATGAGCCGGGCTGTGGCTCGTACGTTGGTTTGCGTGCAGCCAGCAGCAACAGCCTGGGTGATCAGGCGCTGATCCACCAGGAGGCCTGGTCACAGACCGGGCCGCGGGGGCGTTGACCCCCGGAACTCTCTCCAGGTAAACTCCAGGTAAACATATACCTCAACGCACCACTCACCTTTTTTCCCTCATCAATTCTATGATTAACCTCATCCTTCATAAATCCATCCGCCGACACATCAACTCCCAAGTATCTGAAAACATTCACTTCTTCCATACACCTCCTCCCCAATTTGATATCCAATTTTTCTTTATCTAAATCATTTGATACCCTCATCACCTTACTCTTTTCTATGTTCACTTTCAACTTTCTACCTTTACACACATTCCCAAACTCATCCACTAACCTTTGCAATTTTTCTGTAGAATCTCTCATAAGCACAGTATCATCAGCTAAAAGTAACTGTGTCAATTCCCATTTTGAATTTGATTCCCCAAAATTTAATCCCACCCCTCTCCCGAACACTAGCATTTACTTCCTTTACAACCCCATCTATAAATATATTAAACAACCATGGTGACATTACACATCCCTGTCTAAGACCTACTTTTACCGGGAAGTAGTCTCCCTCTCTTCTACACACCCTAACCTGAGCCTCACTATCCTCATAAAAACTCTTTACAGCATTTAATAACTTACCACCTATTCCATATACTTGCAACATTTGCCACATTGCTTCTCTATCCACTCTATCATATGCCTTTTCTAAATCCATAAATGCAATAAAAACTTCCCTACCTTTATCTAAATACTGTTCACATATATGCTTCAATGTAAATACTTGATCTACACATCCCCTACCCACTCTGAAACCTCCTTGCTCATCTGCAATCCTACATTCTGTCTTACCTCTAATTCTTTCAATTATAACCCTACTGTACACTTTTCCTGGTATACTCAGTAAACTTATTCCTCTATAATTTTTACAATCTCTTTTGTCCCCTTTCCCTTTATATAAAGGGACTATACATGCTCTCCGTCAATCCCTAGGTACCTTCCCCTCTTTCATACATTTATTAAAGAAAAGTACCAACCACTCCAACACTATATCTCCCCCTGCTTTTAACATTTCTGTCATGATCCCATCAGTTCCAGCTGCTTTACCTCCTTTCATTCTACGTAATGCCTCACATACCTCCCCACGCTTACATTCTGCTCGTCTTCACTCCTAAAAGATGGTATACCTCCCTGACCAGTGCATGAAATTACTGCCTCTCTTTCTTCCTTAACATTTAAAAGTTCCTCAAAATATTCTCGCCATCTACCTAATACCTCCATCTCCCCATCTACTAACTCCCCTACTCTGTTTTTAACTGACAAATCCATACTTTCCCCAGGCTTTCTTAACTTGTTTAACTCCAAAATTTTTTCTTATTTTCATTAAAATTTCTTGACAGTGCCTCTCCCACTCTATCATCTGCTCTCCTTTTGTACTGTCTCACCACTCTCTTCACCTTTCTATTACTCTCCATATACAGTGGACCCCCGCATAACGATTACCTCCGAATGCGACCAATTATGTAAGTGTATTTATGTAAGTGCGTTTGTATGTGTATGTTTGGGGGTCTGAAATGGACTAAACTACTTCACAATATGCCTTATGGGAACAAATTCGGTCAGTACTGGCACCTGAACACACTTCTGGAGTGAAAAAATATCGTTAACCGGGGGTCCACTGTACTCTGCTCTTCTTATAACACTTCTGCTTTGTAAAAACCTCTCATAA
Organism: Cherax quadricarinatus; assembly: GCF_038502225.1. NCBI lineage: Eukaryota > Metazoa > Arthropoda > Malacostraca > Decapoda > Parastacidae > Cherax > Cherax quadricarinatus. The sequence goes on from NC_091298.1 coordinate 28,274,311, forward strand.
GCTACCTTTTTCTCTTTTATCACACCCTTTACTTCATCATTCCACCAATCACTTCTCTTTCCTCCTGCCCCCTCCCTCCTATAACCACAAGCTTCTGCCCCACATTCTAATACTGCATTTTTAAAACTATTCCAACCCTCTTCAACCCCCCCACTGCTCATCTTTGCACTAGCCCACCTTTCTGCCAACAGTCGCTTATATCTCACCCGAACTTCCTCCTCCCTTAGTTTATACACTTTCACCTCTTACTTGTTGTTGCCACCTTCCTCTTTTCCCATCTACCTCTTACTCTAACTGTAGCTACAACTAAATAAAGATCCGATATATCAGTTGCCCCTCTATAAACATGTACATCCTGGAGCCTACCCATCAACCTTTTATCCACCAATACATAATCTAATAAACTACTTTCATTTCGTGCTGCATCATACCTTGTATATTTATTTATCCTCTTTTTCATAAAATATGTATTACTTATTACCAAATCTTTCTACACATAGCTCAATTAAAGGCTCCCCATTTTCATTTACCCCTGGCACCCCAAATTTACCTACTACTCCCTCCATAACATTTTTACCCACTTTAGCATTGAAATCCCCAACCACCATTACTCTCACACTTGATTCAAAACTCCCCACGCATATATATATATATATATATATATATATATAATTATATATATAATATATATATATATATATATATATATATATATATATATATATATATATATGTGTGTGTGTGTGTGTGTGCAAAACAACCACTCTGAAAGAATAGAGAAATTCCAAGCGCTTTCGTGACTACTCACATTATCAAGGAACTATCATAGTTCCTTGATAATGTGAGTAGTCACAAAAGCGCTTGGAATTTCTCTTTTCTTTCAGAGTGGTTGTTTTGCACATATATATATATATATATATATATATATATATATATAATATATATATATATATATATATATATATATATATATATATATATATATATATCTATATATATATATACAGTGAAACATATAAGTGAACAGTATTTAGATAAGGCTAAAGAGGTCTTTGTGGCATTTATGGATTTGGAAAAGGCGTATGACAGGGTGGATAGGGGGGCAATGTGGCAGATGTTGCAAGTGTATGGTGTAGGAGGTAGGTTACTGAAAGCAGTGAAGAGTTTTTACGAGGATAGTGAGGCTCAAGTTAGAGTATGTAGGAAAGAGGTAAATTTTTTCCCAGTAAAAGTAGGCCTAAGACAAGGATGTGTGATGTCACCGTGGTTGTTTAATATATTTATAGATGGGGTTGTAAGTGAAGTAAATGCGAGGGTCTTGGCAAGAGGTGTGGAGTTAAAAGATAAAGAATCACACACAAAGTGGGAGTTGTCACAGCTGCTCTTTTCTGATGACACTGTGCTCTTGGGAGATTCTGAAGAGAAGTTGCAGAGATTGGTGGATGAATTTGGTAGGGTGTGCAAAAGAAGAAAATTAAAGGTGAATACAGGAAAGAGTAAGGTTATGAGGATAACAAAAAGATTAGGTGATGAAAGATTGAATATCAGATTGGAGGGAGAGAGTATGGAGGAGGTGAATGTATTCAGATATTTGGGAGTGGACGTGTCAGCGGATGGGTCTATGAAAGATGAGGTGAATCATAGAATTGATGAGGGGAAAAGAGTGAGTGGTGAACTTAGGAGTATGTGGATACAAAGAACTTTGTCCTTGGAGGCAAAGAGGGGAATGTATGAGAGTATAGTTTTACCAACGCTCTTATATGGGTGTGAAGCATGGGTGATGAATGTTGCAGCGAGGAGAAGGCTGGAGGCAGTGGAGATGTCATGTCTGAGGGCAATGTGTGGTGTGAATATAATGCAGAGAATTCGTAGTTTGGAAGTTAGGAGGAGGTGCGGGATTACCAAAACTGTTGTCCAGAGGGCTGAGGAAGGGTTGTTGAGGTGGTTCGGACATGTAGAGAGAATGGAGCGAAACAGAATGACTTCAAAAGTGTATCAGTCTGTAGTGGAAGGAAGGCGGGGTAGGGGTCGGCCTAGGAAAGGTTGGAGAGAGGGGGTAAAGGAGGTTTTGTGTGCGAGGGGCTTGGACTTCCAGCAGGCATGCGTGAGCGTGTTTGATAGGAGTGAATGGAGACAAATGGTTTTTAATACTTGACGTGCTGTTGGAGTGTGAGCAAAGTAACATTTATGAAGGGGTTCAGGGAAACCGGCAGGCCGGACTTGAGTCCTTGAGATGGGAAGTACAGTGCCTGCACTCTGAAGGAGGGGTGTTAATGTTGCAGTTTAAAAACTGTAGTGTAAAGCACCCTTCTGGCAAGACAGTGATGGAGTGAATGATGGTGAAAGTTTTTCTTTTTCGGGCCACTCTGCCTTGGTGGGAATCGGCCAGTGTGATAATAAAATAAAATAAATATATATATATATATGTATTATATATATATATATATATATATATATATATATATATATATATATATATATATATATATATATATGTATATATATATATATTATATGTATGTATACACATATATATATACACACACACACACACACATGCGCGCACACACACACACACACACACACACACACACACACACACACACACACACACACACACACACACACACACACACAGAAGGCCGCAGACGGAGTACAGTCTAGGGGGTCAGAGACTACAAACCTCACTCAAGGAAAAAGATCTTGGGGTGAGTATAACACCAGGCACATCTCCTGAAGCGCACATCAACCAAATAACTGCTGCAGCATATGGGCGCCTAGCAAACCTCAGAACAGCATTCCGACATCTTAATAAGGAATCGTTCAGGACCCTGTACACCGTATACGTTAGGCCCATATTGGAGTATGCGGCACCAGTTTGGAACCCACACCTAGCCAAGCACGTAAAGAAACTAGAGAAAGTGCAAAGGTTTGCAACAAGACTAGTCCCAGAGCTAAGAGGTATGTCCTACGAGGAGAGGTTAAGGGAAATCAACCTGACGACACTGGAGGACAGGAGAGATAGGGGGGACATGATAACGACATACAAAATACTGAGAGGAATTGACAAGGTGGACAAAAACAGGATGTTCCAGAGATTGGACACAGTAACAAGGGGACACAGTTGGAAGCTAAAGACACAGATGAATCACAGGGATGTTAGGAAGTATTTCTTCAGCCACAGAGTAGTCAGTAAGTGGAATAGTTTGGGAAGCGATGTAGTGGAGGCAGGATCCATACATAGCTTTAAGCAGAGGTACGATAAAGCTCACGGCTCAGGGAGAGTGACCTAGTAGCGATCAGTGAAGAGGCGGGGCCAGGAGCTCGGACTCGACCCCCGCAACCTCAACTAGGTGAGTACAACTAGGTGAGTACACACACACACACAGCCCAAGGAAAGCTGAGAAGGGAAAATTACAGGCCACTGAGCCCAAGTACATTAGCCAGTGAAACTGAAGAAAGGAAAGCTGCAGTGCAGGAAACCAAATTAAATGAGGGGATACACAGGGATAAGCAGTGGGAGAATGAAAGGGTGAGGTCAGTCTTTGTGTATGGGCTCCAGGAAGCTGAAGGGGAAACATATGAAGCAAGAAAACAAGGGGAAAAAAAAGCAATTGAAAGCATCATGAAAGCAATAGGAGAAGACGACATGACCCAGCTGGAAAATTTTCGGAGAATAGGGGGGTTTGTAAAAAAAAGAACCTGGCCAGTGAAAGTGACCTTCAAGGCAGAAGCGACTCGGACCAGGATCCTGCAGGAGAAAGCACGATTAAGGGACATGCCGGCATACAGGAAGGTGTATCTCGACCGCGACAGATCACAAGAAGAAAGGCAGAAACTGAGAGAGATGTTACAAAGGCGAAAGGAGGAAAGAGAGGGGATGGAGAAGACAGACAGGAGATCCCAGACCCAGGAAGAAGATCAAATACAGCCTCCCTCACAACTTCCTATAGAAGCCTCCCAACCAGGTCAACCCCAGTGCAACCAAACACTCTAAATCAAAACACCCATGCCACATCCAATGCCCCCACCCACTACATTACAAACTCCACCCCTACAGCAACAACCCATAGTTCCTTACCAGGTCTCCCACTTCCCCAACCCCAATATACCTCCCAGACCACAGTCTTAGAAAAGAAGTTGAAGGTGTGATATACAAATGCAGATGGAATAACAAACAAGTATGAGGAGTGGCACGAAAGAATCAAAGAGACATCCCCAGACATAATAGCACTCACAGAAACAAAACTCACCAGAATAATAACAGATTCAATCTTTCCATCCGGATACCAAATCCTCAGGAAAGACAGAGGGAGGAGAGGGGGAGGAGGAGTTGCACTGCTCATTAAAAACCAGTGGGATTTTGAGAAAATGGAAGGAATGGATGGCATGGGCAAAAGGGACTACTTAGTAGGAACAATCCAGTCTGAGGGACATAAGGTGATAATTGCAGTAATGTACAACCCACCACAGAACTGCAGGAGGCCAAGAGAAGAATATGATGAGAGCAACAAAGCAATGATCGACACACTAGCCGAGGTGGCCAGGAGAGCACACATGGGAGGAGCAAAGTTACTAGTTATGGGTGATTTCAATCACAAGGAGATTGACTGGGAAAACCTGGAGCCCCATGGGGGTCCCGAAACATGGAGAGCCAAGATGATGGATGTGGTACTGGAAAACCTCATGCATCAACATGTTAGAGACACTACCAGAGAGAGAGGAGAGGATGAACCAGCAAGACTGGACCTTGTATTCACCATGAGTAGTTCGGACATCGAAGGTATCATGTATGACAGGCCTCTGGGAGCTAGTGATCATGTGGTTCTGTGCTTCGACTACATAGTTGAGCTCCAAGTGGAGAGAGTAGCAGGAATAGGCTGGGAAAAACCAAACTACAAAAGGGGGAATTACTCAGGCATGAGGAACTTCCTTCAAGACATTCAGTGGGAGAGGGAACTGACAGGAAAACCAGTACAAGAAATGATGGACTATGTAGCAACAAAATGCAAGGAGGCAGAGGAGAGGTTTGTTCCCAAGGGAAACAGAAATAATGGGAAGAACAGAACGAGTCCTTGGTTCACCCAAAGGTGTAGGGAGGCAAAAACTAGGTGTACTAGAGAATGGAAAAGGTACAGAAGACAGAGAACTCAGGAAAATAAAGAAATCAGCCGAAGAGCCAGGAACGAATATGCACAGATAAGAAGGGAGGCTCAGAGACAATATGAAAATGACATAGCATCAAAAGTAAAGACTGACCCGAAGCTGTTGTACAGCCACATCAGGAGGAAAACAACAGTCAAGGACCAGGTAATCAGACTGAGGAAGGGTGATGGGGAATTCACAAGAAACGACCAAGAGGTATGTCAGGAGCTCAACACAAGATTTAAAGAGGTATTTACAGTGGAACCCAGTAGGACTCCAGGAAATCAGAACAGGGGGGCACACCCGCAAGTGCTGGATGAGGTACATATAACCAAGGAGGAGGTGAAGAAGCTGCTATGCGAACTTGACACCTCAAAGGCGGTGGGACCAGACAACATCTCTCCATGGGTCCTTAAAGAGGGAGCAGAGATATTGTGTGAGCCATTAACAAAGATCTTCAACACATCACTTGAAACTGGGCAACTCCCTGAGGTATGGAAAATGGCAAATGTAGTCCCAATTTTTAAAAACGGAGACAGACATGAGGCACTAAACTACAGACCTGTATCACTAACGTGTATAGTATGCAAGGTCATGGAGAAGATCATCAGGAGGAGAGTGGTGGGGCACCTGGAAAGAAACAAGTGTATAATTGACAACCAGCACGGTTTCAGGGAAGGAAAATCCTGTGTCACAAACCTACTAGAGTTTTATGACAAGGTGACAGAAGTAAGACAAGAGAGAGAGGGGTGGATCGACTGCATATTTTTGGACTGCAAGAAGGCCTTCGACACAGTTCCTCACAAGAGGTTACTGCAAAAGCTAGAGGATCAGGCACACACAACAGGAAAGGCACTGCAATGGATCAGAGAATACCTGTCAGGGAGGCAACAACGAGTCATGGTACGCGACGAGGTGTCAGAGTGGGTGCCTGTGACAAGCGGGGTTCCACAGGGGTCAGTCCTAGGACCTGTGCTGTTCTTGGTATATGTGAACGACATAACTGAAGGGATAGACTCAGAAGTGTCCTTGTTTGCAGATGATGCGAAGTTAATGAAGAATCAAATCGGATGAGGATCAGGCAGGACTACAAAGAGACCTGGACAGGCTACAAGCCTGGTCCAGCAACTGGCTCCTTGAATTTAACCCTGCCAAATGCAAAGTCATGAAGATTGGGGAAGGGCAAAGAAGACCGCAGACACAATATAGTTTAGATGGCCAAAGACTGCAAACCTCACTCAAGGAAAAAGACCTGGGGGTGAGTATAACACCGAGCATATCTCCCGAGGCGCACATCAATCAGATAACTGCTGCAGCATACGGGCGCCTGACAAACCTACGGATAGCGTTCCGATACCTCAGTAAGGATTCGTTTAAGACTCTGTATACCATTTATGTCAGGCCCATACTGGAGTATGCAGCACCAGTTTGGAATCCACACCTAGTCAAGCACGTCAAGAAATTAGAGAAAGTGCAAAGGTTTGCAACAAGACTAGTCCCAGAGCTACGGGGATTGTCCTACGAAGAAAGGTTGAGGGAAATCGGCCTGACGACACTGGAGGACAGGAGGGTCAGGGGAGACATGATAACGACATATAAAATACTGCGCGGAATTGACAAGGTGGACAAAGACGGGATGTTCCAGAGAAGGGACACAGACACAAGAGGTCACAATTGGAAGTTGAAGACTCAGATGAATCAAAGGGATGTTAGGAAGTATTTCTTCAGTCATAGAGTAGTCAGGCCGTGGAATAGCCTAGAAAGTGACGTAGTGGAGGCGGGAACCATACATAGTTTTAAGGCGAGGTATGATAGAGCTCATGGAGCAGGGAGAGAGAGGACCTAGTAGCAATCAACGAAGAGGCGGGGCCAGGAGCTGTGACTCGACCCCTGCAACCACAAATAGGTGAGTACAAATAGGTGAGTACACACACACACACACATACATACATACAGTGAAACCTCAGATTTCGAACTTAATCCGTTCTAGGAGCTAGTTCTAAAGTCGAAAAGTTTGAAAGGCGAAGCAATATTTCCCATAAATAATGGAAATACAATTAATCCATTCCAGAAACTCAAAAATATTCACCAAAAAGTACATTTTATAGATAGTATTATATTATAGTTTTACATACAACAAATATAGTGTACAATTATTAATAAACATATAACATTTTTACTTACCTTTATTGAAGATTGGTGATGGCATCTGGAAGATAGGGAGGAGGAGAGAGGGAGTTGGGGTTAGTGTTTGGAAGGGGAATCCCCTTCCATAAGGACTTTAAGTATCAAAGCCCACTCTGGGGTTACTTCCCTTCTCTGTCTTTTAATGCCTCTAGGACCAGCTTGAGAGTCACTGGACCCCTGTCTCACAAAATAACTGTCCACAGTCCTCTGTTTCTGGTGCCTCTTTAAGATTTCCCTAAAATGGGACATGTTCTGTCACTGAACTTGTTGAAAAGATGGCTTGTTTCAGCTTGCTCAGGGTGGTACTTCTCCACAAACATTTTGATATCATTCCACTTGGTGCAAATCTCCTTAATCTTTGAATTGGCATGCAACTTGCTTTCCTTTTCACAAATAATCGTCTCTGAAACACTGTCACCTGCCATCTCTCTGTCTTTGATCCACACCAGCAACAACTTCTCAACCTGATCGATTGTCTGTGGTCTTTTTTTTTTGGATAGCATATCAACACCTTTTGCAACATCAGCTTCCTTGATTTGTTCTTTCTTTGCCAGGATAGAAGCAATGGTCGACTTGTTTTTCCCATACATCCTGGCAAGCTTAAGTCGCACACCACTCTCATACTTCTGTATTATTTCCTTCTTCACATCTATGGTGTTTCTCACTTTCTTTGCCAAAGGGGTACCACTAGCAAGTGTCTTTGGGCCCATGGTAGCTTATTTCACAGGCCCACAAGCACTAAACACAATGAATTAATCGTAAAATGTTTGAATGAGATTGCAGGTTAGTGTTCACTCAAGCATCATCAAAGCCAGACTGGCTCACGGTGCCTGCACAGGGACGCCGACAGAGCGGGCTGGTGGACAGGTCCAGTACCCGGTGGTTCAAAAAAAAGGGGCGAGTTCGATAATGGGGACAATTTGTACCACTCAAATCTACTCTCTAAAGCATCTAAATATAACTTTAATTCATTAGGGTTCACGGTTTCTTAATTCGTTAAATCCAAGCACTTACTGTATGTCTTCGTCATATGGCCTTTAATAGCCTGTAATGATACTTTCATTACTCTAAAATCCACGGGCTTGTCAGCCACATTAACTCCATCAGATCCAGTCATGGTTATAGGATTACTAATCACCGATTATACAACTTAAGTAGATGCTTCATAAGAGTAATTCTTGCACTTTACTCTTGTATAAATCCTAGCCACCCATATGCTAGCAATTAATTGGGTTAATTATCATCCACCACACGATCGATTAAATTTGTGTACCTTATACCCACTTCCTTCAATCAGCCACTTAATTATTAAGCAGATATGGAAAATTTTATAGGGGTTACCGGTATGTACCTCAACATTACATGCATACAAGTAATCTCATTGGGAGGCAACCATATTGTTTACCGTAGTCACCCCCAGGGCCGGATTACCGCATAGGCAAACTAGGCATTTGCCTAGGGCCCCGTGCATTTGGGGGCCCCGCAGTCCAAGGGGTTCAGGGGCTCATCCAAGACTGCGCACATGGTGCAAGTGCCAAGGGGTCCCTACCTAAAAAGTTCAAGTGTTTGGAGAGTAAAATTGATTTTTAAAAATTAATCAAAACAAAAATAAATAATGAAATAAAATAAAAATAAATAAACCTAACCATAGATGGCAACACTCAACACGCCTTTGTTTACATCAGAACAGCTGTGTTTTCCTGCTAATGGGTGAGTATGGGAGATTCCTCTCCAATTTTCTGTAGTAATTACACGTTATCTAGACTTGTACTGTGACAAATTAACTGAAGTGTTGTTGATAGACATTGATGTGTATGGATAAATGTTTTCGCCTCTAAATGTTAAGGGAGGTACCTGATAGGGTTACTTGACCAGTAAAGACGCTTTTTTGGTAAAAATACTGTAAAGAAAAACCTAAAAACGCAAACTGACTTCCGTTTGTAGGTTTTAAAAGCACTTTGTCCTGTCTTTAAGTCTTTATCATTTCAATAACAGATCTCAATTGATTGATGTTCTACATCACTTCCGTCGCAAATGCTTAGTTCTCAAGTTGCGACAGAAGTGATGTAGAACATCAGTTTACTACATATTTCCCCAGAAACACACAAGCCACATCAGAAAATCGTTGGTTGGGTGAAACTGAAAATTGTCCCTGCATTCTTTAATTCTCATGTCCTTATCTATGGTGGTAGGCCATATATCATGCAAAACATAATGATTAGTTTAGTTATGAAAATGGTAATATAAATACCATTGTGCATTGTTCTTGGACTCAGTATGATTTCTGTTTAAGTAAATTGGAGATCAAGGAGGATGAATTAGTAAAATATTCGTAGCCCAAATCACTAACCTAATCTATGGTAAAAGTTCTGTATATGACTCCTTTCTGGTAACGTTTTGAATTTTTAGATGCGCAGCCAGAGGAAAGGGGGCTACAAGGGCCATATCCCCCCAATTGACAGAAAAAAAAATTTAATTAAAAAATTAATAATTGATAATGAAAAATTTGTATTTGCATGATTACAGACAGTGATACATGCTCATTATGGCATCTCGTGAACATGATGTTGGACGTTCTTATGCAAGTGGGTCACAGAAAAGAAAGAAGAAAATTCAAGAAGAACAGAAAAAGAAAGATGTAGGAAGCTGCAGAAAGATCACACATGCTCACGAAAACAGTTTCTGATGTTACCAGTACAGTTGAATCTGCAGATACGTCAGATCATACAGGAAGCCCTCCCTCCATTATTTCTCAGCCAGCATCTACTTCTTTTGTCTCTCCTCTCAATGTCTCAACGGACATTTCATTCGCAGGATTTGTCTTAAAAGATCCTGCCTCATGGCCAAATGTAATCCCAGATTCTCTACGTAATGCTTTCATTGCAGAAAACTTCAAACTCTGAACATTGACTTTAGGAAATCAGCAAGGATTTATGATGATGGAAGTCGTCGTCGTTTAAAGTCATCTATGTTTTATAGGAAGCTTGCAAATTCAGAAACTGAAAAGATCATGGATGGTATATGTGAAAATTTGTGTGGACTGCCTCCAAGTGAGTCGCCTACCCTGGCAAACTCTGTTGACACCGAGCTCTGAGGTGGGTACCTCAGCCTCACAAGTGGCTTATAGGACGGATTTTCACAAATGATTGTTGTTGCAAGAAAACTCGCCTGCATGCACGTATAAAGAACTAACTTACTTGGTGTTGCAGCATATATCCTGATCTTCAACTTCCCTAAGCTTAGCCTTAGCCCCTCTGGACTTTCCCTCAGAAACCACATGCAACCGGGAGCCTTAATTCCTGCAATATTCAATCGTTATTAGTGTCCTGCCTGCACCTCAGAAATTCCTATATCCAAGAGGGTATGTATCCCCTAGTACAACTATGCAGACACGGACACTAGCTTCCAGACTGCCTTGAGACACTGGTACTTACTGGGCATGCTCTGCCAGCTGCAACACAGGCCCACAGATAAAACTCACTCACAATCTCCCCAGAAACTGGCCAGAAATCTACGAGATAATGTGGAGGTCTTGTCTTACTGTATGGGCCTGACGGAGGTCATCTATGGTACATCGAGGTGCCTCTACCAGATTTCCCCAGGTCTCAAATGTGAAGACACGTGGGGGCCGCCGTCTGCTGATCACGGCACGTCTTGTCCAGTTGGTGTCTGTCTTAAGAAGAACGAGCTGGTCTCTCTTCCAGACCCTCGTCTCTTCGTTCAAACTAGGGCTGCCAGTTCTCCCTAGCTAACTTATCCTAGTGTTTGCCTACATTATCGGCCTATTACTACCTATGTTAAGGTCTTAGGTCTACATTATTATTATCTACAGTTGCCTTAGTAAACCTAATATTAATATACTACCAGTAAAACTACCTACTCCTTCCCTGAAGGGTAAATCTATAAATTAAATAAGCTTACCAACAATCCTTGCCAACTAGAGAATGCTTTGTTTTGGGTGGGGTATAAGAGCCACCCAGCTCAGCCATTCCATTACGGCCATGCCGGATCTGTCCTGTGGAACTTTAGGGACCAAATAAATTTCCACATCCTCCCACCGGCGAAGGTAGGCGCTAAGTCTAAATCAAGTTCACCTTCCTCGAGCCCCCACGGTGGACCCTGGACACGAGTGCCGTCCGGCCACTCTCGTCGAGCAGACTCCGGTCTAACTTCAACCGTGCAGTTTCCCCTGCTTGGACCTCTGGGGGTGTAAACTTGTTGGTTCCGGTGGTCTTAGCACCCTTTCCTTTAACTTTAACGTCTTTCGTATGTCTAGCCTTGACTGAGTGGCTCCGTACTTTCCCACCCAGTGGCCCACACGCCTTGGTAGCCTTTCCTCCCACTGTTACGAGGTTCCCTTGATTTAAAGGCAATCTTTCTCCCTCTTTACGTACCTTGTAAAAGTGTTTTCCCAAGGTGGCCGAGTGTTCGTCACTCCTTACCTGGTTCAGCTTCCCTGGCGGTTCATCGTGTATACTGGTATTCATTATCACTACTCCCCCAGCTATCATGGGGACAGCTTCTCCTCTATCTGGCATGGCAGGGAATTCAGGTGGAATCCTGCCACCTATGATGTATCCTACTGGGGATCTGTATAAACCAATTCCTTCCTTAAACGTCCGTCGTGTAGACAGGAAGTCATCTATATGATTGGCTCCCACCAGGATACCTACATTTCTGACTGTGTCAATGGTAATTCCCTGGTCTGCCAGCTTCACGTCAAGGTCTTTCAATCGCTTAGCTGCTGCAGCAAGACCTCTCGCTGTAATTGCCCTGGGTAATGTCTCTACCACCAAGGCTGTAATGTCTCTGCGATGTCCACCTAATTTGACTGTGACATCCACCACATCATAAGATTTGGGTGGGGTTGTTTCGGACCTGTGCCCATTCACAACCTTTGCCATGGCTGTAGGTAGGGCAGCACCTCCGTGATTCTCACTCGGATTAGAGACTTCACTCCCACTAATCACGCTGGCTACCATTTCAGGCTCGGACTCACTTTCTATCTCTACCTGAGAGATATCCCTACTAGCCTGGGGTTCCCTTAAATTATTGGGACATAGTGCAGTATGGTGCTTACCTTTGCAACAGACTCGACACTCACTGAGCTGGGTGCCACAGTCTCTCGCAAAGTGTTCCCCACAACACTTGAAGCAGAGTCTCAACTCCCTTAGTCTCTGTTGCCTACTGCTCAGTGTTGTATACTCCGAGCAACTCGTGCTAGCGTGTTCGCCTTCGCAGAACACACACATTCTGGCATGAGTGCCTCTAAGGTTCAGCTTAGAGGTTCTTACCTTAGACACCTCTTTACCATAGTACACTCCAACGTTAGTCGTACGAGCTTTAGGCTGATCTCTCGAGATCTTTGAGTGACTTTCTGGGTTTTTATGTGGCGATGGTGGTGACTATTCTCTCACACCTATATTCAAATGAGAAACGAGATCTCCCAACCCCTCAACGATTTGTTGTATCGTGAACCTATTCGTCTGATATTTTAAGTGCAACTCATGCACTGTAGTGCCAGCCAGTTTCCTCTGAATCACCTGACTGATGAACCATTCCGACTTACCCCAATCGTGTAAATCTTTAAGACTATTCGTCAAACTCATAACTTCGATTCAGAACTTCTCTAGGCTCTGATGGTCATGGCGACAAGCCTCTAGATCCAACAACCGATAAAGTATAGCTACCTTTATCTCCTCAGTGTTGCCAAACGTGTCCTTTAATTGGTCTTTGGCATGTTGGTAATTGGTGTCGGTGGTTTGGTAATGCTTGACCAAGTCCAAGGCTTTACCCTTGAGCTGTGAACTTAAATATTGTAATTTGACGGCATCTGACAAATCATCTCTGTCATCTATCTGGGCTTTAAACTGATCCCAGAAAGCAATGTACTCTGTTAAGGTTCCATCGAACGTTGGTAAATTCAACTGGGGCAATCTGGGCAATCTGGGCGTGCTGTTGTTCGTGTTCCTTGAAACATTTGCTCCCCCTGCTGTACCGGCCTTCAAAGTCTTTATTAACTGCCTGCAGAGTCTCATCTCTGCTTTACACTCTGCCCTTCGTTCGTCATAGTCCGTCTGTGCTACTTCGACTGTATATTCAGACTCACCTGTAGTATAGGCCTCTGTCTCATAAAGGATAAATGATCTCTCAAAGGCCTCCAGTTTTTGCTCCAAAGGTTTCAGGCAACTCTAGTTCCTCCCAGTCTACGTCTTGATCTTGCCTGACCATACGACACTCCTCACATGCTTTGCTCAGGCGCCCCTTATAGGCTCCCATAGACCGCTTTAATTGACTTAGAGCTGGGACAGCTGGTACTACATCTTCACCTACCATAGTTGCGGTTTAGTTAAGATCACGGTACTAATTTGTACTTCAATTTGCCCACCCCACAGCACGAACGGTATTAGGCGAGAATGAACGAGTCTCAAGACTTCTCAACAAGCTTAACAACTCCCTTTATTATATTGACTCTACTCTGAATCAAAAATGTACACTGTTAGCTCTCAAATCCCAATCAAAATGTGTATCGATGTGAAAGCTTAACCTAGCACTTTCCTGTACAATGCCAGCAGATAATTACAGGATTTAACCTAGTCTCAGGTACAATTCACAAATCCCACATTAAAATGAATCAAAGACAATAAAAATCACACAAAAGGTGCAGTATACAAATTAAAATCAATTGGTTAACACAAATAAATTCAACAATTCAACTTGTGAAACAGTAAATGAATAAGTAAATAATAACTAGGTTAAATCTGTCCTAGCTACTATAGCTTGGCCTAACTGCCCAGTTTACTCTGTTTAGCATGGATGGTTGGATAAGGTAAATCCTAACCTAACTAGTGTGCTATAACTTAAACCTGACTTTTAGAACCCCCTGTAAATAATAACTAGGTTAAATCTGTCCTAACTACTATAACTGTTGTAAATATTGCACAAGCCTAGCCTAACTATGGCTACCTTGCAAATCCACTGTAAGGAATTAACACACAAGTCTCCTACTCTGGATTACTTGTAATCACTGTAAATAATTAAATTCACAAGCTTCTCTAGCCTGCCTGTAAATTACTGCAAATAACAACTTCTGTGTATAGTCAGCTTGGCCTAGCTCTGTGTAACTCTGGGCCTAGGTGTGCTAACTTAACCTAACTCTGTTAAACTGGTTCCTAACTGTGGCCTAGCTATGATAGCTTAACCTAGCTATTCCACATCACGGTTTTCGAAGGACCACTTTTTGTGAAAATTTGTGTGGACTGCCTCCAAGTGAGTCGCCTACCCTGGCAAACTCTGTTGACACCGAGCTCTGAGGTGGGTACCTCAGCCTCACAAGTGGCTTATAGGACAGATTTTCACAAATGATTGTTGTTGCAAGAAAATTCGCCTGCATGCACGTATAAAGGACTAACTAACTTGGTGTTGCAGCATATATCCTGATCTTCAACTTCCCTAAGCTTAGCCTTAGCCCCTCTGGACTTTCCCTCAGGAACCACGTGCAACCGGGAGCCTTAATTCCTGCAATATTCAATCATTATTAGTGTCCTGCCTGCACCTCAGAAATTCCTATATCCAAGAGGGTATGTATCCCCTAGTATAACTATGCAGACACGGACACTAGCTTCCAGACTGCCTTGAGACACTGGTACTTACTGGGCATGCTCTGCCAGCTGCAATACAGGCCCACAGATAAAACTCACTCACAATCTCCCCAGACACTGGCCAGAAATCTACGAGATAAAGTGGAGGTCTTGTCTTACTGTATGGGCCTGACGGAGGTCATCTACGGTACATCGAGGTGCCTCTACCAGATTTCCCCAGGTCTCAAATGTGAAGACACGTGGGGGCCGCCGTCTGCTGATCACGGCACGTCTTGTCCAGTTGGTGTCTGTCTTAAGAAGAACGAGCTGGTCTCTCTTCCAGACCCTCGTCTCTTCGTTCAAACTAGGGCTGCCAGTTCTCCCTAGCTAACTTATCCTAGTGTTTGCCTACATTATCGGCCTATTACTACCTATGTTAAGGTCTTAGGTCTGCATTATTATTATCTACAGTTGCCTTAGTAAACCTAATATTAATATACTACCAGTAAAACTACCTACTCCTTCCCTGAAGGGTAAATCACCAGGCCCGGTGGCCTGGTGGCTAAAGCTCCTGCTTCACACACGGAGGGCCCGGGTTCGATTCCCGGCGGGTGGAAACATTTCGACACGTTTCCTTACACCTGTTGTCCTGTTCACCTAGCAGCAAATAGGTACCTGGGTGTTAGTCGACTGGTGTGGGTCGCATCCTGGGGGACAAGATTAAGGACCCCAATGGAAATAAGTTAGACAGTCCTCGATGACGCACTGACTTTCTTGGGTTATCCTGGGTGGCTAACCCTCCGGGGTTAAAAATCCGAACGAAATCTAATCTTATCTTATCTTACCAACAATCCTTGCCAACTAGAGAATGCTTTGTTTTGGGTGGGGTATAAGGGCCACCCAGCTCAGCCATTCCATTATGGCCATGCCGGATCTGTCCTGTGGAACTTTAGGGACCAAATAAATTTCCACAGTATACTCTCAGTGCAGCATGATGCAACACATGCTTTGAAAGACAGCTTTGCTGAAATATGTTATGCTTTGATCCAAATAGCAGAGGATGAAGACTAGACAGCAACTACAAGAAGCGAAGCAGCCGGCTTAGCATCAAAATTGGAAGATTTTGAATTGGCTTTACTCTGTGTGCTTTGGGACTGTATACTGGAATGGTTAAATGCCATGGACAAGACACTTCAGAAAATTGAAATTGAAATGGCTACTTGTGCTAACCTCTATGCAGGCTTAGTGGAATTTGTAAGCTCACTTCGCAATGATGAAGCTTTTGAAATGTTTGAAGAGAAAGTTAAACTGCTGGTGAAAGACTACAGTTACCAGGCTGATCATCAGCGGTCAAGGAAGAGGAAACGCAATTTTGAAGAGCCAGACAATGAAATTGTGTTGCTACCAAGGCAGAAATGTAAGACAGCTACATACTTCGTCATTCTGGATTCACTGATTACAGAATTGGTGAAAAAAGAAATCTACCAGAATCTCAATGACAAGTTTGGATTTCTATTCAAAATTACTACTATGCCAGATGCAGAATTGAGAGAAGCTGCATTAAAGTTGCAACAACACTTTTCAGCAGATGTTCAGGACACATTTGTTGAAGAAATAGTTCATTTTTCTGGGTATATGAATCAGATTAAAGCTCCACCTGAAAAATGTGCACCCTCAGCTGCTTTGAAATATTTAAGAAATGCAGGTATCTCAGAAACCTTCCCTAATGTTGACAGTGTATCGCCTTTACCTAACACTTCCAGCTACTAACTGTGAAGGAGAACATTCATTTTCTGTTTTGAAAAGAGTGAAAAACCAGCTCCATTCAACAATGAGCCAAGACAAATTGTGTAACCTAGCCTTGTTGGCCATTGAGTCTGATCTAACAAGAAATATTGATTTTCAGAATATAATTGATGATTTTGCCAATATGAAATCCAGACATAAGTTTATTTAAGAAGTGCCTGTGAATATAAACAATTCTTTACTTTCTTGAGTTTATATGATTTGATAGTCTTATGCATGTGCAACGATAACAATAATGGTCAGTGATTTATAAAGGGAATAATAGTGCTGTAGTGGTTATGCTGAATATAATAGGTACATGATGTCACTACTTTAATAGCCTAATCTAGTAATACTATGCTGTCTTGAGTTTATTCTCTTTAAAATGCACGATTTAACAAGATAGTTATAATGGCTGTTGGTAAATGGTTTTGGTTGTCTTGATGTACTTTCCCTATTAAATTTAATCTAAATAGCCAGAATGTATTTAATTAGACCTTAAACAGGCTCACACCG
Source organism: Cherax quadricarinatus (assembly GCF_038502225.1). Classification (NCBI taxonomy): domain Eukaryota; kingdom Metazoa; phylum Arthropoda; class Malacostraca; order Decapoda; family Parastacidae; genus Cherax; species Cherax quadricarinatus. Next base: position 28,291,524 of record NC_091298.1, read on the forward strand.
ACCCCCCCCCACCCCCAAGCTGGAAGGGGTCGCTTCGCTTACCCGTAACCCAAAGGGGCCCCGCCAATCTGAATAGCCTAGGGCCCGGAGACTTCTTAATCCGGCCCTGGTCACCCCGTGTAGACATGTGAGAAAACTTAGCCACCCCTGGTCACTGCAGGTAGCTCCTTTGACCTCACTATCATACCCATATCTATCCGAGACCAATATGACAGATAGCACCCGCAAATATGGTGCTACTAACTAATTGTGGACTGTATTCCTGGAGTTTACCTGGAGAGAGTTCCGGGGGTCAATGCCCCTGCGGCCCGGTCTGTAACCAGGCCTCCTGGTGAATCAGAGCCTGATCAACCAGGCTGTTGCTGCTGGCTGCACGCAAACCAACGTACGAGCCACAGCCCGGCTGATCAGGAACTGACTTTAGGTGCTTGTCCAGTGCCAGCTTGAAGACTGCCAGGGGTCTGTTGGTAATCCCCCTTATGTGTGCTGGGAGGCAGTTGAACAGTCTCGGGCCCCTGACACTTATTGTATGGTCTCTTAACGTGCTAGTGACACCCCTGCTTTTCATTGGGGGGATGGTGCATCGTCTGCCAAGTCTTTTGCTTTCGTAGTGAGTGATTTTCATGTGCAAGTTCGGTACTAGTCCCTCTAGGATTTTCCAGGTGTATATAATCATGTATCTCTCCCTCCTGCATTCCAGGGAATACAGGTTTAGGAACCTCAAGTGCTCCCAGTAATTGAGGTGTTTTATCTCCGTTATGCGCGCCGTGAAAGCTCTCTGTACATTTTCTAGGTCGGCAATTTCACCTGCCTTGAAAGGTGCTGTTAGTGTGCAGCAATACTCCAGCCTAGATAGAACAAGCGACCTGAAGAGTGTCATCATGGGCTTGGCCTCCCTAGTTTTGAAGGTTCTCATTATCCATCCTGTCATTTTTCTAGCAGATGCGATTGATACAATGTTATGGTCCTTGAAGGTGAGATCCTCCGACATGATCACTCCCAGGTCTTTGACGTTGGTGTTTCGCTCTGTTTTGTGGCCAGAATTTGTTTTGTACTCTGATGAAGATTTAATTTCCTCGTGTTTACCATATCTGAGTAATTGAAATTTCTCATCGTTGAACTTCATATTGTTTTCTGCAGCCCACTGAAAGATTTGGTTGATGTCCGCCTGGAGCCTTGCAGTGTCTGCAATGGAAGACACTGTCATGCAGATTCGGGTGTCATCTGCAAAGGAAGACACGGTGCTGTGGCTGACATCCTTGTCTATGTCGAATATGAGGATGAGGAACAAGATGGGAGCGAGTACTGTGCCTTGTGGAACAGAGCTTTTCACCGTAGCTGCCTCGGACTTTACTCTGTTGACGACTACTCTGTGTTCTGTTAGTGAGGAAATTATAGATCCATCGACCGACTTTTCCTGTTATTCCTTTAGCACGCATTTTGAGCGCTTTTACGCCATGGTCACACTTGTCGAAGGCTTTTGCAAAGTCTGTATATATTACATCTGCGTTTTTTTTGTCTTCTAGTGCATTTAGGACCTTGTCGTAGTGATCCAATAGTTGAGACAGACAGGAGCGACCTGTTCTAAACCCATGTTGCCCTGGGTTGTGTAACTGATGGGTTTCTAGATGGGTGGTGATTATATTAGTTTAACTGAATGAAGTGGGGGGGGTAGGTTACACATGGATATATCCATCAAGGAAAACACTTGTATATAATAACACCACTTACCAGATATTCTCTGGTGGTCACTTGATGTAGCTGGATCACCCACAACCTATCCAATTACAACATACCTAACTGGCCAGTATCAGTCTGCTATTTAGCGCTTCTTTTTGATTATAATAATAATCAGTCTGCTATAACTAGAAGGGTTTCTTAGCTGTGGGTGATTGATGCTCCTTATTTCCTCCATTCACCATCTCATTTCGATGTCCTGTTACACCGACACAGTTCTTATTCCAGCAGGACGAGGTATCCATTGGTTTGTCCCGGTTTAGAAGTCATGACTCCATAAAAACTTCACTATCCTCGGGACAGGAACCACGAGGTCTACACGTGTTCACTTGGAGAACAGCGACTTATTTCCCTTCAACATTCTCTTAACTTAGGGTTATTATCACCGATTACATTACAATTCAAAGGATGATTTAATGTCTCATAATTATTAAGCACATTAGGGGTCACTCCATTAAGATCTGAGACCGATGAGTGATGATTAAATCACGGGTATTTTCCCTTGGACACTCCATGGCGTCACATGAGTCACCACTGGTCCTACCATTATTCACTAATTTTACCACTATTACGGTGGTCCCGTAAATCACGTTCCCTCTTCACCAGGAACAGTTACGACACTTCCTATTATGAAGTGAGGCCTGTATTAATCCTTAGGCCACCGTGAACGCCAATTTCCTGGTCCCATGCTTTCCCAGCCTCTTAACTCAATTCCAAACACTGCCGCTCCTCGATGCCCCATCTCGACCTCCCCCCTGCCCATCAGTGCAGATGCAGAGGGAACCTCTTGGTCCTCTTCCATTTTCAAATACATTTTTTGACCCACATCAACACATTAAACACCTATTAGGCACTATAGCTTCGGAAAATTAAAATATTTTCCACAATCACTGACGGACATTTTTCATCACTGACATTTACCATTGACGGGCATCACTGATATACATTTATAATTGACGGACATTTATCATTGATGAACAGTTATCGTAGACGTACATTTATTATCACTGACACAAATTTATCACCACTGATGTAGTGGAAGTTTTAGCAGTAAAGGTCGAGAACCAAAACCTAGTCATTGTGGTAGTCTACAAGCCTCCGGATGCAACATCCCAGCAATTCCTGGAACAGCTGTTAAAAATTGACCACTGTCTGGAAAATCTTCCAGCTCCTGCACCCAACATCTTGCTCCTGGGGGATTTCAACTTAAGGCACCTAAAATGGAGGAATATAGCAAATATTGTTGCAGTAATAACACCAGGAGGCAGCTCTGATGAAAACTCACACTCACACGAGCTTTTAAATCTCTGCACAAAATTCTGCAGCGCTGTATTGTCCTTGTGGCTTAGCGCTTCTTTTTGATTATAATGCACAAAATTCAATTTAAACCAGCAAATAATAGAGCCTACTAGAATGGAGAATACACTAGACCTCATCTTCACTAACAATGATGATCTGATAAATGTCACCATATCAAAAACAATATACTCAGATCACAACATAATTGAGGTTCAGACATGTATGCGCAGAGCCCCAGACCGACAAAATGAGATTAGTCACGAGGGAGCATTCACCAAATTCAACTTCAATAAGAAAAACAAAGTGGGACCAAGTAAACCAAGTCCTAACCGATATAAGCTGGGAAGATATACTAAGCAACACAGACCCCAACTTATGCCTAGAACAGATTAACTTGGTGGCACTCGATGTATGCACAAGACTTATTCCTTTAAGAAAAAGGAGGAGTAGATGTAAAATAGAAAGAGACAGGTGCTCTCTTTACAGGCGATGTGCTGTATAGTCCTTGCGGCTTACCGCTTCTTTTTGATAATAATAATAATAATTTACAGGCGATGGAAAAGAATAACAGAGCGGCTAAAAGAGGTCAGTCTATCTGAAATGCGTAGGGAGACACTGGTCAGAGAAATAGCAAACATCGAACTTAAGCTAAACGAATCTTATAGGAGTCAGGAATCGCGGGAAGAACTAAAAGCCATAAATGAAATCGAAAGAAACCCAAAGTATTTCTTCTATGCCAAATCAAAGTCGAGAACAACGTCCAGTATTGGTCCCTTACTTAAACAAGATGGGTCCTACACAGACGACAGCAAGGAAATGAGTGAGCTACTCAAGTCCCAATATGACTCAGTTTTTAGCAAGCCACTAACCAGACTGAGAGTCGAAGATCAAAATTAATTTTTTCTGAGAGAGCCACAGAATTTGGTTAACACAAGCCTATCTGATGTTATCCTGACGCCAAATGACTTCGAACAGGCGATAAATGACATGCCCATGCACTCTGCCCCAGGGCCAGACTCATGGAACTCCGTGTTCATCAAGAACTGCAAGAAGCCCCTATCACAAGCCTTTACCATCCTATGGAGAGGGAGCATGGACACGGGGGTCGTCCCACAGTTACTAAAAACAACAGACATAGCCCCACTCCACAAAGGGGGCAGTAAAGCAACAGCAAAGAACTACAGACCGATAGCACTAACATCCCATATCATAAAAATCTTTGAGTCCTAAGAAGCAAGATCACCACCCATCTAGAAACCCATCAGTTACACAACCCAGGGCAACATGGGTTTAGAACAGGTCGCTCCTGTCTGTCTCAACTATTGGATCACTACGACAAGGTCCTAGATGCACTAGAAGACAAAAGAATGAAGATGTAATATATACAGACTTTGCAAAAGCCTTCGACAAGTGTGACCATGGCGTAATAGCGCACAAAATGCGTGCTAAAGGAATAACAGGAAAAGTCGGTCGATGGATCTATAATTTCCTCACTAACAGAACACAGAGTAGTAGTCAACAGAGTCAAGTCCGAGGCAGGCACGGTGAAAAGCTCTGTTCCACAAGGCACAGTACTCACTCCCATCTTGTTCCTCATCCTCATATCTGACATAGACAAGGATGTCAGCCACAGCACCGTGTCTTCCTTTGCAGATGACACCCGAATCTGCATGACAGTGTCTTCCATTGCAGACACTGCAAGGCTCCAGGCGGACATCAACCAAATCTTTCAGTGGGCTGCAGAGAACAATATGAAGTTCAACGATGAGAAATTTCAATTACTCAGATATGGTAAACACGAGGAAATTAAATCTTCATCAGAGTACAAAACAAATTCTGGCCACAAAATAGAGCGAAACACCAACGTCAAAGACCTGGGAGTGATCATGTCGGAGGATCTCACCTTCAAGGACCATAACATTGTATCGATCGCATATGCTAGAAAAATGACAGGATGGATAATGAGAACCTTCAAAACGAGGGATGCCAAGCCCATGATGACACTCTTCAGGTCACTTGTTCTATCTAGGCTGGAATATTGCTGCACACTAACAGCACCTTTCAAGGCAGGTGAAATTGCTGACCTAGAAAATGTATAGAGAACCTTCACGGCACGCATAACGGAGATAAAACACCTCAATTACTGGGAGCGCTTGAGGTTCCTGAACCTGTATTCCCTGGAATGCAGGCGGGAGAGATACATGATTATATACACCTGGAAAATCCTAGAGGGACTAGTACCGAACTTGCACACGAAAATCACTCACTACGAAAGCAAAAGACTTGGCAGACGATGCAACATCCCCCCAATGAAAAGCAGGGGTGTCACTAGCACGTTAAGAGACCATACAGTAAGTGTCAGGGGCCCGAGACTGTTCAACTGCCTCCCAGCACACATAAGGGGGATTACCAACAGACCCCTGGCAGTCTTCAAGCTGGCACTGGACAAGCACCTAAAGTCGGTTCCTGATCAGCCGGGCTGTGGCTCGTACGTTGGTTTGCGTGCAGCCAGCAGCAACAGCCTGATTGATCAGGCTCTGATCCTCCAGGAGGCCTGGTCACAGACCGGGCCGCGGGGGCGTTGACCCCCGGAACTCTCTCCAGGTAAACTGACAAACATTTATCAATGATGGACGTTTATCATTGACGTACATTTATCATTGATGGACATTTATCATTGACATGCATTTTGTCACTGATGCAATATATCTATAGCTACAAAAATACACCCCTCACGGGAGGTTCCTTGACGCTGGTGAGGGGCTCTTGATCTAGGGAATTAGATCTGTGCTCCGGTTCCCTGAATACCTTCCATCCCTCATCACATGCGGTGTATAATCCTACAGGTTTAGCGCTCCCTCATAATTATAATAATACAAAAATGCAGCTTTGTGACAGACGTCAATCTCTTCATTCACACAGAAATATCTCTGTAAATGGCTACTCCATAACGGCAGACATTTACGAATATTGAACTATTTGTACTTGCCTCAACTCAAGCTCTTGCTGTATCCACCGCTTTAAATGAAGTGTGTTACTAACCTTAAGTAAGAGATGCATCTCGTGAGTAATACTCAGAACATTCCCATAAAGATTACATTGAGTTTATGCAATAGTCTTGTGTGCAGAACAGTGAAATACTTTATTTAATATTACTAGTTATTACAATCATCATAACTTACAAAAAATAAATATCACATCTTCAAGTTATGCAGCATTGTTTTTATTTATTTTTATTTATTTATTTAATAATTTGAACATACAGAGGTACAAAAAAATACAGGTAAGAGCAGCATGCCAAAGCCACTTGTATGCATAGCATTACGGGCAGGCTTAAAATTAACTTAAGATTAACTAAGCAATGATGTAATCAGTGATAAAACATTATTGTAAACAGATAACAATGAAGCACAAAAGAGTATTACAAAGACAGGTCATATGGTTGCATGCATTGCTGTAATTCAGTAGAATGGAGTATTCTGTTAGGTAGTGTATTTAAAAAATAACAAAGTTAGATTGGGTCTTAGGTTTAACATTTATGTGATATAATTATGAGAAACATTTAAGATGTACAATTTATAAGGTTCAGTTATTCAGTATTTATTTGGTTTTGGGTGAGTAAGTGATCTTTGAGAAGAGACTTGAATTTATAAACAGGTAGTGTTTCTTTTATATTTACAGGTAATTAATTCCAGATTTTAGGGCCTTTTATGTTTACCTGGAGTTTACCTGGAGAGAGTTCCGGGGGTCAACGCCCCCGCGGCCCGGTCTGAGACCAGGCCTCCTGGTGGATCAGAGCCTGATCAACCAGGCTGTTGCTGCTGGCTGCACGCAAACCAACGTACGAGCCACAGCCCGGCTGATCCGGAACTGACTTTAGGTGCTTGTCCAGTGCCAGCTTGAAGACTGCCAGGGGTCTGTTGGTAATCCCCCTTATGTGTGCTGGGAGGCAGTTGAACAGTCTCGGGCCCCTGACACTTATTGTATGGTCTCTTAACGTGCTAGTGACACCCCTGCTTTTCATTGGGGGGATGGTGCATCGTCTGCCAAGTCTTTTGCTTTCGTATGTGCGTTGAGTTTTTGCATAGCGTGAGATGGACACGAGGAACATCAAAGAGTGATCTGTGCCTTGTGTTATGGTCATGTGTTCTGTTGAGGTTGGCAAGGAGATGTTTGAGGGGAGGGTTAATATCAGAGTTAAGTGTTCTATGTATGTAATAGGTGCAGTAATAAGTATGGATGTTTTGTATGGTGAGTAGGTTAAGTGTTTTGAATATTGGTGGAGTGTGCTGCCTGTAGTGGGAATTTATCATTCTGACTGCATCCTTTTGTTGGGTAATTAGTGGTCTGAAATGGTTAATTGTTGTTGAGCCCCATGCACAAATTCCATAGGTGAGATAGGGGTAAATAAGAGAGTGATATAGGGCCAGGAGGGCTGACTGTGGAACATAGTACCGTATCTTCGATAGTATGCCTACGGTCTTGGAAATTTGTTGTATATGTGTATGAAATTTGAGTCTGTTATCAAGGTGGATTCCTAAGAATTTTCCCTCTGTTAGCTTTGTGATAGGTGATCCATTTATCATTATGTTAAGAGGGACATCTGTAGCTCTGTTACCAAACTGAATGAAGTAGGTTTTGTCAGTGTTTAGTGTAAGTTTGTTAGTCCTCATCCAGGTAGATATTTTCTGTAATTCGGTATTTACAGTATTGGCTAGCATGATTGGGCTCGGGTGAGAGAAGACGTATGTAGTGTCATCTGCAAATAATGTGGGTTTGAATAATTGCGAAGCATTTGGTAGGTCATTTATGTATAGGAGAAAGAGAAGAGGGCCAAGGACACTTCCCTGTGGGACACCAACTGTAATTGGTTGTGCGGAAGAGTTTGCCCCATTTGCGTACACATATTGGCTTCTGTTGCTGAGCTATGGCTTGAGGTAGTTGAGGGAGTGCCCTCTTATACCATAGTGTGACAATTTTATGTGGAGCAAGTCATGGTCAACTGTATCAAAAGCTTTACCTAAGTCAATGAAGATCCCCAGTGGGACTTCTTTTTTCTCTATTGCAGTGTATATATGTTCTAGCATGTATATAATAGCATCATTAGTATTTTTATTAGGCCTGAATCCAAATTGGCAGGGGTTGAGTATGTTTTGGGAGATGAGGTAGGAGTAGATTCGTTTATGAATTAATTTTTCGAAGATTTTTGAGAGAGGGTGTAAATTGGATATTGGCCTATAGTTATTCAACTCTGTTTGGTCTCCTCCTTTATGGATCGGGGTGACCCTTGCTAGAGAGAATAATAGCGAGAGAATAATAGCAACTTCACACTGCATAATAGTACATTGGTAATATAAGTATATAATTTTCAGCCTACAAAGAATAAAAAGGCACAATACCATGACTGGAACAAAAAACAAATAACCCACACAAAAGAGAATGAAACTTGTGATGACGTTTCAGTCTGAATTGTGGCGAGTTAATGATGTTTAATAATCCAAGTCATCGCTGTATGACCCTAGTCCAGGGGTGAGCAACCCTTAGCATGCATGCCAAACCTGGCACGCCAGTGACTTCTTTCCGGCACGCTAACCTCTGGTCTCGTCTCAAAAAAAAAAAAAAAAAAAATTGCGACATTTATCACGTATACGTTCCAAGAAAAGCGAAGAAATAGTCCCCATGTGCTTCCAGAGATTTTGTATCAAAGATATGGCCGACTTTGGCATGCACACTTAAAAAGGTTACCCACCCCTGCCCTAGTCTGTTCAGTGCTTTGTTTTGATTGTAACAACAATGATCCAAGTCGGATCGAAACGTTATAATATGCATTCCCCTCAAGGAAGGTTCCTTGATGTTGGTGAGGGGCTCTTGATTTAGGGAATTGGATCTGTGCTCCAGTTTCCCAAATTAAGCCTGAATGCCTTCCACATCCCCCCCCCCAGGCGCTGTATAATCCTCTGGGTTTAACGCTTCCCCCTTGATTATAATAATAATATAATATGCATTCTCGTATGTGCGGGTTAATTATGTATATTTCAGCCCACATTTATCACAGCTAAAATACCTTATATTTAGCAGTGAGAGGAGACAGAAACAAGTTGTGCTGTACACTGGTGAAGATTATGGGGGCTTCTGAGTCCCTTGGGACCACCACTCAGCGAAAGCTTCATAGAAATGATGACACGGTACATACACTGACAGGTATATGTCAAGGTATATATACAGAGTATAATCCCTATTTTAGGTATTTAAGTATTCTTGACTGGTGGTGTACAGGTGAAACGCAGCCTTAATGACCTTGTGTAGTCGATGTGTTTTCAACGTCCATTAGCCAGTTATAAGAAAAACACAAAAAAATGTGATTTGTTAGAGTTGTCCTTCATGGTGGTACCTTGATTATGGTGAAGGGCTCATGATTCTTCATGGTGGTACCTTGATGCTGGTGAAGGGCTTATGATCCTTCATGGTGGTACGCTAATGCTGGTGAAGGGCTCATGATCCTTCATGGTGATACCTTGATGCTGATGAAGGGCTCATGATCCTTCATGGTGGTACCTTGATGTTGGTGAGGGGCTCATGATCTTTCATGGTGGTACCTTGATGCTGGTGAAGGGCTCATGATCTTTCATGTGTTATTTCTGTTCTTGCTGTTGAACAACGGTTTAGTGCCGATGAAAGTAGCGTAGGTAGCAATGATACGGCCGTGGACTAGTTTGGCTTTAATTGGGTAGGAGTGAGTACACAACGGGCAATGTGAGGGAATGACCGATAGCCAGTCCGTGGAGCGGAGCACTTGTACCTCTCAAGTCGGTCGGCCGGGAAGTGAGGACGAATGGGCCCAGCATCCCACCGACCTGGGTGAGTCTACAGAGGGCAGCACTTAAATGCCGCGAAATATGAACTAAGCTGGCAGACGTCATAGGCTGTCTGTGCTGACAGTACAGGCTGTCTACATTTGCTCGGCCACGCACTTCGACAGTACTGGTGGGCCCGTAGGTGCAAAGGAATTGCACTAGCTACCCCAGAGAGGGACTGGCTTTCGCTCACTTGTAAATCAAAAATGGACATAAAATGCAACAGGCAAAACAAAACAAAAAAAACTCTCCCATCCTGGGGAAGAGAAAACTGGCTTGCCCGCGCTGCTTCATTGAGGAGAGAGTCCGGAGACATCAGCACTGGAACTAAAATCTTCTATATACAGGTTGTCCGCAGGGCTGAACATCAGGCTGGACTACTCGTCTACGAACGCTGTTGCTCCCTCACATCTGCAAACAATGACTGACAGTAGCATTTCCTAAGGTGTGACATATGACTCGGAGGGCAGAACTGCCCTGACCGTAATACAGGCTTTAAAAGAGGCACTGGGTGCACATACCTACAATAATACTATATCCATGGAATTCATTATACTCTGGGTACCCTTCTAAAAGTATTTACATATTTACATGATGTCCACCCTGACTCCATTATCAACTAGCTATACAATGTGTGCGCATTTATACCCATTTCTGCAAGCAAACAATTAGCATAACTAGCGTAGGAGTCAGACAAGTCAGTAGGTACGTCAATGTCACAGAAATGTACTGTTGTCCTGGGTCGCAGGCCATAAGTATGGAGCCTTACTGGGCCGTCTTCAGTAACAGTAGTAGTGGAAGAAGAAGTAGACGGGTTGTCCCTAGCATTGGTCTGATTGTGGCGTTGCAACGCACGCGACTCCAGCTCTGCTTCGGCCTGCACATGGTCCACATACTTCATGTGATCAAGGTGGGCTTCTTTGATAGTTCCAGTAGCAATATCCCTCACCTCGAACTTATTGCCACGGAGCTGTCGGAGGACACGGTAAGGGCCCACGAATTTTGGGATAAGTTTGTGCATACCTGGGGTCTGCGTTGGGTTGAGCAACATAACTTTGCAACCTGGTTCCACTTTGCTTTCCTTGGCGAGGGCATTGCGCTCAGACGTGAACCTATCAGTAGCTTTCATAAGGTTCTCTCGTACCCGCTGGAAAACAAGCTGCGTTGTCCGCATCTTTACTACACTGGGGTTATCAGTGTCGTAAGTAGGTCGAGGCGGAGCAAACAATTTCGTACGGTAAGCGCTTGTCATAGCCATACAAAGCGAAATGAGGTGTCTCACCGATCGAGCTGTTGAGGGAGGAGTTTAATGTACACTGAACATCTGGGATAGCCTCATCCCATGTAGTACAACTTAGGTTAACGGTTACCCTGAGTACCTCCAGAACTTTGCGATTTGTACGTTCATCAAGACCATTACTCGCAGGGTGGCGTGGAGCTACTGGCGCTTGGTGAATGTTAAATCTGGAGCAAAGATCCTGCATTATGGCGTTTATGAACTGAGACCCATTGTCTGACAGAAGGACACGTGGGCAGGTATGACGGAGAACGACATGCTCACGGAAAGCATTAGCAACAGTTTCGTCGGTTTTATCAGGAATGGGTACTAATTCACTGTACAGCGTCAAGTTATCTACCATTACAAGCAGGTGCTTATTTCCCTTCTCCGAGGTCGAGAAGTTCGTCAAGTACAGGCTGTCTACACATGGTGGTACCTTGATGTTGGTGAAGGGCTCATCATCTTTCATAGTGGTACCTTGATGTTGGTGAAGGGCTCATGATCTTTCATGGTGGTACCTTAATGTTGGTGAAGGGCTTATGATCTTTCATGGTGGTACCTTGATGTTGGTGAAGGGCTCATGATCTTTCATGGTGGTACTTTGATGCTGGTGAAGGGCTCATGATCCTTTATGGTGGTACCTTGATGCTGGTGAAGGGCTCATGATCCTTTATGGTGGTACCTTGATGTTGGTGAAGGGCTCATGATCTTTCATGGTGGTACTTTGATGCTGGTGAAGGGCTCATCATCTTTCATAGTGATACCTTGATGTTGGTGAAGGGCTCATCATCTTTCATAGTGGTACCTTGATGTTGGTGAAGAGCTCATCATCTTTCATAGTGGTACCTTGATGTTGGTAAAGGGCTCATGATCTTTCATGGTGGTACCTTGATGTTGGTGAAGGGCTCATGATCTTTCATGGTGGTACCTTGATGTTGGTGAAGGGCTCATGATCTTTCATGGTGGTACCTTGATGTTGGTGAAGGGCTCATGATCTTTCATGGTGGTACCTTGATGTTGGTGAAGGGCTCATGATCTTTCATGGTGGTACTTTGATGCTGGTGAAGGGCTCATGATCCTTTATGGTGGTACCTTGATGCTGGTGAAGGGCTCATGATCCTTTATGGTGGTACCTTGATGCTAGAAAATGGGTTCATTATCATGGTGGTACCTTGATGGTGAAGGGCTCATGATCCCTTATGTTGGTACCTTGATGCTGGTGAAGGGCTCATGATCATGGTGGTACCTTGATGCTGGTGAAGGGCTCATGATCCTTCATGGTGGTACCTTGATGCTGGTGAAGGGCTCATGATTCTTTATGGTGGTACCTTGATGTTGGTGATCCTTCATGGTGGTACCTTGATGCTGGTGATCATGGTGGTACCTTGATGCTGGTGAAGGGCTCATGATCTTTCATGGTGGTACTTTGATGCTGGTGAAGGGCTCATGATCCTTTATGGTGGTACCTTGATGCTAGAGAAGGGCTCATTATCATGGTACCTTGATGGTGAAGGGCTCATGATCCCTTATGGTGGTACCTTGATGCTGGTGAAGGGCTCATGATCATGGTGGTACCTTGATGCTGGTGAAGGGCTCATGATCCTTCATGGTGGTACCTTGATGCTGGTGAAGGGCTCATGATCCTTCATGGTAGTAACTTGATGCTGGTGATCCTTCATGGTGGTACCTTGATGCTGATGAAGGGCTCATGATCATGGTGGTACCTTGATGCTAGTGAAGGGCTCATGATCCTTCATGGTGGTGCCTTGATGCTGAAGAGCTCTTGATCCTTCATGGTGGTACCTTGATGCTGGTGAAGAGCTCATGACCCTTCATGGTGGTACCTTGATGCTGGTGAAGGTCTCATGATCATGGTGGTATCTGTATGCCAGTGAAGGTCTCATGATTCTTCATGGTGGTACCTTGATGCTTGTTACAAAAAACGCGATTCTAAAAGCTTAGAGATTTCCAGCGAATACTAGAAAGGACTGCCCTTCTAGCATCCAGCCTGTTACTGGGTTTTCGTAACAATTAGTCAGTATCCTGGTCCAATTATCCATTAGAATTCAATAAGAATTATTAGTGCTTCAGGATTACAACTGGTAGGCTACTAACTAGAGAAATTAAAATTTAATAAATTTATTAATTAAGTTGTCTATGCGTACATCAAATTAAATTAAATTAATCACAGTAATAAAAATAATATTAATCACTTCTCTCGTGTACAGTATTATTGTGCTGAAAGCACATATCTCATTTATAAGTCTTAAGTACCGTCTGGTACATTAACATTTGATAAGATATTACAAATATGTACAAGTAAGTTTGTGTGTATGTGTAAGTGCTCTAAGTAGTTCACTATGTCTCACGACTCGACTAGACTTTAACAAGTGACTGACAAAGTCCTCCAATAAACTAACTTCTTGACCAACTGGCAATCAGAACAGTCTGCTTGAACAATAAAAAGAATGCTGAGTCCAATAGCAATATAACAAGCAACCACGACACAGAATCAGGAACAAGGAGATAATACAACGACACTAAGTAGGGACCATCAGCAGATCCTCCACAAAAGTCACAAAACTCCCATTTTACTGAATCTAAGTTCAGCATAAGTAAATCCCCGACTGTGACAATACACAGGTACCAGTACAAATTAGGTTAGGAGCTACAGCTCAGGACCTGAGTTGCTTAGAGTGTCTATGCGACACACAACCTCAATACAACGTCGAAAATCACTAAGTCTATACAATGTTCTGTGAACAGTCTCCAGAACTAACAACAATAATAAGACAGAGACGATCTTCCAACAAGGGCCAATAAGGGAGATTTAGGCACTTCTTGTCAAGAATACGTCCAACCACCAAGCGAGTCTAGACCAGACTGAATACTTCAGGCGAGGTGTGATCACCTCCCCCCTCTATCACGTGATAGCTCCGTGGACAGTTGCTGCCCAGCAACAACGAGAAGCCGGCAGAGTAACGAGCCACGAGCGATAATTACAGTAGTTAGACAATCAAGACGAACTATGAGCACATAATGTTACATCCTACCTAACAACATAACTAAGTCAAATAATAATATAAAGCAATATATTTACGATTTAGCTATTATCACAAATATAAGCAATATAAAATTATATGAAAAGATAATACACATTATATACATATACATCATATACATTGTAACCCATTCAGGGGTTGCAACAATGCTGGTAAAGGTCTCATTATCCATGGTGGTACCTTGATGCTAGTGAAGGTCTCATGATTACGGTACCTTGATCCTGGTGAAGGTCTCATGATCCTTCGTGGTGGTACCTTGACGCTTATGAAGATCTCGTGATCGTTCATGGCAGTACCTTGATGCTGGTGAAGGTATGATGGTGGTACCTTGATGCTGGTGAAGATCTCATGATCCTTCATGGTGGTACCTTGATGTTGGTGAAGGTATCACGATGGTACCTTGATGCTGGTGAAGGTATCACAATGGTACCTTTAATGCTGGTGAAGGTCTCATAATCTCAGTCAGGAATCGCGGGAAGAACTAAAAGCCATAAATGAAATCGAAAGAAACCCAAAGTATTTCTTCTCCTATGCCAAATCAAAGTCGAGAACAACGTCCAGTATTGGGCCCCTACTTAAACAAGATGGGTCCTACACAGATGACAGCAAGGAAATGAGTGAGCTACTCAAGTCCCAATATGACTCAGTTTTTAGCAAGCCGCTAACCAGACTGAGAGTCGAAGATCAAAATGAATTTTTTTATGAGAGAGCCACAAAATTTGGTTAACACAAGCCTATCCGATGTTATCCTGACGCCAAATGACTTCGAACAGGCGATAAATGACATGCCCATGCACTCTGCCCCAGGGCCAGACTCATGGAACTCCGTGTTCATCAAGAGCTGCAAGAAGCCCCTATCACGAGCCTTTTCCATCCTATGGAGAGGGAGCATGGACACGGGGGTCGTCCCACAGCTACTAAAAACAACAGACATAGCCCCACTCCACAAAGGGGGCAGTAAAGCAACAGCAAAGAACTACAGACCGATAGCACTAACATCCCATATCATAAAAATCTTTGAAAGGGTCCTAAGAAGCAAGATCACCACCCATCTAGAAACCCATCAGTTACACAACCCAGGGCAACATGGGTTTAGAACAGGTCGCTCCTGTCTGTCTCAACTATTGGATCACTACGACAAGGTCCTAAATGCACTAGAAGATAAAAAGAATGCAGATGCAATATATACAGACTTTGCAAAAGCCTTCGACAAGTGTGACCATGGCGTAATAGCGCACAAAATGCGTGCTAAAGGAATAACGGGAAAAGTCGGTCGATGGATCTATAATTTCCTCACTAACAGAACACAGAGAGTAGTCGTCAACAGAGTAAAGTCCGAGGCAGCTACGGTGAAAAGCTCTGTTCCACAAGGCACAGTACTCGCTCCCATCTTGTTCCTCATCCTCATATCCGACATAGACAAGGATGTCAGCCACAGCACCGTGTCTTCCTTTGCAGATGACACCCGAATCTGCATGACAGTGTCTTCCATTGCAGACACTGCAAGGCTCCAGGCGGACATCAACCGAATCTTTCAGTGGGCTGCAGAAAACAATATGAAGTTTAACGATGAGAAATTTCAATTACTCAGATATGGTAAACACGAGGAAATTAAATCTTCATCAGAGTACAAAACAAATTCTGGCCACAAAATAGAGCGAAACACCAACGTCAAAGACCTGGGAGTGATCATGTCGGAGGATCTCACCTTCAAGGACCATAACATTGTATCAATCGCATCTGCTAGAAAAATGACAGGATGGATAATGAGAACCTTCAAAACTAGGGAGGCCAAGCCCATGATGACACTCTTCAGGTCACTTGTTCTATCTAGGCTGGAATATTGCTGCACACTAACAGCACCTTTCAAGGCAGGTGAAATTGCTGACCTAGAAAATGTACAGAGAACCTTCACGGCGCGCATAACGGAGATAAAGCACCTCAATTACTGGGAGCGCTTGAGGTTCCTAAAACTGAACGCAGGCGGGAGAGATACATGATTATATACACCTGGAAAATCCTAGAGGGACTAGTACCGAACTTGCACACGAAAATCACTCACTACGAAAGCAAAAAACTTGGCAGACGATGCAACGTCCCCCCAATGAAAAGCAGGGGTGTCACTAGCACGTTAAGAGACCATACAATAAGTGTCAGGGGCCCGAGACTGTTCAACTGCCTCCCAGCATACATAAGGGGGATTACCAACAGACCCCTGGCAGTCTTCAAGCTGGCACTGGACAAGCACCTAAAGTCGGTTCCTGACCAGCCGGGCTGTGGCTCGTACGTTGGTTTGCGGGGGCGTTGACCCCCGGAACTCTCTCCAGGTAAACTCCAGGTAATCATGGTTGTGGAGAAAAATTTTCAGTAAAGGAGGGGACGGGGGTAACCCTCAGCCCTCTGAATGGCTGAACCTCTCAGAATAGGGCTAGTGGACTACGACTTACTTGTTCCCACAACAGCTTATTAAAGACTTATGTACCAGAAGTCAGTTTTTAGTTTAACATCTTTATTATGCACCCCATACGCAACCTGTAGGCGGTAGTCACCCCATACCCAACCTGTGGGCGGTAGTCAAGAGTACAGAGGTATATAATGGGTCCAGGGATTGGGCCCCAAAGTTTTGATAGCTGAGCAAGTTACAAAGGTAATGAATTCCAGGTAGATCTGGTTACAATCATGACAAATTACAAAGGTATTTACAGATTACAGAGGTACTTAATGGGTCCAGGGACTGGGGCCCCAAGTTTTGATAGATGAATAAGGTACAAAGGTAATGAAGTCACAAATTACAAAGGTAATGAATCATGTAAGTAAGTAAATTTACTTACGTTTATACATGGTTCCAATAATGAACAAATTATAAAGTAATGAGTAATTCACACGTCCACACCCGGTCTCAGCTTTAATGAGTTATCAGTGCAAATGTTAATTGTTGGGTCTCCTCTCTCTCTCTCTCTCTCTCTCTCTCTCTCTCTCTCTCTCTCTCTCTCTCTCTCTCTCTCTCTCTCTCTCTCTCTCGCTCTCTCTCACACAGGGTTTGACAAGTTTAGGTTAAACTGGGCATATTTTCCCCTTGTGAATTTCATCTCATAGAATGAACAGGGATTGTTATCCATCCCATTCCACTGAAAACCTCGGTGGTAGTGTTTGCCTTGAGAACTGGGTTATCAGGATTTGCCGGGCCGATCTCGGGAACCCGGTGGGTAGCTTCGTATGTCCTTGGATAACGAAAGCATTACTGGAGGCTGCTTATTAGTTCTAGAGGTAGGAGCCAAAAGTGTATGACTTGGAATGTTGCAGGCTGTCCGCCTCTCGTTAGCTGAGACTGGCTTAGTTATTGCAGGAAGTACCATCCCTGCGGTACTGGTATACTGGGTAGGAACAGGTACCGTGCAGCATCAGCACTGTGGAGGGTGGTATATGGTTTCTATATCTCCACTGAGCTGTTCCTCTCTCTCCTTTTTAAAAGAATAATAATAAAAAAGAAAGCTTGTTGAATAATGTAGTTCATGTTTTGCCTTCTCCCAGGCCCCTTACCCCTGTGACACCCTTAACAGACCCTGGAAAGCCTACGAACCTTCCTTTAATCACGGTACCGCTTTTGGGCATCACCTCGTTGCCTGACTATGGTTCCAGTGTTCCGGCTTACCCTTTTGATACCGCTACCTTTAGCTCTGCTTTGACAGTACGCCTGGCTTCGACGATGCGTCAGTTTTCAAACTGTTCATACGTCACAGGACATTGGCTTGACATTAGCGTCCAAACAACCTCGACCTGTCCTTGACTATTCAGATATTATTACAGACATTCCTTCTCATACTGTATTTCAAACATAGTCGTGGATAAAATTCTTTTCTCTTCAGCCAACACCACCTACTGGTTACCTCAGTGACCATAGCATTAGCAAAGTGCTCGATAGGCGTGTGAATCACAACGTGTCCTTTGATGCCCGCAAGAGTGGGATGCTCATTTTTACTGAAGGTCACTGAACAAGCTAACAGTCTTGCCCTCCGCTCTGTTAACAACACCCTTGTCACAATACGCAAATTATTTTTCTCATTTCTAACTGCTGTACTGTCATCATCCTGTATACTATTTCCCAACAAGAATTTATGCAATGCGGCCTTAACATTCAGGAGCAAACTGAGCTTCACCATCTCCCAGTCACCCAAGGAGAAACTTAAGTCCGTCCAGCCCGGGGTTGGAGATGTTATCGTAGCAACTTTACTAAACTAATCTTCGACTGCCTGGAGGTTATAGTTTCAGTTTAGATAGCGGGTCAACGCTATGTAAACAATGTAGACATTGCTGGCACTTTCACCCGGCCAAGTATTTAGATCATCGGTAGAGTGCCTGATATGCGGTGCAGCAGATCATAATCATCTATCCAATGCCCTTCTTCCTCACTGCCTTAACTGTGGAGAAGCTCACGCTGTTTATTCCCGCCAATTCCCTCTTGAGAGAACGTGAAATCAGTTGTTTTAAGTAAAGGGAGGGACTTTCATACGCTATTGCAGTGACTGACTGTCACCTTGTAGCAGCCTCTGTCCAGAATGCTAGTGATCGTGCTTCTCACCTGGCAACCTCTTCAGTTTAAATTTCCTGTTGTTAAAACACATCAGCTTACACAAGGCGTCCTGTTGTTCCTCAGACTGTTCTATACCTGTATGGTTCCTGTATCTTTAAACGGGATAGTCAAATTTCTTTGTCTTTTGTTTGATCGTGTAGCCTCACATATAGTTTAATATGTTTATTATGCACCCCATACCCATCCTGTGGGCGGTAGTCAAAAGATTACAGAGGTACATAATTGGTCCAGGGACTGGACTCCAAAGTTTTGATAGCTGAGCAAGTTACAGAGGTAATGAACTCACAATTTACAAAGGTAATGAACTCACAATTTACAAAGGTAATGAACTCCAGGTAGGTCTGGCCACAATCATGACAAGTTACAAAGGTATTTACAGATAACAGAGGTACGTAATGGGTCCAGGGACTGGGCCCCCAAAGTTTTGATAGCTGAACTAGGTACAAATGTAATGAGCTCACAAGTTACAAAGGTGATGAATTCTGTAAGAATGGTTACTTACGTTTATACATGGCTACAATCATGAACAAATTATAGTGTAATGAGCAATTCACACTTCCACACCCGGTCACAACTGTAATGAGTTATTGGTGCAAATATTGATTGTTGAGTCACACACACACACACACACACACACACACACACACACACACACACACACACACACACACAATCAAGCTGATTCTCAGGACGGAAACAGTGCGGAACAGGATCCTCCAAGAGAAACCACGATTGAAATACTCGGAAGAGTACAAGAGGGTGTTCCTAGACAGAGACAGAACAAAATCAGAACGACAGCAGCTGAGGGAGAGGACAAAAAAGCGAAAGGAGCTAGGAAAAGAGACAAGGAGGGAACCAGCAGAGGTCAGTCAGAGCAGGACAGAACAGCAAGGGCAAGCACACACACAACTACTCTCAGAACCACACAACCTATCACACCATCCCAACACACCCTACAATCCATACCCACAGCCTCCACCCAACACCAAGCTATAGAACCCCACAGTATGCCACCAGGTCTCCCACCCTCACAGGCCCCCCAAACCACAGTGTTGGAAAGGAAACTGAAGGTATGGTACACAAACGCTGATGGAATAACAAATAAGTGGGAGGAGTGGCAAGAAAGAGTCAAAGAAGCATCACCGGACATCATAGCTCTCACAGAAACCAAGCTTACAGGTATGATAACAGATGCCATC
This sequence comes from Cherax quadricarinatus, assembly GCF_038502225.1. NCBI lineage: Eukaryota > Metazoa > Arthropoda > Malacostraca > Decapoda > Parastacidae > Cherax > Cherax quadricarinatus. Next base: position 28,311,545 of record NC_091298.1, read on the forward strand.
TTTCCAACGGGATACCAAATCCTGAGGAAAGACAGAGGGAACAGGGGGGGTGGAGGAGTGGCGTTGCTGATCAAAAATCGCTGGAATTTTGATGAGCTGGAGAGAGAAGATAGCGGAGAAGAAAGTGATTACATAGTGGGAACACTTCACTCTGGAGGTCCCAAGGTGGTAATAGCAGTGATGTATAACCCACCACAGAACAGCAGGAGGCCAAGGCAAGAGTACGACGAGAGCAATAGAGCGATGGTTGACACACTGGCTAGAGTGGCCAGAAGAGCTCATGCATGCAGGGCAAAGCTCCTGATCATGGGTGACTTTAACCACAAGGAGATAGATTGGGAGAACTTGGACCCACATGGGGGCCAAGATACTTGGAGGGCTAAGATGATGGAGGTGGTACTGGAGAACTTCATGTACCAACACGTAAGGGACACTACAAGAGAGAGAGGAGAGGATGAACCAGCAAGGCTGGACTTAGTATTCACCTTCAGTAGTGCAGATATCGAGGACATCACATATGAAAGACCCCTTGGGGCCAGTGACCATGTGGTTGTAAGCTTCGAATACACAGTAGAGCTACAAGTGGAGGGAGAAGCAGGAAGGCCAGGACGAATGAAGCCAAACTACAAGAAAGGGGACTACACAGGAATGAGGAACTACCTGAACGGGGTTCAGTGGGACAGAGAACTGGCAGGGAAACCAGTTAATGAGATGATGGAATATGTAGCAATAAAATGCAAGGAGGCTGAGGAGAGGTTTGTACCCAAGGGTAACAGGAGTAATGAAAAAGCCAGGATGAGCCCATGGTTTACCCAAAGGTGCAGGGAGGCAAAAACCAAGTGTGCTAGGGAATGGAAGAAATATAGAAGGCAAAGGACCCAGGAGAATAAGGAGAACAGTCGTAGAGCCAGAAATGAATATGCACAGATAAGAAGGGAGGCCCAAAGACAATATGAAAATGACATAGCAGCGAAAGCCAAATCTGACCCGAAACTGTTGTACAGCCACATCAGGAGGAAAACAACAGTCAAGGACCAGGTAATCAGGCTAAGGAAGGAAGGAGGAGAGACAACAGGAAATGACCGGGAAGTATGTGAAGAACTCAACAAGAGATTCAAAGAAGTGTTCACAGAGGAGACAGAAGGGACTCCAGAAAGACGGAGAGGTGGGGCACACCACCAAGTGCTGGACACAGTGCACACAACCGAGGAAGAAGTGAAGAGGCTTCTGAGTGAGCTAGATACCTCAAAGGCAATGGGGCCAGATAACATCTCCCCATGGGTATTGAGAGAGGGAGCAGAGGCGCTATGTGTACCCCTAACAACAATATTCAATACATCTATCGAAACAGGGAGATTGCCTGAGGCATGGAAGACAGCAAATGTAGTCCCAATCTTTAAAAAAGGAGACAGACATGAAGCATTAAACTACAGACCAGTGTCACTGACATGTATAGTATGCAAAATCATGGAGAAGATTATCAGGAGAAGAGTGGTGGAACACCTAGAAAGGAATGATCTCATCAACAGCAGCCAGCATGGTTTCAGGGACGGGAAATCCTGTGTCACAAACCTACTGGAGTTCTATGACATGGTGACAGCAGTAAGACAAGAGAGAGAGGGGTGGGTGGATTGCATTTTCTTGGACTGCAAGAAGGCGTTTGACACAGTTCCACACAAGAGATTGGTGCAAAAACTGGAGGACCAAGCAGGGATAACAGGGAAGGCACTACAATGGATCAGGGAATACTTGTCAGGAAGACAGCAGCGAGTCATGGTACGTGGCGAGGTGTCAGAGTGGGCACCTGTGACCAGCGGGGTCCCGCAGGGGTCAGTCCTAGGACCAGTGCTGTTTCTGGTATTTGTGAACGACATGACGGAAGGAATAGACTCTGAGGTGTCCCTGTTTGCAGATGACGTGAAGTTGATGAGAAGAATACACTCGATCGAAGACCAGGCAGAACTACAAAGGGATCTGGACAGGCTGCAGAACTGGTCCAGCAACTGGCTCCTTGAGTTTAACCCTGCCAAATGCAAAGTCATGAAGATTGGGGAAGGGCAAAGAAGACCGCAGACACAATATAGTTTAGATGGCCAAAGACTGCAAACCTCACTCAAGGAAAAAGATCTGGGGGTGAGTATAACACCGAGCATATCTCCTGAGGCGCACATAAATCAGATAACTGCTGCAGCATACGGGCGCCTGGCAAACCTACGGATAGCGTTCCGATACCTCAGTAAGGAGTCGTTCAAGACCCTGTATACCATTTACGTCAGGCCCATACTGGAGTATGCAGCACCAGTTTGGAATCCACACCTAGTCAAGCACGTCAAGAAATTAGAGAAAGTGCAAAGGTTTGCAACAAGACTAGTCCCAGAGCTACGGGGATTGTCCTACGAAGAAAGGTTGAGGGAAATCGGCCTGACGACACTGGAGGCCAGGAGGGTCAGGGGAGACATGATAACGACATATAAAATACTGCGCGGAATAGACAAGGTGGACAAAGACAGGATGTTCCAGAGATGGGACACAGACACAAGAGGTCACAATTGGAAGTTGAAGACTCAGATGAATCGAAGGGATGTTAGGAAGTATTTCTTCAGTCATAGAGTAGTCAAGTCATGGAATAGTCTAGAAAGTGAAGTAGTGGAGGCGGGAACCATACATAGTTTTAAGGCGAGGTATGATAAAGCTCATGTAGCAGGGAGAGAGAGGACCTAGTAGCAATCAGTGAAGAGGCGGGGCCAGGAGCTATGACTCGACCCCTGCAACCACAAATAGGTGAGTAAATAGGTGAGTACACACACACACACACACACACACACACACACACACACACACACACACGCACGCGCACACACACACACACACACACACACACACACACACACACACACACACACACACACTCACACACACACACTCACACACACACACACACACACACACACACACACACACACACACACAAGGGAAACGGAAATAATAGGAAGACCAAAACGAGTCCTTGGTTTACCCGAAGGTGTAGGGAGGCAAAAACTAAGTGCAACAGAGAATGGAAAAGGTACAGGAGGCATAGGACCCAGGAAAACAAGGAGATTAGTAGAAGAGCCAGAAACGAGTATGCACAGATAAGGAGGGAGGCCCAGCGACAGTATGAAAACGACATAGCATCGAAAGTCAAATCTGACCCGAAACTGCTGTATAGCCACATTAGGAGGAAGACAACAGTCAAGGACCAGGTGATAAGGCTGAGGAAAGAAGGTGGAGAACTCACAAGAAACGATCAAGAGGTATGTGAGGAGCTCAACACGAGATTTAAGGAAGTATTTACAGTAGAGACAGGAAGGACTCTGGGGGGACAGACCAGATGGGGACACCAGCAAGGAATACACCAACAAGTGTTGGACGACATACATACAGATGAGGAGGAGGTGAAGAAACTGCTAAGGGACATCGATACCTCAAAGGCAATGGGACCAGACAACATCTCCCCGTGGGTCCTTAGAGAGGGAGCAGATATGTTGTGCGTGCCACTTACCACAATCTTCAACACATCCCTGGAAACTGGGCAACTACCTGAGGTATGGAAGACGGCAAATGTAGTTCCCATTTTTAAAAAAGGAGACAGAAAAGAGGCACTAAACTATAGACCTGTGTCATTGACGTGTATAGTATGCAAAATTATGGAGAAGATTATCAGGAGGAGAGTGGTGGAGCACCTGGAACGGAACAGGAGTATAAATGCCAACCAGCACGGATTCACGGAAGGCAAATCCTGTGTCACAAACCTTCTGGAGTTTTATGATAAAATAACAGAAGTAAGACAAGAGAGAGAGGGGTGGGTTGATTGCATCTTCTTGGACTGCAAGAAGGCCTTTGACACAGTTCCTCACAAGAGATTAGTGCAGAAGCTAGAGCATCAGGCGCATATAACAGGAAGGGCACTGCAATGGATCAGAGAATACCTGACAGGGAGGCAACAACGAGTCATGGTACGTGATGATGTATCACAGTGGGCACCTGTGACGAGCGGGGTCCCACAGGGGTCGGTCCTAGGACCAGTGCTATTTTTGGTATATGTGAACGACATGACGGAAGGGTTAGACTCAGAAGTGTCCCTGTTTGCAGATGATGTGAAGTTAATGAGGAGAATTAAATCTGATGAGGACCAGGCAGGACTTCAAAGAGACCTGGACAGACTGGACACCTGGTCCAGCAAATGGCTTCTCGAATTTAATCCTGCCAAATGCAAAGTCATGAAGATAGGGGAAGGGCACAGAAGACCACAGACAGAGTATAGGCTAGGTGGCCAAAGACTGCAAACCTCACTCAAGGAGAAAGATCTTGGGGTGAGTATAACACCGAGCATGTCTCCGGAAGCACACATCAATCAGATAACTGCTGCAGCATATGGGCGCCTGGCAAACCTGAGAACAGCATTCCGATACCTTAGTAAGGAATCATTCAAGACACTGTACACCGTGTATGTCAGGCCCATACTGGAGTATGCAGCACCTGTTTGGAACCCGCACTTGATAAAGCACGTCAAGAAACTAGAGAAAGTACAAAGGTTTGCGACAAGGTTAGTTCCAGAGCTAAGGGGAATGTCCTATGAAGAAAGATTAAGGGAAATCGGCCTGACCACACTGGAGGACAGGAGGGTCAGGGGAGACATGATAACGACATATAAAATACTGCGTGGAATAGACAAGGTGGACAAAGACAGGATGTTCCAGGGAGGGGACACAGAAACAAGAGGCCACAATTGGAAGATGAAGACACAAATGAGTCAGAGAGATAGTAGGAAGTATTTCTTCAGTCATAGAGTTGTAAGGCAGTGGAATAGCCTAGAAAATGACGTAGTGGAGGCAGGAACCATACACAGTTTTAAGACGAGGTTTGATAAAGCTCATGGAGCGGGGAGAGAGAGGGCCTAGTAGCAACCGGTGAAGAGGCGGGGCCAGGAGCTAGGACTCGACCCCTGCAACCACAAATAGGTGAGTACAAATAGGTGAGTACAACCACACGCAACCACAAATAGGTGAGTACACACACAGACATAGACTCAGAAGTGTCCCTGTTTGCAGATGATGTGAAGTTAATGAAGAGAATTAAATCTGATGAGGACCAGGCAGGACTTCAAAGAGACCTGGACAGACTGGACACCTGGTCCAGCAAATGGCTTCTCGAATTTAATCCTGCCAAATGCAAAGTCATGAAGATAGGGGAAGGGCACAGAAGACCACAGACCGAGTATAGGCTAGGTGGCCAAAGACTGCAAACCTCACTCAAGGAGAAAGATCTTGGGGTGAGTATAACACCGAGCATGTCTCCGGAAGCACACATCAACCAGATAACTGCTGCAGCATATGGGCGCCTGGCAAACCTGAGAACAGCATTCCGACACCTTAGTAAGGAATCGTTCAAGACACTGTACACCGTGTATGTCAGGCCCATACTGGAGTATGCAGCACCTGTTTGGAACCCGCACTTGATAAAGCACGTCAAGAAACTAGAGAAAGTACAAAGGTTTGCGACAAGGTTAGTTCCAGAGCTAAGGGGAATGTCCTATGAAGAAAGATTAAGGGAAATCGGCCTGACGACACTGGAGGACAGGAGGGTCAGGGGAGACATGATAACGACATATAAAATACTGCGTGGAATAGACAAGGTGGACAAAGACAGGATGTTCCAGGGAGGGGACACAGAAACAAGAGGCCACAATTGGAAGTTGAAGACACAAATGAGTCAGAGAGATATTAGGAAGTATTTCTTCAGTCATAGAGTTGTAAGGCAGTGGAATAGCCTAGAAAATGACGTAGTGGAGGCAGGAACCATACACAGTTTTAAGACGAGGTTTGATAAAGCTCATGGAGCGGGGAGAGAGAGGGCCCAGTAGCAACCGGTGAAGAGGCGGGGCCAGGAGCTAAGACTCGACCCCTGCAGCCACAAATAGGTGAGTACAAATAGGTGAGTACACACACACACACACACACACACACACACACACACACACACACACACACACACACACACACACACAGACACACACACACACACACACACACACACACACACTCACACACACTCACACACACACACTCACACACTCACACACACACACACACACACACACACACAAACACACACACACACACACACAAACACACACACACACACACAGCAACCGGTGAAGAGGCGGGGCCAGGAGCTAGGACTCGACCCCTGCAACCACAAATAGGTGAGTACAAATAGGTGAGTACGCGTGGGTCCGTGGGGTCCAGACGTGGGTAACAAGGCTCTGAGAACCTTAGCGTTGTAAGGTGTGCAATAACAGCTAGCGGTAATCAGTGGTAGTGGAACGTCAGTGAACAATACTACGAGTGATAATTAAAGTTATTAGTTAAAGAAAGTGAGAGGAAAGCTGAAATCATATTTCAAAGCGCAAACCGTTGGGGGTCTTAGGCGCTGTTGCCACATTGGCAGCGGTAGACCTGAAGAAGTGACGTCACAACAAGTTGTGCGCCATTATACATATAAAGTGAAGTGTATATAATGTGAAGTGTATACTATCATCAGTGAAGAGTGAAATCGCGTGAGGAAGCGGGATGTATGAGATTATATGGTTATAAACATCACGGGTGAAGGATCTCCAAAATAGGGATTTAAGGCCTACGTACGACGACTCCGCCATCAGTAGCTGGCAACCTGTCACGGCACCATTGCAGCACAAGTTTATTCGCCTATTTGTGGTTTGCATGTTGACGGCCCTGGCTGGCCTTGCATACTGTTTGATACTGGTCACTCACTCCTGCAAGCTATTACCAGAATTAGAATAGAAATAGCATAGACATAGTGAATATAGTGTTGACGAGTGTGAGAAGGTAGACTCCAGCGAGGTAGAGTAGTATTAATTCCAGTAGTTATTAGCAGTAAGAATACTTAGGAAGCTAGGAAGTCCTCTCCCAATGTGAACATGGAACAGGATAATAACCAGCAATAATTGATACTTAAATCCAGACACACACACACACAAGGCGAGTAACTTAATATAAGCTAGGTGGGACAAGCTTTTAAGGGCAACATTGTAAGACGGTGCGAGGGTCAAGTCCCAGGAGGGTTGTGTCAGGTCACAAGAAGTTGCGGCCAGTCATTACACCGCACAAGACACTCTCACACACACACACACACACTCACACACACACACACATGCACACATGCACACAGGGTTAGAGCAGTGTTACTACCGGTAGTTATTAGCAGTAAGAATACCTAGGAAGCTAGGAAGTCCTCTCTCAATGTGAACAAGGAAAATGATAATAACCAGCAACAATTAATACGTAAATCCAGAAAGGGCAATAAGTGGAGAGAGTAGCATAATTGGGAAAGATAAATGAGACTAAATTTGTGCCTACACGATGGATCTTTCAACCACACCATAGATACTTCAGTGTCAGCATGCTTCGTTGTGCTCTGGGTTTTCTCGTGTTTTCACGGTCGCTCTTACGTGCTAGAACTTTAATTTGTGTCATCAATCCTATACGACACATCCCTCTAGCGCCTGGAGCCAATCTTGGGCGGAAAACATTATATACTGAGTCAAAAAAGGAGAATTAGTGTGCACTACCTAGCAGAGTTTACTGCCAGAGGGGAATCATAGGCCTGTGTTCCGTGTGAAAAAATAATAAAAATTGAACTTTGTGTCAGAGGAAAGAAAGTCTCCCTGAAAACATTGAGTATACATAGTGTATAGTGTATACTACAGTGGCTCCCTAGTATATTGATGATAAAGGCTAAAGTGTCAGTTGAAAACAGGTGAATTTGTAAATGAAGTGATAAGCCTATAGAGGCAGGTGCCAGAAGTCGCCAGAAACTTACCACAGGTCAGCTGTTTTAATAATCTTCCTGGCCTGCTAGTGTACTCGCATATAATCTAGTGATACCAGTGAATAGCAGAATACAGTGTTGTAGTAGCAACTAACCAGTATTATAATGGTACTTAGTGGAGTGGAGTGACTTTCATTAGTTTCTTTTTTCTTGAAATACCAGACATATACTGTGAATTTCATATAACCTGTAGTTACCAGCGGTCGCAATATAACCAACGAGAAGCAAATATTACTACAGAAAAGGCGTCCTTCCTCCAAAATTTGCACCAGTCAACTATAGTGAAAATATAGCATTTATTACCTGGAGTTTACCTGGAGAGAGTTCCGGGGGTCAACGCCCCCGCGGCCCGGTCTGAGACCAGGCCTCCTGGTGGATCAGAGCCTGATCAACCAGGCTGTTGCTGCTGGCTGCAGGCAAACCAACATACGAGCCACAGCCCGGCTGATCCGGAACTGACTTTAGGTGCTTGTCCAGTGCCAGCTTGAACACTGCCAGGGGTCTGTTGGTAATCCCCCTTATGTGTGCTGGGAGGCAGTTGAACAGTCTCGGGCCCCTGACACTTATTGTATGGTCTCTTAACGTGCTAGTGACACCCCTGCTTTTCATTGGGGGGATGGTGCATCGTCTGCCAAGTCTTTTGCTTTCGTAGTGGGTGATTTTCGTGTGCAAGTTCGGTACTAGTCCCTCTAGGATTTTCCAGGTGTATATAATCATGTATCTCTCCCTCCTGCGTTCCAGGGAATACAGGTTTAGGAACCTCAAGCGCTCCCAATAATTGAGGTGTTTTATCTCCGTTATGCGCGCCGTGAAAGTTCTCTGTACATTTTCTAGGTCGGCAATTTCACCTGCCTTGAAAGGTGCTGTTAGTGTGCAGCAATATTCCAGCCTAGATAGAACAAGTGACCTGAAGAGTGTCATCATGGGCTTGGCCTCCCTAGTTTTGAAGGTTCTCATTATCCATCCTGTCATTTTTCTAGCAGATGCGATTGATACAGTGTTATGGTCCTTGAAGGTGAGATCCTCCGACATGATCACTCCCAGGTCTTTGACGTTGGTGTTTCGCTCTATTTTGTGGCCAGAATTTGTTTTGTACTCTGATGAAGATTTAATTTCCTCATGTTTACCATATCTGAGTAATTGAAATTTCTCATCGTTGAACTTCATATTGTTTTCTGCAGCCCACTGAAAGATTTGGTTGATGTCTGCCTGGAGCTTTGCAGTGTCTGCAATGGAAGACACTGTCATGCAGATTCGGGTGTCATCTGCAAAGGAAGACACGGTGCTGTGGCTGACATCCTTGTCTATGTCGGATATAAGGATGAGGAACAAGATGGGAGCGAGTACTGTGCCTTGTGGAACAGAGCTTTTCACCGTAGCTGCCTCGGACTTTACTCTGTTGACGACTACTCTCTGTGTTCTGTTAGTGAGGAAATTATAGATCCATCGACCGACTTTTCCTGTTATTCCTTTAGCACGCATTTTGTGCGCTATTACGCCATGGTCACACTTGTCGAAGGCTTTTGCAAAGTCTGTATATATTACATCTGCATTCTTTTTGTCTTCTAGTGCATTTAGGACCTTGTCGTAGTGGTCCAATAGTTGAGACAGACAGGAGCGACCTGTTCTAAACCCATGTTGCCCTGGGTTGTGTAACTGATGGGTTTCTAGATGCGTGGTGATCTTGCTTCTTAGGACCCTTTCAAAGATTTTTATGATATGGGATGTTAGTGCTATTGGTCTGTAGTTCTTTGCTGTTGCTTTACTGCCCCCTTTGTGGAGTGGGGCTATGTCTGTTGTTTTTAGTAACTGTGGGACGACCCCCGTGTCCATGCTCCCTCTCCATAGGATGGAAAAGGCTCGTGATAGGGGCTTCTTGCAGTTCTTGATGAACACAGAGTTCCATGAGTCTGGCCCTGGGGCAGAGTGCATGGGCATGTCATTTATCGCCTGTTCGAAGTCATTTGGCGTCAGGATAACATCGGATAGGCTTGTGTTAATCAAATTTTGTGGCTCTCTCATAAAAAATTCATTTTGATCTTCGACTCTCAGTCTGGTTAGCGGCTTGCTAAAAACTGAGTCATATTGGGACTTGAGTAGCTCACTCATTTCCTTGTTGTCATCTGTGTAGGACCCATCTTGTTTAAGTAGGGGCCCAATACTGGACGTTGTTCTCGATTTTGATTTGGCATAGGAGAAGAAATACTTTGGGTTTCTTTCGATTTCATTTATGGCTTTTAGTTCTTCCCGCGATTCCTGACTCCTAAAGGATTCTTTTAGCTTAAGTTCGATGCTTGCTATTTCTCTGACCAGTGTCTCCCTACGCATTTCAGATATATTGACCTCTTTTAGCCGCTCTGTTATTCTTTTCCGTCGCCTGTAAAGGGAGCGCCTGTCTCTTTCTGTTTTACATCTACTCCTCCTTTTTCTTAGAGGAATAAGCCTTGTGCATACATCGAGTGCTACCGAGTTAATCTGTTCTAGGCATAAGTTGGGGTCTGTGTTGCTTAGTATATCTTCCCAGCTTATATCGGTTAGGACTTGGTTTACTTGGTCCCACTTTATGTTTTTGTTATTGAAGTTGAATTTGGTGAATGCTCCCTCGTGACTAATCTCATTATGTCGGTCTGGGGCTCCGCGCATACATGACTGAACCTCAATTATGTTGTGATCTGAGTATATTGTTTTTGATATGGTGATATTTCTTATCAGATCATCATTGTTAGTGAAGATGAGGTCTAGTGTATTCTCCAGTCTAGTAGGCTCTATTATTTGCTGGTTTAAATTGAATTTTGTGCAGAGATTTAAAAGCTCGCGTGAGTGTGAGTTTTCATCAGAGCTGCCTCCTGGTGTTATTACTGCAACAATATTATTTGCTATATTCCTCCATTTTAGGTGCCTTAAGTTGAAATCCCCCAGGAGCAAGATGTTGGGTGCAGGAGCTGGAAGGTTTTCCAGACAGTGGTCAATTTTTAACAGCTGTTCCTGGAATTGCTGGGATGTTGCATCCGGAGGCTTGTAGACTATCACAATGACTAGGTTTTGGTTCTCGACCTTTACTGCTAAAACTTCCACTACATCATTTGAGGCATTTAGCAGTTCTGTGCAAACAAGTGACTCTGCAATGTACAGGCCAACAGACGGAAAAAAATAGGAAAGCTAGATACAGCGATTGATAAACAAGGGTTGAGACTCGACCGTTCGTCATTGTAGGAGTTGCCAGCAGTCACTGGCTCTTCAACACGCAAGTTATACTTTTGTATCAATCAAATCACATATTACTCGGGTAGATAATTTCCAGTAGATCCTTCATGTGTTAGCCCAAATCACCGACCAGTATGTTTTAAATAAGCGACCCACTGATCAGATCAGATCGACTGGTCCGAACCCTTGACTGGTCCGAACCCTTGACTGGTCCGAACCCTTGACTGGTCCAAACCCTGGACTGGTTTCAAACGGTTTCGTTGGACAATAAAGCAGACTGTAAACGGATGGGGTTGTAGGCGCCCTTATAAACACAAACATTAAATATATATCAGGAACGTGCACGGTAAGCTGTCCAATATATAAAAACAGTTAGAAACAGAAATACAAATAGCTAGAGCTTCATTTAAGGAGGTTATTAATAGAATATTCAAGAGGTTGCTAGTAGAATTACAGTAAATCAACCATCCAAATCATTATGAAGCTGTGTGTAGTCTGTGGTCAGTCAAACAAACGGGCTTCCACATGCATAAATTGTCATTTTTGTGGAAATTGGTGTCACGCCCCTTGTGCAGATATCCAAGAACTAGCTACAAGCAGTATTAAAACAGGGAAATGTTTTTGGGTATGCCCAAATGAGATAAATCTGTGGACTAAAATCACAAGGGTATTAAAAGAGGTCAACATCAAAGCTGCTTTCATAGAAAACCTGGAAGCTTTCTACAACAGATTGGAACATAAAAAGTCTGGGCTGAATGGTACTGCCCTTGATACTGGCCATGTAGTCAGAAACTGTAAGGCTGGAGATGAAGTCCTGGTAGTCAGTAAATGTGGGGCTGATAGTGCTGTCCTGGGAGACAGTAATGGTGAAGCTGGAGGTGGTGTCCTGGGAGACAGTAATGGTGAAGCTGGAGGTGCTGTCCTGGGAGACAGAAATGGTGAAGCTGGAGGTGCTGTCCTGGGAGACAGTAATGGTGAAGCTGGAGATGCTGTCCTGGGAGACAGTAATGGTGAAGCTGGAGATGCTGTCCTGGGAGACAGTAATGGTGAAGCTGGAGATTTTGTCCAGGTAGTCGGGAATTATACGCAGGAAGGAATACATATAAATGACCTCATAGGGGACAGGAGCCATAGTAGGGAAACAAGTGTAGTCAAAGATAAGATAAAAACCAATATTGCAAACTAGAAATACCGCAGGAAATAGCAAACAAGAGGACTCCACTAGCAATAGTGAGGATATATTACCAAAAACAACTGGTGGGAGCTCCATTGTTGGTGCTAGGGAGGATAGAAGTAAGACAGGGAAACATGCACCAACAGGGAATACAGTCACAGAAACCCAAGGCAAACGGAAACCAAGCCTGTGCACATACTATGCACTCGGTATCTGCTGGCATGGGAAATCTGGAAAAACAGATGGGACGTGCAACTATGACCACCCTAGAAAATGCCATGCCCATATAACAACAGGAAAATGCAAACTCCCTTCCTGTAAGCTTTTTCACCCTGAACTGTGTACCTCTTCAGTACAGGAAAGACTGTGCTATAACTTAAATTGCCAGGCATACCATCTAAAGGGGACAAAAAGATACAAAACATCCAGGCCATGGGAAAACCTGGGTAGCCACAGCCACTCAAGAGGGAGAGGTTTTTTAGTGCCAGGAAGGAAAAAAACTTTCCAGGAAATGGCAGAAATCGTACACCAAATCCAGTCATTCCTGGAGTGGAACCACAGTCGATGGCCTCCACTCCAAACCAACAGATACAGATACTAATGCCGGAAAAAAATCCCCCCCCCCAGTACCAACAATACCACCAGTCCGATAACATTCTTCTTTGCAAATATACAGGGTCTAAAGCCAGCAACAAACAACAAAATACCTTTCATCCGTGGACTGCTTGCAGAGGCAAAGGCAATGTTCGCGGCTTTCACTGAGACCCACATAAAGGATCACTTGGACAACGAAATATGGATCCCAGGTTACAACCTATACAGATGTGACAGAGTGAACAGGCAAAAGGGGGGGGGGTTGGCCTGTACATTGCAGAGTCACTTGTTTGCACAGAACTGCTAAATGCCTCAAATGATGTAGAGGAAGTTTTAGCAGTAAAGGTCGAGAACCAAAACCTAGTCATTGTGGTAGTCTACAAGCCTCCGGATGCAACATCCCAGCAATTCCAGGAACAGCTGTTAAAAATTGACCACTGTCTGGAAAATCTTCCAGCTCCTGCACCCAACATCTTGCTCCTGGGGGATTTCAACTTAAGGCACCTAAAATGGAGGAATATAGCAAATAATATTGTTGCAGTAATAACACCAGGAGGCAGCTCTGATGAAAACTCACACTCACGCGAGCTTTTAAATCTCTGCACAAAATTCAATTTAAACCAGCAAATAATAGAGCCTACTAGACTGGAGAATACACTAGACCTCATCTTCACTAACAATGATGATCTGATAAGAAATGTCACCATATCAAAAACAATATACTCAGATCACAACATAATTGAGGTTCAGACATGTATGCGCAGAGCCCCAGACCGACAAAATGAGATTAGTCACGAGGGAGCATTCACCAAATTCAACTTCAATAACAAAAACATAAAGTGGGACCAAGTAAACCAAGTCCTAAACGATATAAGCTGGGAAGATATGCTAAGCAACACAGACCCCAACTTATGCCTAGAACAGATTAACTCGGTGGCACTCGATGCATGCACAAGGCTTATTCCTCTAAGAAAAAGGAGGAGTAGATGTAAAATAGAAAGAGACAGGCGCTCCCTTTACAGGCGACGGAAAAGAATAACAGAGCGGCTAAAAGAGGTCAATATATCTGAAATGCGTAGGGAGACACTGGTCAGAGAAATAGCAAGCATCGAACTTAAGCTAAAAGAATCCTTTAGGAGTCAGGAATCGCGGGAAGAACTAAAAGCCATAAATGAAATCGAAAGAAACCCAAAGTATTTCTTCTCCTATGCCAAATCAAAATCGAGAACAACGTCCAGTATTGGGCCCCTACTTAAACAAGATGGGTCCTACACAGATGACAGCAAGGAAATAAGTGAGCTACTCAAGTCCCAATATGACTCAGATTTTAGCAAGCCGCAAACCAGACTGAGAGTCGAAGATCAAAATGAATTTTTTATGAGAGAGCCACAAAATTTGATTAACACAAGCCTATCCGATGTTATCCTGACGCCAAATGACTTCGAACAGGCGATAAATGACATGCCCATGCACTCTGCCCCAGGGCCAGACTCATGGAACTCTGTGTTCATCAAGAACTGCAAGAAGCCCCTATCACGAGCCTTTTCCATCCTATGGAGAGGGAGCATGGACACGGGGGTCGTCCCACAGTTACTAAAAACAACAGACATAGCCCCACTCCACAAAGGGGGCAGTAAAGCAACAGCAAAGAACTACAGACCAATAGCACTAACATCCCATATCATAAAATCTTTGAAAGGGTCCTAAGAAGCAAGATCACCACCCATCTAGAAACCCATCAGTTACACAACCCAGGGCAACATGGGTTTAGAACAGGTCGTTCCTGTCTGTCTCAACTATTGTATCACTACGACAAGGTCCTAAATGCACGCACAAAATGCGTGCTAAAGGAATAACAGGAAAAGTCGGTCGATGGATCTATAATTTCCTCACTAACAGAACACAGAGAGTAGTCGTCAACAGAGTAAAGTCCGAGGCAGCTACGGTGAAAAGCTCTGTTCCACAAGGCACAGTACTCGCTCCCATCTTGTTCCTCATCCTCATATCCGACATAGACAAGGATGTCAGCCACAGCACCGTGTCTTCCTTTGCAGATGACACCCGAATCTGCATGACAGTGTCTTCCATTGCAGACACTGCAAAGCTCCAGGCGGACATCAACCAAATCTTTCAGTGGGCTGCAGAAAACAATATGAAGTTCAACGATGAGAAATTTCAATTACTCAGATATGGTAAACATGAGGAAATTAAATCTTCATCAGAGTACAAAACAAATTCTGGCCACAAAATAGAGCGAAACACCAACGTCAAAGACCTGGGAGTGATCATGTCGGAGGATCTCACCTTCAAGGACCATAACATTGTATCAATCGCATCTGCTAGAAAAATGACAGGATGGATAATGAGAACCTTCAAAACTAGGGAGGCCAAGCCCACGATGACACTCTTCATGTCACTTGTTCTATCTAGGCTGAAATATTGCTGCACACTAACAGCACCTTTCAAGGCAGGTGAAATTGCCGACCTAGAAAATGTACAGAGAACTTTCACGGCACGCATAACGGAGATAAAACACCTCAATTACTGGGAGCGCTTGAGGTTCCTAAACCTGTATTCCCTGGAACGCAGGAGGGAGAGATACATGATTATATACACCTGGAAAATCCTAGAGGGACTAGTACCGAACTTGCACACGAAAATCACTCACTACGAAAGCAAAAGACTTGGCAGACGATGCACCATCCCCCCAATGAAAAGCAGGGGTGTCACTAGCACGTTAAGAGACCATACAATAAGTGTCAGGGGCCCGAGACTGTTCAACTGCCTCCCAGCACACATAAGGGGGATTACCAACAGACCCCTGGCAGTCTTCAAGCTGGCACTGGACAAGCACCTAAAGTCAGTTCCTGATCAGCCGGGCTGTGGCTCGTACGTTAGTTTGCGTGCAGCCAGCAGCAACAGCCTGGTTGATCAGGCTCTGATCCACCAGGAGGCCTGCTCACAGACCGGGCCGCAGGGGCGTTGACCCCCAGAACTCTCTCCAGGTAAACTCCAGGTAAACACCACCTATCCCCCCTAACCATCCCTCCCTCACACACAAGCACACACACAAGGGTAGACACTCACACACACACACACATGCACACACATATACACACACACATACACACACACATACACACACACACACATACATAAACACATACACACACTCACACACATACACACACACATACACACACACATACACACACACACACATACATAAACACATACACACACACACACACACATGATATCTTCCACCACAAATAGGTGAGTACACACACACACACACACACACATACACACACACACACACACACACACACACACACACACACACACACACACACACACACACACACATACACATACACACACACACACACACACACACACACACACACACACACACACACACACACACACACACACACGCACGCACATGCACACACACACACACACACACACACACACACACACATACACACTCACACACACACACACACACACACACACACACATACACACACACACACACACACACACACACACACACACACACACACACACACACACACACTCACACACACACACACCCTCCACCACTTGACGCAAGCACATACCCCCCTTCCCTAACCACCTCTCCCCCTTCCCTAACCACCTCACCTTAGCCACCTATCCCTCCCCCAAACCACCTAACCCCTCCCCAAACCATCTAACCCCCAACTACCTCCCTCCCTCCAATAACCATCCTCCCCCTCCCCCATAACCATCCATCCCCTCTCTCAAACACATACTCCCCCCTCCCCTAACCACCTCTGCCCCTTCCCTAACCACCTAACCCTAGCCACCTACCCCTCCCCCAAACCATCTAACCCCCTCCCCCAACTATCTCTACCCCTCCAATAACCATCCTCCCCTCCCCCTAACCACCCGTCCCCCCTTCTGTGGAGCAACGGGGGAACCTAGAACCAGGATGAGGACAAGGGGCTCCAAGGACGAATCTGGGAGGGAGGAATGGGAGGTAGAGCTCAAAAAAAGGGAGGAAGACTGGGGAAGGAGACTAGATGAGCTGGAAAGGAAGATGGAAGAGAGGTTAGCAGCAGAATGCAGAAGGTGGAAGCAACAGGCCACAGCAGCAGCAGAAATCAAGATAGAGAGATTTGAAGAGGAGCTGAGACATCTGAAACAGCACAGAGACAAAGATATTACAGAAGTAGTATCGGCAATGGCTACATCAAACACAGACAACAGGTCTGAAGGAAGCATGGAAACTAAACTGTATGCAGAGGTCCTGTCAAACCCACATGGGGCCAAAACAAAGACAGGGAGCACACTAGGACAGAACGAGAGGTTGGAAGACATTGAAGGAACTAGGACATGTGCAAGGACCTTACCAGATACCTGTGGGGGCCCCAGGAACAGGTGAGCAGGAAGGACAAACCAAGAAGCATAGGGGACATAACTAGGGAAGGGACTGAAGGAAGGAACACTCCACGGGAAGGAACTAAAACACATCAGAGGATGCAATGGGAGTCACAGTGGGAGGTGGAAAGGGAGAGATCCATGTTTGTCTATGGGCTAGACGAAGCTAAAGGGGAAACTTATGATGAAAGAAAGCAGGAGGAGAAAAAAGCGATTGAAGATATCATGAACGTGATAGGCGAGGGGGACATGACCCAGGTGGCAAATTTTCGGAGAATCGGGTGGTTCACAAAGAAAAGGAATCGGCCTCTCAAAGTAATTTTCAAGGCAGAATCAACCCGAACCATGATCCTGCAGGAGAAAGCACGGCTGAGAGGCAAGCAGGAGTTCCGGAGTGTGTACCTCGATCGAGACAGAACACAGGACTAAAGGAAGACGATGAAAGAGAGAGTTCAAAAACGAAAGGAGAAATGGGAGGAAATGAAAAAGGAGAGCAGAATAACCCAGGATCAAATGGAAGGACAAGCACACCCCCCAGAAACACCTGCAGAAGGACTCCAGCCACGACACCCCCAAGGCAACTGAACAATCCAAACCAACCACCACACACCGATCCCTCTGTTTCCACCCCCTGCACCACAGTTACAGTATTAGAACAGATGGATTAACGAATAAACATGAGGAATGGCAAGAAAGAATTAATGAGAAGTCCCCAGACATCATAGCAGTTACAGAAACAAAACTCACGGAGACAATAACAGATGCAATCTTCCCACCAGGATACCAGATCATGAGGAAAGACAGAAGGGGCAGGGGGGGAGGTGGGGTTGCTCTGCTCGTAAAAAACAGATGGAAATTCGAGAAAATGGAAGGCATAGATGAGACGGGAGAAAGAGACTACATAGCAGGTACACTTCAGTCTGGGAAACACAAAGTGGTCATTGCAGTGATGTATAATCCACCACAGAACTGCAGGAGGCCAAGGGAGGAATATGAAGAGAGCAACAGAGCAATGGTGGACACACTTGCTCAGGTGGCAAGAAGAGCTCACTCCAGCAGAGCAAAGTTGCTGGTTATGGGGGATTTCAACCACAGGGAGATTGACTGGGAAAACCTGGAGCCACATGGGGGTCCCGAAACATGGAGAGCCAGGATGTTGGACGTGGTGCTGGAAAACCTCATGCACCAACATGTTAAGGACACTACCAGAGTGAGAGGGGAGGATGAACCAGCAAGATTGGACCTTGTGTTCACCCTGGGCAGCTCAGACATTGAGGACATCAAGTATGAGAGTCCCCTAGGAGCTAGTGACCACGTGGTTCTGTGCTTTGAATACATAGTAGTAGAGCTGCAAGTGGAGAGAATAACAGGAGTTGAATGGGAAAAGCCTGACTATAGAAGAGGGGACTACATAGGGTTGAAGAACTTCCTGCGGGAGGTCCAGTGGGACAGAGAACTGGCAGGAAAGCCAGTAAATGAAATGATGGAATATGTAACAACAAAATGCAAGGAGGCAGTGGAAAGGTTTATTCCCAAGGGCAACAGTAACAACGGGAAGACCAGAACGAGCCCCTGGTTTACCCGACAGTGTAAGGAGGCAAAATCAAAGTGCAATAGAGAATGGAAAAAGTACAGAAGGCAGAGAACACACGAAAATAGGGAGATCAGTCGCAGAGCCAGGAATGAGTATGCACAGGTAAGGAGGGAGGCCCAGCGGCAGTATGAAAATGACATAGCATCGAGAATCAAGACTGACCCGAAGCTGCTGTATAGCCACATCAGGAGGAAGACAACAGTCAAAGACCAGGTGATCAGATTAAGGACTGAAGGTGGAGAACTCACAAGAAATGATCAGGAGGTATGTGAGGAGCTGAACAGGAGATTTAAGGAAGAGTTTACAGTAGAGACAGGAAGGGCTGTGGGAAGACAGCACAGAAGGGAACATCAAGAGGGAATATACCAAAAAGTGTTGGATGACATACGAACAACTGAGGAGGAGGTGAAGAAGCTCCTAAGTGACCTTGACACCTCAAAGGCGATGGGACCAGACAACATCTCCCCATGGGTCCTTAGAGAAGGAGCAGAGATGCTGTGCGTGCCTCTAACCACAATCTTCAACACGTCCCTTGAAACTGGGCAACTACCTGAGAAATGGAAGACAGCTAATGTAGTCCCCATATTTAAGAAAGGAAACAGAAACGAGGCGCTAAACTACAGACCTGTGTCTCTGACATGTATTGTGTGCAAAGTCATGGAGAAGATTATCAGGAGGAGAGTGGTCAAACACCTGGAAAGGAACAAGATTATAAATGAAAACCAGCATGGGTTCATGGAAGGCAAATCTTGTATCACAAACCTCCTGGAGTTTTATGATAAGGTAACAGAAGTAAGACACGAGAGAGAGGGGTGGGTAGATTGCATTTTCCTAGACTGCAGGAAGGCCTTTGACACAGTTCCCCACAAGAGATTAGTGCAGAAGCTGGAGGATCAGGCGCATGTAAAAGGGAGGGTACTGCAATGGATCAGGGAATACCTGACAGGGAGGCAGCAACGAGTCATGGTACGTGAAGGGGTATCAGAGTGGGCGCCTGTTACGAGCGGGGTCCCACAGGAGCCAGTTCTAGGATCAGTGCTATTTTTGATATATGTGAACGACATGATGGAAGGAATAGACTCTGAAGTGTCCCTGTTCGCAGATGATGTGAAGTTGATGAGAAGAATTAAATCGGACGAGGATGAGGCAGGACTGTAAAGAGACCTGGACAGGCTGGACATGTGGTCCAGTAACTGGCTTCTCAAATTCAATCCAGCCAAATGCAAAGTCATGAAGATTGGGGAGGGACAAAGAAGACCGCAGACAGAGTATAGGCTAGGTGGACAAAGACTACAGACCTCACTCAGGGAGAAAGACCTTGGGGTGACCATAACACCGAGCACATCCCCGGAGGCACACATCAACCAAATAACTGCTGCAGCATACGGGCGCCTGGCAAACCTGAGAATAGCGTTCCGATACCTTAATAAGGAATCGTTCAAGACACTGTACACTGTGTATGTTAGGCCCATACTGGAGTATGCAGCACCAGTCTGGAACCCACACCTGGTCAAGCACATCAAGAAGTTAGAGAAAGTACAAAGGTTTGCAACAAGGCTAGTCCCAGAGCTCAAGGGAATGTTGTACGAGGAAAGGTTAAGGGAAATCGGACTGACGACACTGGAGGACAGAAGGGTCAGGGTATAAAAAGGATTATTTGGGGTTCTGGTAGCGGGTGGTTAATGATAAACTTCTTCGGAGGCTTCTTTGTTTATTGTTAAGTAGTGGTGGGTACACAGGCTTGTGTGTTGTGCCCATGGCCCAGGCAGGGCCATCTCACGAGAGAGAGCTAGGGAGTACTTGTGTCTTCCTGCTAGGCCGCTGTGAGAGTCAGTGCGTGGCAAGGGCTGGCAGGCTGGTGTGCCCACCGAGAGGCCTGGCTACAGAGGGCAACACTTGAGTGGCGCAAAATATGAACTAAGCTGGCAGACGGCATGGGCTGTCTGTGCAGACAGTACAGGCTGTCTACATACACTCGGCCACCTACCGCGCGTCGTCCCGACGCGACGATACTGGTGGTAAAAGGAACTCGGTCTCTCTCTCGTAGGAACAGGGCACAGAACACAAAATAAAAACATATATATACATATGAACATGGAAAAAAAACTTCCTACAGGGAGGGAAGAAAAAAACATGTGGGATGTGCTAAACATCGTGGTCAAAGGCAGTGAGCATCGAAGTGCATCACTTCACGCCTTCCTGCGTCTGGACAGATACTGCAACACAGGAGACATAGCTGCAGCTGAGCTGTGACGTAACAGGGTACGGTCTCCTCTGGAACGGTGAAGCAGTCATCGTAGGAGTCGCTGCAGGTTTTCACACAACCTGGGGCACGACATGCTGGTGCCCTCGAGTGAGGCGTCGACAAAACTCGGCAACTAGGCAGGACTTCTGGCAAGCGACTCAGGAGGACACTTCTCCACTGGTACTGTCGCTGGGCTGTCACTGCCGGCGAGCGTGGAGCGAGTTGTGGAGTAAGTCGTGGCAGAGACGACTGGGCGAAACATCTGGGAGTCATAACATCACACACCAGACTGCAGTGAGCGAGCTAGCAGGATGCTCACTGAAGCTTGTGACACGAGGCTGACACAGTGTGTCATTCTCTCGACAGTTTGAGTTATAGCAGAGGTTAGTCTAAGCGTCCCCAGACTTGTGTCTCTACATATAACTGCATTCTGAAGGTCTGGAGGTGAAGTGAAACAAATCTCGATGGGAATCGTAGCAGGTACGATTCTGCAGAACATCACGAGCGACGAGCATAAAAGCTTTCTGTATAAGAGGGCTCGGTCACTCGAGGCTGTCTGATAACAACTGGCAAGCGCACTGGTCACATGGAGTGGCTTAGCACAGTGGTGCTACTTAGGTCTGGCTCAGACCTCACTGGACACACGGAAACTTTAAACACACCCATGGTACATGCAGTACAACATGGCTTAAACTAGCAAATGATGCTTTTCTGTGCATAAAATTGACACTAAGACATACTAAAATGTGAGAACACTGACTGTGAGGAATTAATTAACACACGACATATATCTTCTCTCAATCTTCTCGACAATGCTGAAATAATTACTAGAAACACTCGATGTGACATCATGTGATGTCAGGCGTGATGTCGCGAGGTGACGTCAGCAGCACTGTGACGTCAGCAGACATCTCGAGGTGACGTCAGGCAGACATCGTGACATCATGAAGTCGGGCAGCATCGTGGGTGACGTCAATGTGATGCAGGCAGCAGACCACAGCATGTGGCCTGGGACATCTGGCAACTCACGTGGCTGGTGGATCCACGTGACATTGCCCACACCCAACGTGGCGTCGTGATCCACGAGGTGTCGTGATCTACGTGGCATGCTGACCCACGTAGCTTCGAGTGGCCTCGGGCACTCGGATACACAGCTCTGGCAATGAATTCACATGGAAAACAGCAGAAAACACAGCAGAGGGAGTGGGCAGTGGTGAGTGTATGGTAGACGGGTGAGCGTGAGTAGGGCGAGCATGGGCAAGGTGAGGAACAGCCACTTCCTCTCCTCCTCCCCCACCCACAAACACGTGGAGAAGCTCACACTGGACGCAGAAATCACCACAAAACTCACCTCTGTCTTGCTGAAACAGCTGTGCTGAGCTGAACAACAACAGCAACATACAAGTGACGCTGAACACGTGACTTGAGAAACAGCGTGGGACACTGTAGCGTGGGACGCTGTAGCGTGGGACGCTGTAGCGTGGGGTCACTTACAATTCTCAGAGAATTTCGGCAAATTTCGGCTGGATCCTGCTTGTACCTGTGTCTGGATGCTCAAAAGTGCAGACACGACATCAGGATAACTCGAGAGACAGATGCTTCTTGCATGGGGTGATGAAGTGAAGATGACTTCATACCTCTTCCTTCCTCTCTCAGGGCAAACACAACTGCCGCGACCACCGCTTTCCACCATTTATAACGAGAGATTATTTGGTAGGCTGTAGCAGGTGGTTAATGATAAACTTCTTCGGAGGCTTCTTTGTTTATTGTTAAGTAGTGGTGGGTACACAGGCTTGTGTGTTGTGCCCATGGCCCGGGCAGGGCCATCTCACGAGAGAGAGCTAGGGAGTACTTGTGTCTTCCTGCTAGGGCGCTGTGAGAGTCAGTGCGTGGCAAGGGCCGGCAGGCTGGCGTGCCCACCGAGAGGCCTGGCTACAGAGGGCAACACTTGAGTGGCGCAAAATATGAACTAAGCTGGCAGACGGCATGGGCTGTCTGTGCAGACAGTACAGGCTGTCTACAAGGGGAGACATGATAACGACATACAAGATACTGTGGGGAATAGACAAGGTGGACAGAGATAGAATGTTCCAGAGAGGGGACACAGGGACAAGGGGTCACAACTGGAAGCTGAAGACTCAGACGAGTCACAGGCACGTTAGGAAGTATTTCTTCAGTCATAGAGTTGTCAGGAAGTGGAATAACCTAGCAAGTGAAGTAGTGGAGGCAGGAACCATACATAGTTTTAAGAAGAGGTATGATACAGCTCAGGAAGCAGAGAGAGAGAGGACCTAGTAGCGATCAGTGAAGAGGCGGGGCCAGGAGCTGAGTCTCGACCCCTGCAACCACAATTAGGTGAGTACAATTAGGTGAGTACAGTTTAGTTTAATATCTTTATTATGCACCCCATACCCATCCTGTGGGCGGTAGTCAAAAGATTACGAAGGTACATAATGGGTCCAGTGACTGGACCCCAAAGTTATGATAGCTGAACTAGTTACAAAGGTAATGAACTCCAGGTAGATCTGGTCACAATCATGGCAAGTTACAGAGGTAATGAATCAGCCTCACTCCTATACATGGTTACAGTCATGAACAAATTACAAAGTAATGAGCCACTGATACGTCCACACCTGGTCACAATTGTAATGAGTTATAAATACAAATATTAAGAACTTGCAATCCCATTCATTGACAACTGGAACAACTTTTATGGCAAACATGATATGTATGCAAGGGATGGGGTACATCTCTCTGGGGCTGGGGTGGTAGCACTTGCAGACTCGATTGAGAAGGCCATTGGTGAAATGCCTATGATTTTAAACTGATGGAAGATAGAGGTATGGGTGTGTGTGGGAAACAAGCAGGCTGCAACACTTGGGTTGGAAACAGTTAATGTATAAAAGGCATTCAGCATGAAGTTATCAATAAAGACAATAGATCAGGTCAGCAAACAAAGGGGGACAGCAGAGGGCAGCAAGGGACTAGCTCCCTTAAGGTTTACTATACTAATAGCAGGAGTGTAAGAAATAAGATAGATGAGCTAAGATTAATTGCAAGTGCAGGAAACATAGATATTATTGCTATAACAGAGACCTGGCTCAATCTGAAAGATAGAGAGATGCCCTCTGAATGTCACATACAAGGCTATAAATTATTCCACACTGACAGGGTCAACAGGAAAGGTGGTGGAGTAGCGATGTATGTCAGAAACAATTTAAATTGTTGTGTTAGACAAGATATTAAATTAGAAGCGTCAGCCACTGAATCTGTTTGGTTACAGCTTCTCGAGGGCCGAGAAAAACTAATTTTGGGTGTGATTTACAGGGCCCCAAATCTTGATAGGGAGTGCAGTAAACTTCTATGGGACGAAATTCGTAAGGCATCTACATACGAAAATGTTGTGCTAATGGGAGATTTCAACTATAGACAGATTGACTGGAGCAATTTGACAGGAAATTTAGAGTCAGGTGACTTTCTTGATACGATCCAGGATTGTTTTTTAAAACAGTTTGTGACAGAGCCAAGTAGGGGAAATAACCTCCTTGACTTGGTTCTTGCCAGTAGGGAAACACTAATTAATAATCTTGAGGTTAATGATGAGCTTGGGAAAAGTGATCACAAATCAGTCAGTTTTAATATATCATGGAATTCCCCTAATAATGGCAATCAAGTCTCCGTCCTTGACTTTCGCTTGGCTGATTTCATAGGACTGAAAAATTACTTAGGTGGGCTGAACTGGAATGACCTGACTAAGGGTCAGGTATCTGGAGAGTTTATCTGGAGAGAGTTCCGGGGGTCAACGCCCCCGCGGCCCGGTCTGTGACCAGGCCTCCTTAGGTCAGTGTCCCAGAATGCGACCCACATCAGTCGACTAACACCCAGGTACCCATTTTACTGATGGGGAACATAGACAACAGGTGGAAAGAAACACGTCCAATGTTTTTACTCTGGCTGGGAATCGAACCCAGGCCCTCACCGTGTGAAGTGAGAGCGTTAACCACCAGGCCACCAGAGACTGTAGGTGGTGATGGTTGCCGATATGATGCTTTCCAGGGCATAGTTCTAGCTGCTCAGTCAAATTATGTTCCAAATAGGGAAATCAGATCAAACAAAAATGATCCTAAATGGATGAACAATAGATTAATATATCTGATTGGTCAAAAGAGAGGCATATATAGGCAAATCAAAAGAGGAGAGGGGCAATTGAGAAATCGATATATTCAGTTAAAGAGAGAAATAAAAAAGGGAATTTGAAAAGCAAAAAGAGATTATGAGGTTAAAGTTGCAAGAGAATCGAAGACTAACCCAAAAGGATTCTTTCAGGTATACAGAAGTAAGATCAGGGACAAGATAGGCCCACTCAAAAGTTCCTCGGGTTAGCTCACTGACAGCGACAAGGAAATGTGTAGAATTTTTAACACATACTTCCTCTCAGTTTTTACACAGGAGGATACCAGCGATATTCCAGTAATGATAAATTATGTAGAACAGGACGATAATAAACTGTGCACTATTAGGGTCACAAGTGACATCGTCCTTAGGCAAATAGATAAATTAAAACCTAACAAATCCCCAGGCCCTGATGAACTGTATGCAAGGGTTCTAAAGGAATGTAAAGAGGAGCTTAGCACACCTTTGGCTAATCTTTTCAACATATCACTACAAACTGGCATGGTGCCAGATAAGTGGAAAATGGCAAATGTGATACCTATTTTCAAAACAGGTGACAGGTCCTTAGCTTCGAACTATAGACCAATAAGCCTAACCTCCATAGTGGGAAAATTTATGGAATCAATAATTGCCGAGGCAGTTCGTAGCCACCTTGAAAAGCATAAATTAATCAACGAATCTCAGCATGGTTTTACAAAGGGGCGTTCCTGCCTTACGAATTTATTAACTTTTTTCACTAAGGTATTTGAGGAGGTAGATCATGGTAATGAATATGATATTGTGTATATGGACTTCAGTAAGGCTTTTGACAGGGTCCCACATCAGAGACTATTGAGGAAAATTAAAGCACATGGAATAGGAGGAGAGATTTTTTCCTGGATAGAGGCATGGTTGACAAATAGGCAGCAGAGAGTTTGC
This sequence comes from Cherax quadricarinatus, assembly GCF_038502225.1. NCBI lineage: Eukaryota > Metazoa > Arthropoda > Malacostraca > Decapoda > Parastacidae > Cherax > Cherax quadricarinatus. Next base: position 28,337,768 of record NC_091298.1, read on the forward strand.
ATAAATGGGGAGAAATCAGAGTGGGGAAGCGTCACGAGCGGTGTTCCACAGGGGTCAGTGTTGGGCCCCCTGCTGTTCACAATCTACATAAACGACATAGATGAGGGCATAAAGAGCGACATCGGCAAGTTTGCCGATGACACCAAAATAGGCCGTCGAATTCATTCTGACGAGGACATTCGAGCACTCCAGGAAGATTTGAATAGACTGATGCAGTGGTCGGAGAAGTGGCAGATGCAGTTTAATATAGACAAATGCAAAGTTCTAAATGTTGGACAGGACAATAACCATGCCACATATAAACTAAATAATGTAGATCTTAATATTACGGATTGCGAAAAAGATTTAGGAGTTCTGGTTAGCAATAATCTGAAACCAAGACAACAGTGCATAAGTGTTCGCAATAAAGCTAATAGAATCCTTGGCTTCATATCAAGAAGCATAAATAATAGGAGTCCTCAGGTTGTTCTTCAACTCTATACATCCTTGGTTAGGCCTCATTTAGATTATGCTGCACAGTTTTGGTCACCGTATTACAGAATGGATATAAATTCTCTGGAAAATGTACAAAGGAGGATGACAAAGTTGATCCCATGTATCAGAAACCTTCCCTATGAGGATAGACTAAGGGCCCTGAAACTGCACTCTCTAGAAAGACGTAGAATTAGGGGGGATATGATTGAGGTGTATAAATGGAAGACAGGAATAAATAAAGGGGATGTAAATAGTGTGCTGAAAATATCTAGCCTAGACAGGACTCGCAGCAATGGTTTTAAGTTGGAAAAATTCAGATTCAGGAAGGATATAGGAAAGTACTGGTTTGGTAATAGAGTTGTGGATGAGTGGAACAAACTCCCAAGTACCGTTATAGAGGCCAGAACGTTGTGTAGCTTTAAAAATAGGTTGGATAAATACATGAGTAGATGTGGGTGGGTGTGAGTTAGACCTGATAGCTTGTGCTACCAGGTCGGTTGCCGTCCTCCCTTAAGTCAATGTGACCTGACCTGACTAGGTTGGGTGCATTGGCTTAAGCCGGTAGGAGACTTGGACCTGCCTCGCATGGGCCAGTAGGCCTTCTGCAGTGTTCCATCGTTCTTATGTTCTTATGTTCTTATGTAAGTGGATCATACACCCACACTAGCGCGCGCGCACACACATACACACACGAGGGCGCACGCACGGACATGTGCACACGAGCGTACAAATATATGCATACACACAAGGACGCACACCCACACACACACACACACCCACACACACCCACACACATACCCACACACCCACACACACACCCACACCCACGCCCACACACCCACACCCACACATACACCCTCACACACACCCACACACACACCCACACACACACCCACACACACACCCACACCCACACACACACCCACACACACACCCACACACACACACACACACACACACACACACACACACACACACACACACACACACACACACACACACCCACACCCACACCCACACACCCACACCCACACACCCACACCCACACACACACCCACCCACACACACCCACACACACACCCACACACACACACACACACACACACACACACACACACACACACACACACACACACACACACACACACACACACACACACACACACACACCCACACACACACCCACCCACACACACCCACACACACACCCACACACACACCCACACACACACACACCCACACACACCCACACACACCCAAACCCACACACCCATACCCACACACACCCACACACACACCCACGCACCCCCCACACACACACATACACACACACAAACACACACACACACACACACATGCACACACACACACACACACACACACACACACCCACACACACACACCCACACACACACACACACACACACCCACACACACACGACATAACGGAAGGGATAGACTCAGAAGTGTCCTTGTTTGCAGATGATGTGAAGTTAATGAGAAGAATCAAATCGGATGAGGATCAGGCAGGACTACAGAGAGACCTGGACAGGCTACAAGCCTGGTCCAGCAACTGGCTCCTTGATTTTAACACTGCCAAATGCAAAGTCATGAAGATTGGGGAAGGGCAAAGAAGACCGCAGACACAATATAGTTTAGATGGCCAAAGACTGCAAACCTCACTCAAGGGAAAAGATCTGGGGGTGAGTATAACACCGAGCATATCTCCTGAGGCGCACATCAATCAGATAACTGCTGCAGCATACGGGCGCCTGGCAAACCTACGGATAGCATTCCGATACCTCAGTAAGGATTCGTTCAAGACTCTGTATACCATTTACGTCAGGCCCATACTGGAGTATGCAGCACCAGTTTGGAATCCACACCTAGTCAAGCACGTCAAGAAATTAGAGAAAGTGCAAAGGTTTGCAACAAGGCTAGTCCCAGAGCTACGGGGATTGTCCTACGAAGAAAGGTTGAGGGAAATCGGCCTGACGACACTGGAGGACAGGAGGGTCAGGGGAGACATGATAACGACATATAAAATACTGCGCGGAATAGACAAGGTGGACAAAGACGAGATGTTCCAGAGAGGGGACACAGACACAAGAGGTCACAATTGGAAGTTGAAGACTCAGATGAATCAAAGGTATGTTAGGAAGTATTTCTTCAATCATAGAGTAGTCAGACCGTGGAATAGCCTAGAAAGTGACGTAGTGGAGGCGGGAACCATACATAGTTTCAAGGCGAGGTATGATAAAGCTCATGGGGCAGGGAGAGAGAGGACCTAGTAGCAATCAGCGAAGAGGCGGGGCCAGGAGCTATGAATCGACCCCTGCAACCACAAATAGGTGAGTACAAATAGGTGAGTACACACACACACACACACACACATGGTAATGCATTATTTACAGCTAGCAAAGTCAGGGTATTTCTCCAGAATGGTCTGTAATATACCACTGTGGATAAAATACTTTGCCATTTCTTGAACATTTCTGAGTGAGTTGCTTCTAAATTCATTAATTTGATCAGACTCCAGTACATAATGACGCAAGGTGTGACAATAGTCCATCTGGCAAAGTTTACATTTCGTTTGGTCTACATCTGGTGGTGGTGGTTTAACCTGCCATAGATACTTGTAACCCAGCCGGAGCCGGGCAGTAGTGACATCCAAGAGTCTGCTTATCTTGTTGGATGCACCATAGACATGTGGCTCCTCCTGCATGATGGAATGATGATAGATGGACTGACTTGTGTCAATCTTCCTAAGTCTTAAGTCAATAAAGTTCATTTGAAGTTCTTTTCGCATTATAGTTCTCAAACTGCTAAATGACAACCCAAGATTGTAATCTACCCCCTCTTTGAAAGCATACAGCTTAGCCAATTTATCAGTTCTATCATGCATCTGAAGACCAATGTGAGATGGAATCCACAGCATGTGCACTCTGACTCCACTGTCCACAATCTTATCATACCTATGTCTGGCTTCTGACACAAGCATGCCACAATTTATACTTAATGAGTTGAGAGCATTTATGGATGAGAGAGAATCAGTTACAATTAAAGTGTCAATCTTAGATACATGAACACATTTGAGTGCAAGGAGTATGGCAAACAGTTCTGTTTGAAGGGTAGAGGCCCAGTTATTGATGCGTGCTCCAATTTCTTTATGAGAGCCATCACTCTGTGTGACAACAGCAGCACTACCAGCTGCACCAGTGGACTGGTGAACAGAACCATCAACGTAAATAATTTGTGAAAGAGTGTTCTGTGTGACTAAGTTATCAATACAGCTTAAGGCATCATGTTTGGTTTCAAGACGAAGCTTTGGTTGTGATTTAAGAAGAGTTTTGGGGGGAAATGGAGGAATGCTAGTTTGGAATGGGGTAATATCCCATGGAGCAGGGAAATGTCTCTGTTGTCTAACTTGATATAGATCATGTAGCTGGTTCATGCGGAGGTCGGTTCCAGTTTTTTCGATCCATCTGGAAGGATGTTCACCAGTGCTGAGGAAAGTTTGGAGGGCTTCTGTGCAGGGGTTTGAATGGGCTAGCCTAAGCATATTGACCCCAATAAGGATATTTCTTTCAGTAACACGATCTCTAATGCTTGGAATATTAAGTTCTTTGCGCATATTTAAAATTTTGGCAGTACGAGGGCATCCTAGGATGATCCTCATTGCTTCGTTTTGCAGTTTTTCCAGCCCTCCAAGCTTCCAGTCAGACACGAGTGCAAGTAGTGGCGCCGCATAATCAACCAATGATCTAATATAAGCAAGATACATCATTTTCACAATTTTAACATTAGCTCCATACCTGGGATGAAAACCTGCCACAACTCTAAGTACTCTCAGCCTTTCTTTGTATTGGCGACAAAGTCTCGTTACAACAGCTCCAAGTAGTGGAACCTCAAAGCCTAGATACCTGTATCTGCTTACATATTCTAGAAGAGACCCATCATGCAACTGGATCTGACGAACTGTGCCTCTCTGCCGAGGAGGACGCCTGTTGAGTATCTTCGTTTTATCCCCTGAGATTATTAACCCCAGGTCCTGACACGAGGCTAATACATGATTAAGAATGTTTTGGGTGTTGGAGAATCCGGTGGTGTGAATCATTATGTCATCAGCAAAACTAACCATATAATGATGGGGCTGGCTAGGCATGGCATTAAGTAAGGCATTAATCAAAATGTTGAAAAGGGTGGGACTAAGCACACCTCCCTGTGGGGTTCCTAATTCAAAATCTTTAGTTACACTTCTATGTCCCTGGAACAACACAGACGACTTTCTGTTGGACAGGTAACCTTTAATCCAGCGGAGAAGCCATCCTCCAACATCCATTCTGACAAGTTCACTAATGATTACATGTCGGTTGGCTACATCAAAAGCGGATTTAAGGTCAAGGAAGGTAGTGTATGAGCTGTCAGTGTGCAGAGTGAGAAAGGTGGTAATGCAATGATGCACACTCCTTCCATGCATGAAGCCATGCAACCGGGGAGACAAGAATTGCTTAATTCTGTGCATAAGACGATTAAGAATCATCCTTTCGAATGTTTTACACAAGCAGCTAGTAAGGGATATTGGGCGAAATGAGTTTTGTTGATTGGGCTTCGGAATGGGAATAATGAGGCTATTGGTCCATGATTTAGGGAGCTCCCCAGTGACATAACTCATGTTATATAATTCAAGTAAAGGATTACCTGGTACTCGGCACAGCAATCTGAGTATGTTGTAAGTAATACCATCCTCACCAGGCGAAGTGGAGTTGTCCTTAGTTAGTGCTGCATCAAGTTCATAATTAGTGAATGGAATGTTGCAGTCATCTGCTTTGCTGAGCATAAAGCAAACAAGTCTCTCCCTTGCATCATATTTGTCCATTAATTTTGCCTGTGTGGTACTGGGAAGACTGTCATAGCTAGATGTAGCAGCCCAAGCACTGACTAACTCATTCGCCCTGTGTAAGGGATGAGGGTGCGCGATCTGCCCAGTTCTGTTACCCTTAATTCTATTTATGTCCCTCCATGCCCGGCTAAGTGGGGTGTGAGCATTGAGACCATTGACAAATTGTTCCCAGTCTGTTTGCCGCAGCTCTGTCATACGCTCTCTGGCAGCAGCAAGGGCAGTTTGGAAGAGGCTCAGCATTTCAGGGGTACGATGGTTTCTGTAGGCTAGGCCTAGTCTGCGAGCAGTACGTTTCAATGTTCGAAGTTTAGAATCATTGTAATAGGTATGGTTTTTATAAGACTTATGATTATTATGGAAGTCATTTGGATTTAGAGTAGTAGGAGGTTTCAGAGGCGGCTCTAAGAAGTTCTGAATACTGCTCACAAGGTCATTGTTAAAGGTCTCGACAGAGGTACACTCATAGGAATTATACCAGTCAGTCACATGTGCAACAAAGTCATCATGTTGATCAGGGGAAACATTAAGACGTTTCCGTTTGAATATCCCACCAGGGAGGATAGTATTACCAATATCTAGAGAGGTTAGCCTTGGGAAATGATCAGACGCTATATCTGTTACAATGGAAGACTCACTGCTGGCAGAAGTAATGTTGAAGCCAAGACACAGATCAAGGACACCTCCATAGATATGTGTGGGTTCAAGGTCACCTACAATTTGCACATTATCATGACTGTTTAAGAGTGACAACAGTTGATTGCCATTACGATTACCAAACTGAGAGTTTCCAATGCTTTTGTGTCTTGCATTATAATCACCAATAATGAGAGTAGGTTCAGACTGAGCACAAGTTGGGAGCTCCAAGTAATTAAACTTATCAGCAGGAGCGTACAAGTTAAATATGTTGAGAGCAGAGTTCCCAATATAAATCCTAACACCGTGATACTGTAGCCCCTCTGTTTTCTTATGTGCAAGAAGTTGATGGGGAAGTGATTTTTTAATATATAGAACACAAGAATTAGTAGATTTGAGGTTATATGCAACAAATGATGGCAATTTAGGGGGTTGGGATTTTTCAGGGACTCTGCATTCTTGTAGACACACAATGTCAATGGATTCAGTGGTTACTTTATGATGCGGGTCAGAAAATCTTTTTCTAAGTGACGCAATATTCCAACTTAAAATGGATAGTTTATACGAGTTTGGTTCCATTACAAAAGTCCAGGGATAGAATTCAGTTTCTCAGCAAAATGAAAAAACTTACTAAATAACAAACAGACATAATCAATATCAATATCATCAGTATTATCCTTATCCATGAGTCTCCTAAGTGCACTTCCATTAGTGAGACCTCTTGGGAGTCTTTGTATACAGAGGTCACGGCGCTCTTTGTCTGTGAATGTATGGAAGGTGACACTATCCCTCCCACTCACCTCTCCGCTTTTATTACACTCATCACTATCATCACATGTATCACTTCCCTCATCATTATGACCAGTGATACATACACCATTATCAACAACCGGGTCATCTCCACACTCAGTATCTATCAATACATTACACTCATCAGGTTGACTATCATGATGGTCTTCACTGCCCTTATCATCTTCACTGTGATTGTAAACACCACTATCAGATTCATCATTTTTGTAATTATTAACACCACTGCAATCATCAGTTTGTTTATCATCACCACACTCATTTTCATATTGGCTGACTATCTGTGGGTTGATGTACTCATTTGCAACCTCTGTAAGTTTTTCCTCGTGGTGCTCAAGTTGTTGTTTCAAACACCATTGTTGCTTCTCCAGTACTGTTATGCGCAGTTGCATGTTGTGTACCACCCCAGCAAGACTAGCTTCATCTGGAGGTATGAAGTCCCGGTCAGCTGAGCCAGGTGGCTGACTGATAGCTGACTCAGCCAGACAGGTGGTGTCAACACCAGCAGCATTACTAGTGTTGATAACAGACGTGATCGTGCTCTGTTGATGTACTCCCAGAGTGACTCGCTCAACCATATTGTCTGAAATCAGGCATGGGTCATTATTCAGACATGAAGTATCTGGTAGGCCTACTGCCTCATCATGGGGGGTGATGGGTGAGGCGGGAGCCCTGCGGCTGGCGATGTGAGCAGCTTTCGCTCTGCAGTCAGCATGAGCAGCTGTGACTCCTGGTGTCTTACAATTGATACATTTTAATGCAACGGTCTGGTGTTTCTTGATCATATCATAGCACTGGTGAGAAGGATGGGCCTTGGCACACACTGCACACCAGTGTGACTTAAATGGGCAGTTCCAAGCAATGTGACCCCAGCGCTGACACTTGTAGCATCTACGGTGAGGTGGTTTGTACAAAGCTATTTTGTAACTCCTGTTAAGTGCTGCACGAGAGTAGATATATGATGGTGGAGTCCCTTGGCCAATCCACTCAGCCAATATCAGATCATTTGGAAGTCGACGAGGGTTTGCAACTTGATCTGACAACAGGAATTTAGGATCCATGTACTTATTGACATTGTGGATAACAATAAGCACTTTAGGTGATCTTGGTGGGGCAGCTTGGAGTTGGATGTTAGCATATTTATGAGTAAGAAGTTTTTCTATGAATGTTGGGTCGTTAGTAACAAAAACGCAATTATCCTCGTCATGACGAAAGCGAATCCGAAAGTTTTCCTCTGGGTTGTCTAATGAAGCTTCGTAAAACCATCTAAACTTGACCTCAAACTCAGTGTTAGCAGGGAAATCAAGCCTAACCGTGCTGCGATGGTTGTTGTTGCTCTCGTTGTTTCTTGCAGCAAGCCTCATTTGAAATCCTCTTTCTTTTTTCAAAGCTCCCTTACATCTAAAACGTACGAATTCGCCTTCACCATCATTTACTTCGTTCACATCCATAGGTCACTTCTAGTTCAACTGCTTGAGGTGGAAGAGTTAGTCTGTTACTTTTGGGTCAGCGAAACCGCCTTTATTCCATAAGAGAGAAGGGACAAGGGATATTCACCTTGCTAGACACAGGCAATATGGGTGTAGTGGCCTGCGGGTCGCAGTGCGATTTTCTAGGTCATTCACTGGGCCCACAGTCGTCTCGAGAGTTACCAACACTGTACTACTTGTTAATTACTCCAAACCCGCAGCACTTAACACATCTAGCACACGTGTCTTGGAATGACAGACAAATTTTCACTACATAAGAACTAGTTCTCACAACACCGAAGGACCGGCCGGAACACTAGAACGTTCACAAAGGCATTCTGGGATTCAGAACAAATGTAGCTGCAGTGTAACTTGGCCTTCACTGGCTGGCTTGGAGCGCTGTTTAGCCTGGATCAGCTAAACTCGCCCTTATCCCATATGTAGATAATGGCGACGAGTTAAGGGATACCGGTGAATAGGAAAGTCGAGGAAGGGACATTCACCTCACTAGACACACGCAGTATGGGTGTAAGTGGCATGCGGGTCTTATAGTGCCATTTTCAAGGTCACCCAACAGGCCAGACATTCCTCACTCATTTTAAGCCTACGTAGGTACTGATGGTAGCACAGTGTCTTAAGTCAGTGAAATCCACTCGTGCAGATAGTTACAACAAATCTGCAACACTTAACACTTCTAGCACAAACTTACTATGTTTATAGGTGAACCTCTGGCATGTCCCACTTAAAAAGTCAGTACTGCAATGTTCTTAACTAAGCCACTCCCCGATAGTTGCTTACCAAGGCCTCCTGAACCTCCTTAAAACTCTAGCTTTTTACTCGGGGGGGGGGGCTGATAGACGCACCCTTGTTCACCTTCATTCTGCCCTAATCTTATCAAATATAGATAGGATTAGGGAAAGAATCTTATCTTTCTAACCTTTATCCCATTCATCAGGGGTTACGTTTGTGTCTCGGGACTTTCCGTTTTTCGCCAGTTGTCTTGATGCAGAGGAATCCATCCCATCTTCTCAATATTGGTGTGACGCCCATTGTGTCTTATATTCTGTCTGTTCTTAAGACCCTCAAGATCCTTCCTTGTAGGACAATAACGGATGTTAGTAAGGCTTTTTAGTTTACTCGTCTCCCCATTTATTTTGCCCCTTTTATCTCTGTATCCTTTTTTTCTTGGCTTTCCTTAATTTATCTACACTCTATGTCCATCCTGCATCTTACTTTTTTCTTCCTCCTTGGGAAGCCCCGACGATTCATGGCCCGTGGCTCGGTTGACAACACTCTCGCCTCACACACTGAGTGTCTGTGGTTCAATCCCCGGCATAGGTGAAACGTTGGGCATATTTTCTTACACTTGTTGTGTCTGTTCACCTATCAGTAAGTAGGTACCTGGGTGTTAGTCGGCTTGTATGGGTAACATCCTGGGGGACAAGACTGAAGGACTCCAGTGGAAATAAGACGGACAATCCTAGATGACGCACTGACTCTGTTGGGTTATCTTGGGTAGCTAACCCTCCCGGTTAAAAATCCGAACAAATTTTATCTTATCTTCCTTGCTTTTGTTTGTGAAAGGTCACTTGCCTGCTGTATCTTCATGTTGGCTCTTTCTGAAAACTCCATTCTCGTTATCATGCTATTGCAGTGTACACTGATGGTTCTAAACTTCCTGATGGTGTTGGATATGCAACAGTTTTTCCTGACAAAATCATCCGCTCACATTTACTAGACTTGGTCAGTGTTTTCACAGGCAAGTTATATATTCAATTCTTATGGCTATCATGCGCATTGTGTCAGTGTTTAGTTCATCATTCGTGATTGTTTTGGATTCTCACAGCACTTTATAGGCTATCTAGAAATTAATTTGCTCTCATTCTGTAATCCTTTGCTTTTATCTTTTGTTTGTCGCATTTATAGTAATGCAAAAACGACAGTTTTTGCTGGGTCCATGGATACATCGATGTGGGATAACTACCCCTCAAGGAAGGTTCCTTGATGTTGGTGAGGGGCTCTTGATTTAGGGAATTGGATCTGTGCTCCAGTTCCCCGAATTAAGCCTGAATGCCTTCCACATCCCCCCCCAGGCGCTGTATAATCCTCCGGGTTTAGCGCTTCCCCCTTGATTATAATAATAATAATTGGGATAACTAACAAGCTGACTCAGCCACTTGGTCAGTTGTTCATGACATCTCAATTTCCCACTGGGGTATTCCTTACTCAGACTATTTTTCAGTGATTTCTCAACAACTCCGCAACCGCTGTCGACAACATTGGTCCGAATTGGTCCACAACAAATAATGTCAAACCACATTTAGGTTTCCGGCTGTCTTCTTCCACCAGCTATTGTGTTTGGGGGTCTGCACTCTCCCGTCTATTTTATCGCTACGCGTCTCTCTCACAGACACATTATGGAAAAATGCTAAGCACTATTCTGCGAGGACTGTCAGGTTGCACTATCAGTTCTCTATGTTCTATTAGACTGCCCAGCCTATCAAAGGGCATGCAAAATTCGCTTCTGTTGTCTCCGTTGCTCCAGTACAGTATCTCTAACTGACCTATTGCATTGAAAATTAGGTTGGGCAATTATTCTGTTAGACGGTCTGGAGTTTTGAGACTCTCTGACCGCGGGTTCAAATCCCGCCCGTGGTATGGTTTATTCTGTTAGTAGGATGGATTGTGAAGGACTTGCCTAGTGTGGGCCAACAGGCCTGCTGCAATGTTCCTCCTTTCTTATGTTCTTATGTTCTATTTGCTGAGAGTTCCACCTTTGATGCAGACTCTCCGATCGTTTTAACAGAAATTAACTTACTACACCAAGAGTTTCCTCTTGTACTCTCCTGCCCCGTTAACCCCTTCCATCACACACACACACTTCTGCCCTTCACTCACTTGTCACCTTCGCACATTTTTATTCATTAATAATGTCTCTATTTCTACAAGAACATGTACAAGATATACAATCCTAGCTGACATAAATAACATACTACTATAGAGAAAGCCCCTTGTTATGCAGAGCATTTAGGGCAAATTTGGTCAATTTTGTCCCAGGATGCGACCCACACCAGTCTACTAACACCCAGGTACCCATTTTACTGATCAGTGAACAGGGACGACAGGTGTAAGGTGACACGCTCAGTGCTTCTACCCTTGCCGGGAATCGAACCACGGACCCTCAGTGTGTGAAATGAGAGCTTTGCCTACCAGGCCACGGGCCACCCCATTCGCACAAACTGCGTTTGTGCCTCCGGTCTAAATAAGTGGTTTTGACAAGCCTTGTACTGATAATTCTAGGCAAGCCAGCCTGTGCATGTGCCCTGTAAAAGTTAGGGGTTGGTCTCCTAAATCAGGTTTCAACTGCTTGTTTCATTGTTGTGATAGGGCAGTTATTTCTTTTTACTAATCAGCTGTTAGTCTCCCAATTTTCTTTTTGCTCTTTTTGCGCTGCTCTCTTTCTCTCACTTCATATCTCTTTAACATTTGTCTGATGAGGCACCACCCTTCCGTCGTGGTTCCTCTGTGGTAGTGATTCCTGGCGACCTCTGCATGGACATAGTTCTTTGCAGAGACCTAGAGCCAGACTCAATTTCCGGGTGCCATTGCTGGCCAGGGTCAGCAGTGGCACCCGGTTGCCATTACTGGTCCTGGCCCCGATTCAACAGAGCCCGATGGACTCTGTTGACATAAATATTATCCATATCCTGAGTTGAATTGGAAAGGCTGCTTCCTTCCAGCATAACTAGCTTTTTGTGTTTTTGGTTGAGGATTCACCGTTGCTGACGAGGTGATCGTTCATGTGTGTGCACTCACCTATTTGTGGTCACAGGGGTCCAGTCATAGCTCTTGGCCCCGCCTCTTCACTGATTGCTACTGGGTCCTCTCTCTCCCTGCTCCATGAGCTTTATCAAACCTCGTCTTAAAACTGTGTGTGTGTGTGTGTACTCACCTAATTGTACTCGCCTAATTGTGGTTGCAGGGGCCGAGACTCAGCTCCTGGCCCCGCCTCTTCACTGACTGCTACTGGGTCCTCTCTCTCCCTGCTCCATGAGCTTTATCATACCTTATCTTTAAGCTATGTATGGTTCCTGCCTCCACTACCTCACTTGCTAGGCTATTCCACGCAGTATTTTGTATGTTATCATGTCTCCCCTAACCCTCCTGTCCTCCAGTGTCGTCAGAACGATTTCCCTTAACCTTCCTTGCATATTGTTGTTACATATTCCATCATCTTGTTTACTGACTTCCCTGCCAGTTCTCTGTCCCACTGAACCCCGTTCAGGAAGTTCCTCATTCCCGTGAAGTCCCCTCTCATGTAGTTTGGCTTCACTCGCCCAGCGCTTCCTGCTTCCCCCTCCACTTGTAGCTCTACTGTGTATTCGAAGCTTAAAACCATATGATCGCTGGCCCTAAGGGGTCTTTCATATGTGATGTCCTCAATATCTGCACTACTCAAGGTGAATACTAGGTCCAGTCTCGCTGCTTCATCCTCTCCTCTCTCTCTGGTAGTGTCCTTTACGTGTTAGTACATGAAATTTTCCAGTACCACCTCCATCATCTTAGCCCTCCACGTTTCTTGGCCCCCGTGTGGCTCAAAGTTCTCCCAATCGATTTCCTTGTGGTTGAAGTCACCCATTATCAGTAGCTTTGCCCTGCTCGCATGAGCCCTTCTGGCCACTGCAGCCAGTGTGTCAACCATCGCTTTATTACTCTCATCATACTCTTGCCTTGGCTTCCTGTTGTTCTGTGGTGGGTTATATATTACTACAATTACTACCTTGGGACCTCCAGACTGAAGTGTTCCTACTGTGTAATCTCTTGCTTCTCTATTGTCTTCTCTCTTCAGCTCATCAAAATTCCATCGGTTTTTGATCAGCAGTGCCACTCCTCCACCCCCCTTGTTCCCTCTGTCTTTCCTCAGCATCTGATATCCCATTGGAAAGATGGCGTCTGTTATCATACCTGTGAGCTTGGTTTCTGTGAGAGCTATGATGTCCGGTGATGCCTTTTTGACTGTTTCGTGCCACTCCTCCCACTTATTTGTTATTCCATCAGCGTTGGTGTACCATACCTTCAGTTTCCTCTCCAACGCTGTGTTTTGGAGGGTCTGTGAGGGTGGGGGACCTGGTAGTGTACTGTGGGATTCTATAGCTGAGTGTTGGGTGGGAGCTGTGAGTATGGATTGTATTTTGTGTTGGGACGGTGTGATTGGTTGTGGGGTTCTGTGGATGGTTCTGTGTGTGCTTGCCATTGTTACTCTGTCCTGCTCTGATTGTCCTCTGCTGATTCTGTCCTTGTGTGTGTGTGTGTGTGTGTGTGTACTCACCTATTTGTACTCACCTATTTGTGGTTGCAGGGGTCGAGTGTGTGTGTGTGTGTGTGTGTGTGTATCAACTGATTCAGGAGCTCAGTCGTGGATGGTCGGTGTTGAGCGGTGAACCAGTAAACAATAATTCACCGGCCGTCACGTTCATCCACTCAGGTACTCTTCTGTCCGTAGTTCCTGGGTCGAGGCTTGATGCTGGTGAGAGGCTCCAGTCTAAGAAACTGTACTTGTCTTCCTCGTCCTTGGTTTGATCCAGATTGCCTTCCGTTCCTCAAACACTATGTGATTCCTTCGGGTTTAGCTCTCCCCTCACATAAATGTAGTAATAACTAGATGGAGAGATCTGAACGTAAGGTTGTGTTCTCTTCCCAGTACATTGTTTCAAGTACCACTGTATCACTGCCACCACTACAGTATCATCATTACACTGTCACCACTAGACAATCTACCACATTATCACTACTACGCTGTCACCACTACACTATCACCACTTCGGGACCAGGAGCCAGGGGCCAGGAACTGAGTCTCGTCCCCTGCAACCATAATTAGGTGAGTACCACTACACTATAACACTTTGTGTATGGGGTGTTGCCATTTTCGTATGTTGAAATTTATGTTCTGGGATATTGAGGTCAGAGAAGGTTAATCTATCTGAGCAAGTCCGGGACTGCGTGCGTGCGTGCGTGCGTGCATGTGTGTGTGTGTGTGTGTGTGTGTGTGTGTGTGTGTGTGTGTGTGTGTGTGTGTGTGTGTGTGTGTGTGTGTGTGTGTGTGTACTTACCTTTTTATGCTCACCTGTTTGTGGTTGTAGGGGTCGATTCACAGTTCCTGGCCCCGTCTCTTCGCTTCTCGCTACTAGGTCCACTCAGTGCTCCATGAGCAGGGAGTGAACCTGCCTCCACTACATCACCCTCCAGATTGTTCCACTTCCTGACAACTCTGTGACTGTAGAAATACTTCCAAACATCCCTGTGACTCATATGAGTTTTTAACTTCCAGTTGTGACCCCTGTTGCTGTGTCCCATCTCTAAAACCTTCTGTCCCTATCCACCTTGTCAATACCTCTCAATATTTTATATCGTTATCATGTCTCCCCTACCCTTCTGTCTTCCAGTGTCGTCAGGTTGATTTCCCTTAACTCTCCTCGTAGGGCATACCCCCATAGCTCCGGGACTAGTCTTGTTGCAAACCTTCGCACTTTCTCTAATTGCTTGAGGTGTTTGTCCAGCTGTGGGTTCCATACTGATGATGCATATACCTGTATGGGCCTGACATACATGGTGTACAGGGTCTTAAACGATTTCTTCTTACTAAGGTGTTGCAGTGCTATTCTTAGGTTTGCCAGGCGCCCATATGTTGCAGCGGTTATTTGGTTGATTTGCACCTCAAGGAATGTGTTCGGTATGATACTCACCCCAAGATCTTCTACTCTGTATGAGATTAGCAGTCATTGACCCCTAGCATGTACTCTGTCTGCTGTCTTCTTTGACCCCACTTGGTTGGGTTAAACTCCAGTAGCCAATTGTTGAACCAGGTTTGCAGCCTGTCCATATCCCTTTGTAGTCCTACCTGATCTTCATTCGCTTGAATTCTCCATAGCTTCACATTGTCTGACCCTATCCCTTCTGTCATGTCATTCACATATACCATAAACAGCACAGGCCCTAGAACTGACCCTTCTGGAACCCCACTTCTCACATGCGCTCACTCTGAGACCTCTTCTCGTACCATCAATCGTTGCTTCCTTCCTGTCAGATATTCCCTGATCCATTGCAGTACCTTTCCTGTTATTCTTGCTTGTTCCTCTAGTTTTTGCACCATTCTCTTTTTCGGAACTGTGTCGAAAGCCTTCTTACAGTTCAAGAAAATGCAGTCTACTCACCCCTATCTCTCATGCCTTACTTCTGTTTCCTTATCGTAAAGCTCCAGTAGGTCTGTAACACAGGATTTCCCATCCCTGCAACCGTGATCATTCCTTTCTAGATGCTGCACCACTCTTCTGACATTCTCCATGACTTTATATATTATACATGCCAGTGACACTGGTCTGTATTTTAATGCTGTTTGTCTGTCTCCTTTCTTAAAAAAAAATAGGACTACATTTTTTTGTTTTGCACACCTCTGGTAGTTGCCCTGTTACGACAGATATGTTGAAAACTGTTGTTAGTGGCACACACACAGTGCCTCTGCTTCCGCTCTCAAGACCCATGAGAGATGCTGTCTGGGCCCACCGCCTTCGAGGTGTCTAGTTTTCTTAGCAGTCTCTTCACCTCTTGGTTGTGTGTAGTGTGTTCAGCACTTTTTGGTGTACCCTCCCACCCAGGTGTGCTGGAAAACTGTCTGTTTCCACTGAAAATACCTCCCTAAATCTTGCATTAAACTCGTCTCATACTTCCTGATCATTTATTATGGTCTCCCCCTCCTTCCTTCTTCAGCCTGATTACCTGGTCCTTGACCGTTGTTTTCCTCCTGATATGGCTGCAGAACAGCTTCGGGTCAGATTTGGCTTTCGATGCTACGTCATTCTCATATTGCCGTTGGACCTCCCTCCCTTATCCATTCATATTAGTTTCTGGCTCTTTGGCTCATTTTTTATTAGACTTAGCTCTGGCTTCTGTACACCTTCGTGTTTGTGTGTGTGTGTGTGTCTGTACTCACCTATATGTACTCCTACGTTCATACAGGGGTTGAGCCAGAACTCGTAGCTTCGCCTCTTCGTTGTTCGCTAGTATGTTCACTCTCTACCGGTTTCAAGAGCCTTATCGTACTTCTTAATGCTATGTCTGGATCCCGTCCCTTCCTCTGTTTTCTCCACACTTTTCCACTTCCTGACAACTCTAAGGCTGAAGAAATGCTTCCTAACATCCCTATGACATACCCTGGGGCTAGTCATGTTACAAACCTCCGCACCTCCAGTTTCATGACATGGTTGACCAAGTGTGGGTTCCATACTGGTGCTGCATACTCCAATTTAGGCCTGACGCATACAGTGTGCAGTGTCATGAATAGCTGCTTGCTTGGATGTGGAAAAGTAATTCTTAGATTTGTCAGGCGCGCAGTTATGTGGTTGATGTGTATTACAACCCAGGAATTCAAAGGCCTGTTATCCTGGGTGTAAAGGGAGCAAAAACAAACACAGCAGAAAAACATTTGACATATTATCCTTTCACCAAGTAGGCACAGAAGTATGTACACTATATACACTATGTACAACAATAGGTATTAGTGCATGCCACAGTAAGCAAGGCAGAATAGATGCCACTAGAGAGCAGACCGTGCTTCAACCAGCTCTAGAGTGGAAATGACGAGGGCAGACAGGCGGGTTGTGCCCACAACACCTCTGCGATTGCCAAAACCATCGTCTCATTGGCTGAACCTGGGTAATGATCGAACGACGGGGCCGCATCGTCCGACCCTTAGTGCTGGTTCGCTGGTTGGGGGAGATAGCCTTTCAATGAGTGTGTGTACATTCGCCGAATAAAGGTTACGTACTCTTTGCATGCCACAGTGTGCGTCTCAGGGGATATGCTCGGTATGATACTCACCCCAAGAACCTTCTCCTTGAGCGAGGATTTGCAGCCTTTGCCTAAGGCTAGATAGTGGTTCTGATAAATACGCATATCAGTGCTAGAATGAAATATGCCGTAACTATCTGTTATTTGTATCTTATTATTATTTCTTGTATTATTATAATTATTAGGTAGGTTGTTAGTGTAAGGTAGAGTATTAGTGTAAGGTAGGTTGTTAGTGTAAGGTAGGTTGTTAGTGTAAGGTAGGTTGTTAGTGTAAGGTAGGTTGTTAGTGTAAGGTAGGTTGTTTGTGTAAGGTAGGCTGTTAGGAAGACAATCTGGTGGATATAGATTTGACCAGCACTGCTTTTACAGGGACTCACCATCACTGGTACAGGGACTCACCAGCAATGGTACAGGGACTCACCAGGACTGGTACAGGGACTCACCAGCACTGGTACAGGGACTCACCAGCACTGGTACAGGGACTCACCATCACTGGTACAGGGACTCACCAGGACTGGTACAGGGACTCACCAGCACTGGTACAGGGACTCACCAGCACTGGTGCTACAGGGATTCACCAGCACTGGTGGTACAGGGACTCGCCAGCACTGCTGGTACAGGGACTTACTAGCACTGGTGGTGCAGGGACTCACCAGCACTGGTGGTACAGGGACTCACCAGCACTGCTGGTACAGGGACTCACCAGCACTGGTGGTACAGGGACTCACCAGCACTGCTGGTACAGGGACTCACCAGCACTGGTGGTACGGGGACTCACCAGCACTGGTGGTACAAGGACTCACCAACACTGGTGGTACGGGGACTTTCTTCACACACATTAAATCGTGTGATTACCCTCAGTGTCAATACTTTTTATACCAGGTTGTGTGGGACATTTTGCACATATAAATGTGTTAGTAATTGAAAAAGATTTCTAGTTCATTCACCTTTGTCAACTTCCGTATGCCAGCTGCTCTACTAACAGGGTTCTGGCACTGACACTTTTGCCAGCAGGCGGAATTTGGAGGTTCTGATCGGTTGTTGAGCTGCACGGTGTCAGCTCCCCTGTGTAAGTGTCGTGCTATCACATACATCTCTGTTTTACGACAGAAGTTGTAATCTTTACTTATGTTTAACTAGTGTTTATGAACTACTAGAGGGGTAGCCCTTGCAGAATATCTTGCTGCAGTATCAAGCTTGGCGCTAAGATTTATTAACTAGAAATGGACTTCGAACTGTGCTGCGCCAGTGTTCTTTATTATCGTCGGTCACAGGTGTGTAAAAAATAAATAAATAAATAAACATATATATATATATATATATATATATATATATATATATATATATATATATATATATATATATATATATATATATATATATATATATATGGACAAAGTTCTTTTGCATTTTTCCACGATTAAACGTTAAGTAATAAAAATTAGACTTTGAAGAGTGGAGTTATGAAAAAAAAAGATTATATTTCTATTCCTTTATTTTATTCAAAGTATTGACGACACAAATTCTGATCGTCTCAAGTACATGCTAATGCAACAATGTCAGCAGTTATTGGGGTACATATTGGTCGTTGTTGTCTTCTGGTTTCCATCAGGGTTTCCAAAAGCTGCCTGTCGTCTCCTTTTCAATAATACCATATCAAATAAAAATTCCTCAATTAATCAAATACGATTGTATTTAGAAATAAATACAGTAGAGCGTCACACCTTACATTACCACCCAAAGTTTGCCTTCTCAGTCAAGAAGTTGTAATTTCTAAGCTTACGAAATATATTTTTATATTTTTCTGAAGTATTTTTAGCGGGTTAATGAGAAATGATGTAATAAAGAGAGACAAGTTGGGTATCTCCTGCCCAGCCTCGACAACAGAAAAGCCAACTTGTGCTCACTAAGACAGGAACAATGCCATATACAGGTACATGAAAATACTTCACAGTTCAAGACACTTGTTGAAGAATCGTTTCGCCACGAGTGGCTTCTGGGGTCCTCATGGCGAAACGTTTCCTCAGTGTCTTGAACTGTGCATAAATGTTTTTCTCTATAAAACTGAGGGAATTACGTACCTGTTCTCCAGCCACGTCCACGTACAATATTTTTTTTAGTAAGCAAAGAAAAACAGTGTATCAATAAATAAATGTCGGAGTTTTGCTATATAATTAAAGTCATCTGCTGAAACTTGTCTCATTGTTATGTTGTTGTCATTTATAAATCTCATGTAAATGTTAATATTATAATTGTCTCCGTAACTTGGAGTAATAAAAATATTAATTAAGATATGAGATACTTCAGTACTAGGATCACCTTAAAAGCATTGTAATTATTATTATTATTATTATTATTATTATTATTATTATTATTATTATTATTATTATTATTATTATTCACGGGGAAATGCTAATTTGAAAGAGTAATGGATCATAGAATTTAAAGATGTAACAATATATAGACAGGATTTATTGCCAACAGTTCAGGAAAAAATCACTTTACGTATTGTAAATAACTCATCAAGTGATCAATAAATTTGTAAATAGTACAGCACGACTGTAATTTGCCTAACAATCAAAATTTTGGAATCCAATCTCTGGACCCTTCATGTGTCTCTGTAATTTTAGTGATTGTAAAATGTAAAAAAAAAAAAGGAATCACCGTATATAATTTTGATAAAAGTTTCTAAATACGTTCATTAACTTGCGGTGCCTCTTGTTTGGAGTTTGTCAGATGAGAGCAGTGTTGAGATTAACCTCCGGGACGCCCTAGGAAAGACACGGCACTATGGTCTTGACTACCCTGCAACACAAGTACTGAACTCCTCTGCCCCTTCGCTCGTCTCCCCAGGGACACATCATCATCATTACCACAAATGGAAGCTCACCAATTTCTTTCCTTTTCTCGGGTCCCTACAAAGCATTGACGGGGCCAGCCACGTTCCACTTTGCTGCCCTCCACGATGTCATCCAGCAAACTACACTTTATACCAGCTCGCATAATGTTAATTAACGTAGTTCTTCCATCACACATTCCAGTGTTAATAAATTAGCTGGACCTACTGTTTTCCTCATACATATTCTATCCTGTGTCTGAGCGCACGTGACCGTAAACGTAAGTATTTCTTCTATTACTCTTATTGTAATTAAGATATTTCTGGTTATAACTCGCGATAATGTTTAACTCAGGTGTTACTGGAAAGGGTTAGGTCAGGTGTTACTGGAGAGGGTTAGATCAGGTGTTACTGGAGAGTGTTAGGTCAGGTGTTACTGGAGAGTGTTAGGTCAGGTGTTACTGGAGAGTGTTAGGTCAGGTGTTACTGGAGAGTGTTAGGTCAGGTGTTACTGGAGAGTGTTAGGTCAGGTGTTACTGGAGAGTGTTAGGTCAGGTGTTACTGGAGAGTGTTAGGTCAGGTGTTACTGGAGAGTGTTAGGTCAGGTGTTACTGGAGAGTGTTAGGTCAGGTGTTACTGGAGAGTGTTAGGTCAGGTGTTACTGGAGAGTGTTAGGTCAGGTGTTACTGGAGAGTGTTAGGTCAGGTGTTACTGGAGAGTGTTAGGTCAGGTGTTACTGGAGAGTGTTAGGTCAGGTGTTACTGGAGAGTGTTAGGTCAGGTGTTACTGGAGAGTGTTAGGTCAGGTGTTACTGGAGAGTGTTAGGTCAGGTGTTACTGGAGAGTGTTAGGTCAGGTGTTACTGGAGAGGGTTAGGTCAGGTGTTACTGGAGAGTGTTAGGTCAGGTGTTACTGGAGAGGGTTAGGTCAGGTGTTACTGGAGAGTGTTAGGTCAGGTGTTACTGGAGAGTGTTAGGTCAGGTGTTACTGGAGAGTGTTAGGTCAGGTGTTACTGGAGAGTGTTAAGTTAGGTGTTACTGGAGAGTGTTAGGTCAGGTAGGTGTGACTGGAGAGTGTTAGGTCAGGTGTTACTGGAGAGTGTTAGGTTAGGTGTTACTGGAGAGTGTTAGGTCAGGTGTTACTGGAGAGTGTTAGGTCAGGTGTTACTGGAGAGTGTTAGGTCAGGTGTTACTGGAGAGTGTTAGGTTAAGTGTTGATGGCTAGGACAAGTGTCATAGTGGTCATAAAAACTCACACTCAGTTCAAGATAAGAATATGATTTGTATATACATTCGAGCACACTTGTTTAAAGTATGTTTAAACATGTGTATGTGTGTGGGATAAGTCGTCTTGAAAGATGGCAATTGCCAAGGGATAGCAAGTCCAGATCTGCTGGAACGAAACTACGAAGTGCCCGTATCTACTGAACCCATAGTGGACTGTTGGACGATGTCCTTGTCGCCCTATTGCTTCCAACTCAGGCTGACAGGTTTCAAAACCTTATACAAGACAGCCTGTGTGATGTAGGGGAATTATGGCTAGCGATTGTTCCAAATATGTATCTAAAAGCTTACTGCTGTTGTAGTTCCTAGTATGTATCTATCAGCATACTGCTGTTGTAGTTCCTAGTATGTATCTATCAGCATACTGCTGTTGTAGTTCCTAGTATGTATCTATCAGCATACTGCTGTTGTAGTTCCTAGTATGTATCTATCAGCATACTGCTGTTGTAGTTCCTAGTATGTATCTATCAGCATACTGCTGCTGTAGTTCCTAGTGTCTATCATCATTCTGTTGTTATACCAGCTTATATATTTTATAATAACTAAATCACGATAGTGTGAGACTTAAGTTACATTAAAAGTTATATTATAAAAATATTATATATTTAACTAATGCATTCATTTTCTTTGTTAGGCCATAAAGTCGATGTGAAGAATAAGGAGAGGAAGAACTGGAGCAGTATAGAACAGTGAATTAGGTAGAGGCTAGACAGGAAGAGGGAAAAGGAGATGTTAGAAAAGTTGTGACCTGACCACTATATATACATATATATATATATATATATATATATATATATATATATATATATATATATATATATATATATATATATATATATATATATATATATATATATATATATAATGTTACGTAGCCTATTGCACTGCTTCTCTTGAAAAACTTGCACTGACATCTGACAGATAAGGTTTGCACTGCTGTAAATATTTGTCCTCTGAAGGTTAATTATTGCTTATGTTTCCGGCTAGTACAGACTTAGCTTCGGTCCACTCCACTTTTCTCTACTTCAAACTCTCCACAAATGTTACACCAGTAATGAGGTTTCCAACCTGTGTCCCCTAAACCTGCACCAGTACAGAGGTTTCCAACCCATGTCGCCTTACTAAGGAGAGAAGAATCATGTGTGTCTAGTGCATGGGTCCGCCAAGGGAAGTGTAATAGAAAGTGTAATAGTGCCGGCGAAGAGCTCTTGATCAAAGGAATTAGGCTTACCTGTGTTTTCTTGGCTCGAACCTGATTGCCTCCCATTCCCTTGGCTCTACATGACACCTAAGGATTTAGTGCTTCCCCCTTGTGTAGTACCTGTACACGGGATGTATGTGTGCGCATTCTCCATGGATTCCATAAAGAGACAATAAGAACATTCATGGTCTCACTATCCACAAGATCAAATACACTGTTCTTGCACACACAGTGTACGACATCAGCACAGCTCACATTAATATTAAGTATTCACATCCATAGTCAGGTCCAGTTATTAAGGCATTTGAAAACAATATTTTTTTTCTATTAGCAAGCGGAAGGGGGAGGAGGAGGCACTTCCAACCTGCCGAGAAAAATGACCCACCCACCGATTATAACAGCGGGAACCAATTAAGATGTAAATAGCGGGTGACAAGCAGCGTAATGCGACCCGTCTTCAGTAGTGTAGACTGGCTCAACAACTGGGGAGAAAATGTGAGGAATTTCGTGGTGCGTGTGGCCAGATGACTCTGTTGTTCCTAGGATTTCTTCCCTCAGGGAGTTCTTGAGGACACTCACCCGTGAAAGCTTACCCCGCTGTGGCATTAACCTGTGTTTTGTATACTGTCGTTCAGACGTGCGATATGAGTGAGTTACTGGGGAGAGCTGTAAGAATAATCTCTCCTATACCCACAGCTGAGTTTTTCTTCCAATATTTCTAATGCCATTTGAACACGTAAAGGAATTTTATGTTTTCCTCTACGGTTTTCAATGATCGACGCTCTGATCACGACTTTGAAGGAAAAAAAACTGATAATCGGTGCAAATATCGCTTTCAAGATTCTTGGAAAATAGTCTCTTTTAATCAGAAAGACGCAACTTACTATCGTATTAAGTAAAATATTGTGGGAAATATTTTGCCTCAGTCAGCACAGCGTCTAGAAAAAGAAAGAGCATGTTTATTGATGACTCTTTAGTAAAATGATGAAGTGTTTAGATGTTACTGAAGGTCAGTCAAAATGTCTGGCTGCGTTTCTTGTTTTTGAGGCTTTTTTTTTTAATTTAACACTTGTTAATAATAATAATAATAATAATAATAATAATAATAATAATAATAATAATAATAATAATAATAATAATAATAATACTTGTTAATAATAACAATTATAGACTTACCACATGAAATTTTGAGGTCCTATATGGAAACTATAACTTGGTTGTCCACGACTCAGTGTTAATGGTAGTGTCAACACTGCCGAAATGATTTCACCACAACCATGAACTGGACTCATATTATTAATAATTATTTCTATTAGTTGAGAAAAGTCTTTATAAGACTTTTAAAAGTGTGCTTGCTGCTTAAGAAATCCATTAAGGGTCTAAGGTGCATAATCTGTTGTTTATAAATGACAGGGCCATTGTGGGTCATGGCAGACATAGTTCCCCGGAAGACGGGAAGAATGTGTCTTGGAGAAAAGCAATTTGACTGGAATAATTTAATAGCAATTACCGTCTTATCTCCCCGGTCATTATTCAGGTTAGATAATTACGTGGTTGTACTGCAGCGTCAACGGTGTGATTATTGGTGGGGCCAGCGAAGGTAGTACATGAGAAACACAGTAGAGCTTGCTTTCTGTATCTAAGTTATCTTCTGGGAAAGAATTAAACCACTCTCTGATTTTCTTTACTACTGTCTAAAAAGACAGAAATAAGGCTAGAGTAGAATAGTGGAGTTCTCTCTCTGTCTCCCTGCTCCTCCACACCTCCCGGTCACTGCCAGCAATAAAAATGGAATTAAGAAAATTCTCGTACCCAAGTGAAAACTAGAAGGGAAACTTACATTTTCAATTATAATGCAGGATATAGACACCTCTACTACTACTACTACTATAATAACAACTATTATTACTACTTTAAGATGTTTAATGGTCTCTTAGCCTTTGCACTCTTTCTGTGTTCAACTCGTAAAGTCAGTGGTGACAGTGAAGTTTACGATGGTTTTCGGGGACGTATTGCAACGTTTAATTTATTCTCCTTTAAATTCATTAGGCAGAATCTTTTATTATAAAATTCTTTTTCTGTTGAAACGTTTTCGTCATCTATAAGTTTTACAATATTGTCCCTAATTATGATTTTCACTAGTTTACCTACCACCGGTGTAAAGCTAAACGCGAAGTAGTTTACAGCACGTTGCTGGTCTTTGGGTAATTTGGAATTATCTGGTGGTTCGCTAAGCAGTTATGCTGCTGAGTCTGTATTACATGTTAAATTCAAGATTCTGGCTGGCGGTTCATCTCGGTGATTTGTTTATACTCTGCTTTTCTAGGTGTTCTTATATTGGGGCTGCTGATTTCACTATTTTTTTTTCTTTCCATCAACTCGAGTAGCAAATAAAATATGCAAAAAATCACAGGTTGGAAATTCTGAGGCCGAGATCTGTGACAATGAAGAAAAAGTGTCACTGTAGAACAAGCTCGTACTAGGACAACGTTTCGCTCTCTACAGAACCGTGTCAAATCACGACTTGATAAAGCTCCACTCAGGGTGAAACTTTGTATCCTTTCCTCATTATTGTCATCATTAAGCCATTTGGATGCTACCTGGGAGGTGTGAGAGAGACGCCCGGGTGGAAGCAGCAGTACACCTGCAACTGCAACCTTAGAGACTGGCCATACACGTAAATGTTGAGGCCTTGAGCATGTTCGTGTTGTGTTCGACTGTGAGAGCTACACTGACGGTGGTGTTGAGTGCAGTTGTTGCTTCTTCAAGGTCGCTCCTCATGCTACCTTCATCCTCAGTTAAATGCTGCGTCGTAGTTTTGACCTTTGCTTTTAACTTTGAGGTTTGTATTTTTTAATTGGCTTTACTGGCATGATTAATTTCTTTACTTGCTATCTCTCGATAACTGTAGTTAGTATAATACTGTTACTTGCAGTTTATTATGCCCTCTATATGCTCTCTCAGTCGTTACATAATTTATATAAATTTTTAGAGGGGTGGACCGGTAAGCCAACTGAAGATCTCGGTGAGATGACCAACAGCTCCAGTGGCGGGTCATCATATGACTAAAACCCGCGTCAGGAAACATTTGTCCTAGCCTGTCTGTTTTCTTTTTTTATCCTTATAATAGACTTATTCTTCTTAAATCTACTACATATTCCTTCTTCATTATTTCTTAAATGGTTGACCAACCTCACAGGAATTCATAACGTCACTCTCAGTGGTAAGAACAATATCGAACATCTCTATTAATTTAACAGACCAGTACAAGAAGGCACCCTCGATTATGTTAATTACTCTGCTTGCTTCTAATAGTCTTCCAATTTCTAGTTTGCTTATTAAAGTCGTCCATTAGTTTTGCCTGTTATCATCAGTCGTTCAGCGTGCACACTTAAGTCGTTATCCTGAAGTTACTGTGGTGGACTGTACAAGACTTACTCTTTATTTTCTCTGTTATTACATAGCTTCTACCTTCAAACAATTGTATTCGTTCTCTTTTTATTGTCGAATCTTGATTAAATGCATGTAAATCATTATTAATATATAGTGATTCACAGTCGTGAGTTCTAATGTAAATATTGTATGTAGATGATAGAACTTTATCTACCATATTATTATTATTAATTGTTATTGTTTATTATTAGTGCTTCCTTCTCTTTAGGTAGGAGAAAATTCTCAGCTTCAGGGAGAACCTTGAGTTTTCCCTAAAGCAAGTTTATTCTTTTCTCTGAGGATGAGGGTCCCCAGGACAGTTCTAGAGGTGATACCTCCCTATATTTATTATGTATATATATATATATATATATATATATATATATATATATATATATATATATATATATCTATATATATATATATATATATATATATATATATATATATATATATATATATATATATATATATATATATATATATATATATATATATATATATATATATACTATATATATATATATTTGTCGCTAGTTAATTTTTTTAATGAAAACTTCTGTACATAAACGTATTTCGAATAAATAATAATACTATTAATAAAGAAAGCAAATATAAATAATTCTATAAGTAAATAATAACTGATTTTTTCATTATTTTTTAAATAAAATTTAATGTAAATTATAACATATCGTATAAAAATACTGTTAACTATAAAACATATGGCTAAATAAAATATATAAATAATTTAAGTGCTTTATTACGGTATGAGACAACATAAGTTAGGAAAAACAACATTGTTGTGTGTTTGTGGAAGTACAATGTTTTACGTGTCTCAGTGTTTCTGTAAATAAAATTTTGGCAATGTTTTTATAATAAAAAATAACTATAACGGATGAATGAAAGCCTAAAATTATATTTAAATAGTCTGAGAGACGCAAGCAGGGAATGTAATCCAAGAGAAACAAGAATATATATATTGTTTGGCACATTCTTGACTAAGAAGGTGGTGTGATGGGTACACTGCGACGCCCACACAGTCTCACACAACACAAACAGTAAACAACGATTTCTAAAAATTCTTTTTCATTTTTTATTAACTAGGTGTCTTGTTTATAACTTGATCAGTTTTAATAAAAAGTTTCACTTCCTGTTAAAACTTCATTTAACATTAATAAAACTTTGTTTTATTAAGCATATAATTTCAACATATCTCTTGGTAAGTATTTAATATATCAAGTTATGAAGATAAATGCAATTGACACCTTGAGGAGCCAGCTGTCATGGTCACTACCGTTGACTGATGGAACTCTCAAGTCTTCCTCCTGGACTCTTGCTGAAGCAGGCCAAGGAAATGAGACAGCTGACAAAAAAAATAAAATAAATGTTGGTAGGAGACAGACGACTTCACTCTTCCATGGGGAGTTTGAGCGAGGAGAGGCAGCAGCCGGTGCCATGGTGGCCGGCCTTATTGATGCTCTTTCAGTAGATGATTATTTCCTCTCACCCTGAAGGCTCCGTTCAATGATCTCGTAGACGTAGGCTGGAACGTGTACCACGTCCTCTCCTGCCCGCACCACAACCTGGGGTTACAGGTCATCATGGGTTAATACAGTTTACTAAGAAGGAATTACAGTCAAAATTATTCTTGTAATAATATTGGTAGACTTGCCGAAAATATGTTAAGTAAAAGGATACATGTGCAACTAATGTGGCATTTTATTGTGGCAAAGTTTCGCTCTCTGGGAGCTTTGCCAAGCCGTTACAAATAGTACAAAGACGGAGAGGGTATATATATATATATATATATATATATATATATATATATATATATATATATATATATATATATATATATATATATATATATATATATATATATATATATATATATATATATATATGTCGTGCCGAATGTGTAAAACTGGTCAATTAGCAAGAACTCATTTAAAATTAAGCCCTTTTTGAAATTTTCTCTTATACGTTTAAAGATGTTTTTTTTCATTAATGTTAATGTAAAAAATTTTAATTTTGCACCAAAAGAATCTTAGAAAACTTACCTAACCTTATTATAACAAGAGCAATTTATTTTAGCCTAACCCAACTAAATATATTTTAAATACGTTTACAATAATTTAGTACTAAACAAACACAATCAAATATATTTTTTTCGTTAGGTTCAGAATGATTTTGGCGAAATTATTGCATACACAAATTTTCACTTGTCCTATATGGCAAGATGAGCGTTGCTATTTAAGCCAAGATCGCAAGTTCTGCCTATTCAGCACGACATATATATATATATGTATATATATATATATATATATATATATATATATATATATATATATATATATGTATATATATATATACCTGGAGTTTACCTGGAGAGAGTTCCGGGGGTCAACGCCCCCGCGGCCCGGTCTGTGACCAGGCCTCCTGGTGGATCAGAGCCTGATCAACCAGGCTGTTGCTGCTGGCTGCACACAAACCAACGTACGAGCCACAGCCGGGCTGATCAGGAACTGACTTTAGGTGCTTGTCCAGTGCCAGCTTGAAGACTGCCAGGGGTCTGTTGGTAATCCCCCTTATGTGTGCTGGGAGGCAGTTGAACAGTCTCGGGCCCCTGACACTTATTGTATGGTCTCTTAACGTGCTATTGACACCCCTGCTTTTCATTGGAAGGATGTTGCATCGTCTGCCAAGTCTTTTGCTTTTGTAGTGAGTGATTTTCATGTGCAAGTTCGGTACTAGTCCCTCTAGGATTTTCCAGGTGTATATAATCATGTATCTCTCCCTCCTGCGTTCCAGGGAATACAGGTTTAGGAACCTCAAGCGCTCCCAGTAATTGAGGTGTTTTATCTCCGTTATGCGCGCCATGAAAGTTCTCTGTACATTTTCTAGGTCGGCAATTTCACCTGCCTTGAAAGGTGCTGTTAGTGTGCAGCAATATTCCAGCCTAGATAGAACAAGTGACCTGAAGAGTGTCAACATGGGCTTGGCCTCCCTAGTTTTGAAGGTTCTCATTATCCATCCTGTCATTTTTCTAGCAGATGCGATTGATACAATGTTATGGTCCTTGAAGGTGAGATCCTCCGACATGATCACTCCCAGGTCTTTGACGTTGGTGTTTCGCTCTATTTTGTGGCCAGAATTTGTTTTGTACTCTGATGAAGATTTAATTTCCTCATGTTATATATATATATATATATATATATATATATATATATATATATATATATATATATATATATATATATATATATATATATATATATATATATATATATATATAAGTAACAATGTGAGGTGGACAAAGTAAAGGTACTGCAGTAGGCTAAGTGGAACATACTGTTGGTAGTAGTATCAAGAGCAGTAGTGTGGAAATTCTCAGGGAAGGCTCAACGCAGTTAAACTGGTTATCCAGTTCACACTTGAAGAGTCCAATTACAGGTTACCATTCCTCAACGTCCTTATTTATAAAGTAGCTAACACCCTTAAATTCCAAGTTTACAGGAAGCCTACAATAAAAAACGATCTCATATACAGTACTTTCATAATGGTGGAGAGTGGCTGCAGACGTGTCAATACTGTTTGTTTAGAACTGGTGAGGGGCATGCTCAATGCCCAGAATACCAACATGTTGCTGACGGCGATATTGCAGGACATGTATGGCATCGCTAATGAGGACCTTTATGGTGTTTTACTGAATGGTGTGGCACGAATTTTCGTCAAGTTCCGGCTGAGCAGTACATATGAAAACATGGTGGCCAGGTATCAGGAGGTGGTTAAGACGGTTACCCCTGGTGTAAGTGTCTGTCTTCATGACGTATCAAGGTTCTACACCTGGGTTAAGGTGCATAATGTTCCTTTCGAGGCTGATGAGAGTGATATACGGCAGGTGTTCAAAAGATATGGGACAATCCGTATGGCAACACTGGGACGTTGGCGAGATGGGCCACTAGTTGGCTTCCCTGAAGGGACGTTTTTCCCTTAAAATGTCCCTGAGGTATCCTATTCTATCATATGTGGAAATAGAGGACTTCCGGACTCAGGTGTATGTAACATACACAGGTCAGAGGCGTACATGCTGTGTGTGGGGCGTACGACCACATAGCGGTGAATTGTCCAATGCGACGTGGGGGACCTGAGGCTGAGGAGAGGACCGATGGTACTACGGACCGACTGACTTATACAACGGCAATGCAACGTTAGCCTTCGTCACGGGAGGCGTGGAGTGTGGAGGTGGAGAGTGAGGAGGCGTCGTCGCCTGAGTGTGTGACACTCACTGGACTTGACGAGGACGAAGCCTTGGTGTCGGCGAAGAGTGGTGAAGAGTCTGCAATTGCTCACCATGTTTTGGAAGCTACAATTTAGGAGGCCCTGGACGACTTACCGGATGTTTTGGTGTCTAATGTGGTCAGTGCTAGTTTGGATACTGTGAGTGTGGAGGCAGAGGTGGGTGGCCTCCTTGAGAAGGATGTGAGTGGTGAGGGGCAGGTTCAGAGTGTGGCAGTGGAGGTCCACAGGGAAGATGCCCAGGAGGAGGCGAAGATTGAGAAGTGTAGTTCTCGCAGGAGGATGGCTGTCATATCTGATGGTGAGGATGTTTTGACGCCTGGGCAAAGGACTGTGAAGAAAGCCTGGCAAGATGTAATGCCTAGAGATAAAGGTGGCTTAAAGAATGTTGAGTATGAGCAAGAGGAAGGTGATGGGAGGTGTGGGGGGGCGGGGTGGGGATTCTCGTCAGGGTTCTAAGTGTGTTCGGGTGCCTAAAGGAAAGCCCTCCTTACGGCCTTCAGGTGTCTTACTTTAAATGTTAATGGGTTGAAGGCAGTAGGCAAATATACAGTTCTGGAAGGTTATTTGAGGAGATATGTGCCAGACCTTGTGTTCTTGCAGGAGCATAATTATAAATATTTAAGTGAAATGTTAATTACTGGGTATGACGTGTACATGGGTTGTTCTACACGACTGAAAGGTGGTGTGGCGCTATTAATTAAGGAAGCCAGCCCATTTCTTTTGCATAGGTGTGAGGTAGGGGAGGAGGGGTGGGTGGTTAGGGTGGATGGTATGTGGGGTGGGGTTTGGGTGGGTTTCATTGGGGTGTATGGGCCGGCAGAAGGGGACATGGGTGTTAAGAATAGATTCTTTAATGATGTCCTTGTCTACCATTTAAGATCGTTGCCAGGCATTACAATTATAGGGGGTGATTGGAACTGTGTTGTACGACGTAAGGTTTGTGGAGCCTAGGGGGAAGGTTTTTTCTCGAGGTTTTTAGGGGATCTGTTGCGAGGAGTGAATGTAGTGGATGTTGGAGGGGAGGTGAGCGGAGTGGCGCATACGTATATTAAGCATGATTATGCGGTGAGACTTGATCGCATTTATGTATCTCGGGTGGTGAGGGTGAGCAGTGTGTGTGCATTGAATGTAAGCTTCTCTGACCATCTAGGGGTTCTGGTGGACTTAACTTGGGAGGGTTTGCCGAAGCATTTCAGAGGTTACTGGAAGATGAATGTTGGGTTAATGAAAACAGGGGGGGAGGGAATCTTTTGAGTGTGCTTGGAAGAGGTGGTGGGCTGATGGATGGGGGGCTGATGTCATTGGGTGGTGGGACAAGGTCGGTAAGGGGAAGGTGAGGGATATTTATCAGAAGTGGGGAAAAGAAGAGAAGGGGTTTCAAAATGGGATTTTAAATTACCTTGAGGGTCAACTACAGGAATGCTATATGGGAGGGGGTGCATATCTGATGGGTGAGATTGAGGATTTGAAACAACAGATTAGGGATATTCAAAATCGCAATTTTGATGCTGCGAGGGTTGTGGGGGGCCTTGATGAGGTCTTATGGGGGGACTGTCCATTGGCGTATGTCTTGTGGAGCAGGGGACACGTTGTAGGGCAAAAGAAATGATGAGTTTGCTGGTACAGGAGCAATTGGAAGGATATCGTCAGGGGCAGGTGCTTTCGTCAACAGAGGGTATGAGTTATTATGCGGATGCGTGGTACGAGAAGAATGGTAAAAGTGTGGGGGTTAATTTTGAGGCATTAGGCACGATGGGTGACTGGGTAAACTGTAATCTAGTGCATAGGGATCGATTGAAATTGAGTGGGCCTATAAGTGAGGAGGAGATTAGGTTGGCAGTGGAGGAGATGAGTATGGGTAAATCACCTGGTATTGACGGCATCCCTTGTAATTTTTATAGGGAAAATTGGGAGTGTTTGTGTGGTTTTTTAGTGGAGTTATTTAATGCCATGAAAACCAGGGGCAGGCTGGGGGAACAGCAGAGAATGGGTGTAGTGGTCATGGTCCCTAAAAAGAAGTCTTGTGAATGTGTGCATGACTTCCATTCGATCACTTTAATGTGTGGTGATTACAAGATCTTTGCTAAAGTGTTAGGAAATAGGTTGAAAGGTGCTCTTGCCAGAGTTTTGGACGAGGGTCAATATGGAGTGCCTGGGCGTTCGATGTGTGTGGGGCAGGGGATTATATGTAGGTTTGTAGATGAAAGTTTGGGGAACATCAAGGGTGGGATTTTAGCATTAGATTGGCATGCGGCGTATGACTGTGTGGAGCATGAGGCATTGTGGAAGTTTATGAAATGGCAGGGGTTTGGGAGGGAAATCGTCAGTTGGGCTAAGGTGTTGTATGAGCAGGCAATGGTTAGGGTGCAAGTGAATGGTAGATTAGGTCAACCTGTGAGGATGGAAAGGGGTTTAAGGCAGGGTTGCCCTGTGTCACAGCTTCTCTTTGCACTGCTCCAAGACCCGTTCTATAGCGCTGTGCGTTGGGGTGTATGGGAAGGGATGGAGAGGGATGGGGTGTCTGTTGAACCAGGGATCGTAGGATATGTTGATGACACTACAGTGCTATTTAGAGGGTCTGAGGATTTAT
The DNA here is from genome assembly GCF_038502225.1 of Cherax quadricarinatus. Lineage (NCBI taxonomy): Eukaryota > Metazoa > Arthropoda > Malacostraca > Decapoda > Parastacidae > Cherax > Cherax quadricarinatus. Next base: position 28,370,541 of record NC_091298.1, read on the forward strand.
GTAGGGTTAGTGAGTTGGTGGAGAGTTTTGGCATTGCAACGGGGATGACACTTAATAGGGATAAGTCGATGTTATTGAGGGTGGGGGATGGTGTGGGTGGGGTATTCGAACAGGGTGATGGTTGGCCCCTGGTAAGTTGACTTAAGGTATGTGGGGTTGTTCACATGGAAAATCTCCTGGAGGCATGGAAGGTGAATTCGAAAGAAGCAGTGGATAGGGTTTTGGGTAGATTGGCGGGTTTGCGTACAGGGAGTTTGATGCTGCACCAGCGTGCTATTGTAGTGAATGTGATATTGTATGGTAATCTGTGGCATGTGGCGGGTATATATCCCTTGGAAACATGTGATGAGAAGCGTCTGTTGAATCGTGTGTATCAATATATTTTGGGTTCGGGTTGTGAATGGTTGTCGAGAGATGTGTGTCTACCGGTACACCAGGGAGGGCTGGGGTTAATGGCACTGCATCAAAGGTTGTTGGGTATGTATATTAAACACAGTTATTTGAGGGAGGGTAGAATCACAGGTACGGGCTTGGCATGGGTGAGAAGGGACTTGGTACATTGGGTGAGGGGTAGGGATGTTCAGGTGTATGAGGGAATTTTGAGGTTGTGTTATGCAAGGGAACCCTGCGGGGTTAAGATAGGTACACTGGCTCGGGTGGGTGGTGGGGAGGTAGTTGCTAGGGTTGTGGGTTTGTATCCGATGTATGCATGGAGTGATATATGGGGGCGCCTGAGAGGGTTTCGATTAAAGACTGTGGTGCAGGAGGTGATGTTTAAATTTCTCCATAATATATTGCCGTCAGGGAAGGTGTTAGGTAATAGGTGTGTGCAGGAGGGACGGGAGTGTTGTGAGTGTGGGGATATTGACACTGTTTTTCATGCAGTATATTTTTGTGCAAGGTTGGGACCAGTGAGAGAGTGGTTTAGGAGGGTTTTACGTATGGTGGGTGGGGGTGGTATTTGTGTTTTACGTGCATTGTGCTTGGATGTGGGGGGGTGGGGGTGCCGGTACAGAATGCGATGCGATGGGTTATCTGGTCGCAGACTTCGTGTATACTTCGTGGGTTTTACGGAGTGCGCCGGTGGGGGAGCGAATTAGGGCCCTGGCAGCGATATTTTATGGGACACAAAGGAGGAATAAGGATATCACTGGGAACAGATGGTATTCGCTTTTTCGGATGGATATCGTAGCTTTCGAGTGGAGGACTTATGGGCGTTACAGATTCAGGGGACATGGCGAAGCTGGCTTCTTGAGGAAGGCGCGGGCGTAATTGGTGCATTTGGAGGACAAGAGGTGTAATGCACATTGTGTGGGTTAAGTCAGTGGCTTGGTGTCAGGGAACTTACAATGGCATGTGTTATGCGAGGTGGGGGTTGTGACCTGGTTGTGGCTAAGTTTATGATTCTTCTTATTTTATGGGGGGGGGGATTTTATTGGATTATAGTTTTTATATATTGTTATTAATACTTAGTACTTCTATGAAGTGATGGTATGTTTACGTAGAGTATTTTATTATGCTGTATTGTTATGTAGGGGTTAATTACATGTTTGGAGAGGTATGCTGTGCCTGTGTATACCGCTGTATTCATTGTGGTTTTTGTACGTATGTAATACATATTTTTATGCATTTGTATTTCCTCTGTTTTGCAGGGATGTGGTTATGTATGAAGCGTGTTTCAGAATGTTTATATTTTCAACCATGTTAATAAATGTTATTTTATACTTATGGTTATGATGGTGACGGCAGATACAGCTGTTGGGAATAGGGGGGGGGGGAGGTGTTGCAGTGTGTGCTGTATTCTTATAGTAACGATTTGCACAGGGATGTTGCATCCGGGTTGTTATAATGTTTCATTTCTGGGTTTCCATAAGCATCTGTTTTATGTCTGCGTCTCTGTGAAACACATGTTAAACTATATGCTTCATTGTGTTACGATTTAAGTTATATGTTTTGTTTTCATTTATATATTGTTATTATGGGTTCGAACCACTGTAATGTAACATTACGTATTATTTCTTGGATGTTTGGTATTTTTGTGTACACCGTTTTTTAAATAAATAAAAAAAAAACCCACCGAACTATATTCCCCTTTTTTTCATCAAGTACTATAAGGTAAAAACCTCCAGTTCATTAATTCTCCACGCACTAACATCACTCCTAACAAAATTATAATCCTTCCCAACAGCTAGGGTGCCTTGAATATCTCCAAAGAACTCGCACAAGCCAACACTAGAGTCATCACAACCAGCACCTCCATCAGGACTAAATTGAAGAACCATGAACCAGTCAATATAGGGGTTTACACAGTCCCCTGTGGAGGCTGTGACAAGGTATACGTCGGTGAAACAGCACAAAGCCTGAAAACCACGTCTCATTGAACGCACAAATGCATTCAGGAACGATAACTCGAACAACGCATTTGTTCAACACCGGAATTCCGCCAACCATCTAATGAAATTCAACGACACTCGCCTTGTGATTATAGAACCTAATTTCCGCAGACAAAAATGTCTTGAGTCATCCTTAATCGCTATATCGAGCACTGTTAAACAGAATAAAGGCAGCTTCGCTATCTTTAAGGTATTAGCAAGAGTTCTTCTCAAAACAAAAAAACACAGGCATCACATAGCAACCAAGAGTTACCTCCACTACTTCTACTACCACCTATATATACCCTCTGTATATTGCTTGTAACTTGTTTACCTTCCATTATACTCACCAGTTTAATAATAATTGTAGAAGCAGTATTATTAGTGGTAGTAGTAGTGGTAATGGTAGTAGTAGTATTAGAGCCTTTATTAGAGCAATGAGAATATCGTCAAGTATTCCATTAAAAATTCATAAGTTAGGGTAGCTTCAAAGGTTTCGCTTCAGCAGAGCTAAAGTTACTCTTACTTAGGAATTACCATCTCTCAGGATAGCGTATCTCGTAGGGAAAGTGGACTTCATGAAGATATCTCCATCAACACAGAGCAAAACAAAATATATAGAATTAAATATATTAACATGTAGGAGCTATATATACTTAAGATCTATATAAACACGAAGAGAGTGATGGTACTAACGATATCATCTTGAGTGCGTGGCTCCATCACCTCCTCGTAAGAAGGTGCCAGTAGTAGGTCGTTGGTGTCTGTCTGTGTTGGCACACCGTACTGTGCGTTCCACTGTGTGTCCGCTGCTGCTGCTGGTCTGTGAAGGTGAAGGATGAACCGATCATTACAACACGCATATTGGTTAGTAAATTAATTAGGCTTAAAGTCAAATGATTATTCAAGGGGTCATTAAGGCTGCATGTCACCTGTTCACCAACAGTCAAGAATGCTTTAATATCTAATATAGTGATTAAAGTATAATTTTAATGTATATACACAGACATACATTACACCTCTAGATATATATGCCCTGTATATATTGTGTTTATTACCATATTAGGTTATATGTTAAATCAGTGTGCTGTGGTTGCATGCATAATGCATCTATGTGTCCTGACATCCACTGTACATATTTGTAATACAGGCAGTGAAATGCTTTTGTAGCAGCTCCTGATTAATCCTTATATTATGCTATCGTTGAGTGATGCTCTAGTATTACTGTTGCTTGATCTTCATAACAGAATATTGTTTGTTAAATCGTAAAGAGGATAACTCACCTGAAGGAGGAACGCTTCTCAGTGATCATCCTCTTAGCGATGATGCCTCTACACACTGGAGCGAAGACGAACTTTCTGAGGAAGGAGATGGGCACATAATGTTACCAAGTGACGACCCATGCAACACACACCACCTAACAATATAAACAACACTTCACATCACACAGTATACCACGACACACACTACACAACACAGAGTCAGTATCACAAACCACAAAAGCATACGCGCACCGTTTTGAATAATACGCAACAGGTCGCACACAAACACGACACTCGTTACTTATATATCATAGTGCTTTTCTTTGTCACAAAAAACAAATCATCATTGTACAAAAATAAAACCCTTCATACTGCAACACTCACACTGCAACCCTCTCTTACTGCATTCTTCACATTACAACCCTCACACTACAACCCTCACACCACAACCCTCACACCACAGCCCTCACACTACAACCCTCACACCACAACCCTCACCCTCTTCAAGGGGGGGCTCCTTGACGCGGCGAAGAGGCTTTTGATCTAAGGAATTAAACCCTTTGGTCTCCTTCCTCAGACCGAATGTAGGTATCCCCCAATCCTCCTTTCTCTATCCCATCCTCCAAATCCCCCAATTCTTCCCCTTTCCTCCCCCCTCCCATCCCTCCCCTTTCCCCCTCCCATTTGTAGCCTCTGGGGCCCTCCCTTCTGGCATTACAGTTTCTAGGTAGGGGGAAGTGTGCTGGGGTTCATCCCTTTCCATGGAGTCCCTCGGGGATGGTGTAGTTTGCCGTGAAATCTGATTTGTCTGAAGGTGCCCTGCTCCCTTCCCGGATTTACGGGAAGTGGGCGGGGTGTCCTGCAGATGATGAGTGTATCTCCGGAAGCTGCCTGTCGGTTCTGGGGGGTGGCAGCCGAAGGAGGTATGCTTTGTGGCGGGTTTCCGACCACCTTTTCTTTTGTCTGCCGAGGTGGCTCAGTGGATGTGAGGCTGTTATCCCGGAGCGCTGGTTTACTGGCGTGAAGGGTAGGGTATGGCGCTTGTTCTACGCTGCATCTTCACTGCTCATGGGCTCGAAGCCCCCCTGGATGAGGGGAGGAACTTACGGCCCTTCCATGCCTTCTAGTGACTGTCCTTTCGCTGTCCCTCTTTTTTTTCCTTCCTTCTCTCTTTTTTTCCTATAAAATAACAAGAAAGAAGATAACACGGAAGAAGTACCACTATCATAGATTCTTCGTTCGGTGATAACCCTCCTCCTCCCAGGCCCCTTTTTGATCCCACATCCTGTTCTGACTCAGCTTCGTTTCGGGATATGTGCTGTTACATTCTTCTGATCCTTTTCCTGATGAATCAATGAGAGAGCACTTCTTGTGTGTGTTGATATACCGTATCAAAAAGTTTTTGTTCGTTCTCTGCTGCATTATACTGCAGCTCGTATTTATTTACACAGATGGTAAACAGTTTGATCTCTATATCTTTACCCCTCCAGTGCATTCTGTATCTTGGATATTGCATTTTTCATCTCTACCGCCGCTCATCTTGTTGTTAGGTGATTTTAACGCCCATCATCATTTGTGGGGAGGGTCCCACTGTGACTCTCATGGTGATCAGTTGGACACTCTTCTCGCTTCTCATCCCGTTTATGTTTTAAATACGGGTGCTCCTACCCATTTTGACTCTCGCACTCAGTCTCTCTCTTGCATTGATCTTTCTATCTGTTCCTCGTCAATTGCACTTAATTACGCTTGGTCTGTTCTGAACTGGTTCTGGTCTGAACTGGTACACCAGCTTTTCACCTCAGTTTTGACGGCAGCATCACGTTCTATTCCTGAAACCTCAGGCAAGCATTGTCAGACATGTGTGCCTTGGCGGCGTTCTGCATGTGCCCGTGCAGTGCGTTTGAAACGTGCTGCGTGGGGCCATTATCGATATAATTGGATCTCAGAGTGTCTTTTAGATTTTAAACGAGCAAGGGCAGTTGCTCGCCGCGTCATACACAATGCTAAACGCACTTGTTGACAATACTACGTGTCTACCATTACCTTGTCTTCCCCTATGTGCGTGGTTTGGAAGAAGGTATGGAAGTTGTGTGGCAGGTACACTCCGGACCCTGCTCCCGTTTTGCGGGTTGCTGGTGTTTTTGTTGCAGAACCTCTTGAAGTTGCCACGGAAATCAGGAACTATCTTGTCCGTATCTCCCAAGGGCTTCTCCTTTGTCCCTCATTTCTTGCATCTAAGTCTGTCAAGGAGCAATTGCCCTTAGATTTCTCCTCTAATGGAACGGAGCCGTATAATGTACCTGTCACTCTCCTAGAACTAGAGTCCACGCTTTCCTCTTGCCAGCCCTCGGCAGCTGGACCTGATGAATTTCATATCAGTATGCTACAACATCTGCATTCTACGGCCCTTCCAGTCCTTTCACGTCTTTTCAATCTTATTTGAGTGCGAGGGGTTCTCCCTCAACAATGGAAATCTGCCACTGTCCTACTGTTTCGCAAACCAGGCACCTCGGGGCTTGATACCTCTCACTATTGTGTCATTGCCCTGACCAGTGTAGTCTGCAAGGTGATGGAACGATTGGTGAATAGACGCCTGATATGGTTCTTTGAGACTCACAATAGTCTTTTCCCTCGCCAATATAGCTTTTGCAAGGGCCGCTCTACTTTGGACCCCCTTGCTGCACTTAGATACATATATTCGAAATGCCTTTGCTAACAACCACTCCTTCCTTAGCAGTCTTTTTTGATCTTGAGAAGGCATATGACACCACTTGGAGGTATAACATTCTAGACCAGGCCCACTCTCTAGGCCTCCACAGTATCTACCAACCTTCCTTGCTGCTTTCTTATCTGACAGACATTTTCGTGTCTGTGTTGGTGCCTCGCTTTCCTCAATCTTTGTACAAGCCGAGGGAGTCCCACAAGGTTGTGTCCTTAGCACTACCCTTTTTCTCTTAGCTATAAATTACCTACCTTCCATTCTTCCGTCGCATATTTGGACGTCACTTTATGTAGATGACTTTACTACAGCTTACTCAGGCGCTGACTGTCGCCTAGTAGCAACCTCCCTTCAGGATGCGATTGACCTAGTTTCCCATTGGACGATTTCACATGGCTTTAAATTTTCTAGTACGAAAACCAGTTTCATTACCTTCACTAGACGTCGTCTTATCCCAGATACTCCATTGTATTTACATGGCTCACGCATGCCAGAATGTGATACGGTCATGTTTCTTGGCCTCCTCTTCGATTCAGCCGACCATGGCAACTTGCCATGGTCGGCTGAATCTCCTTAAAATTCTCGCACATCGTTCATGGGGAGCAGGTCGCCGAACTCTCCTCCGTTTGCATTTCACCCTAGTCTTGTCCAAGCTGGATTATGGCGACAAAGTCTATTCCGTGGCTTCTCCTGCAACTCTTTTTAAGTTGGATCCCCTTCATCATCAAGGTCTCCGTTTATATAAGTCTTGGTGCCTTTTGTTCATCCCCTATTGAAAGCCTCTGTGCAGAGGCGAATGTTCCTTCCTTAGCTGATCGTCATGATGCTCATTGTCTTCGTGTTTCTTCTACATATAGGTTAGTCTCGGACATTAGTAGAAGCCTATTTTTGTTCGGCGCCCCTGCCTCCTCCGACCGTTTTCTCTTTGTCTTCATTCACTCCGGTCTTCTCTCCAGTTGTCTCCCTTGTTTATTCATTTAGCGTCTGCCTTTTCCCTTCCCCTTTGGGAAGTTCCAACAGTTCATGTCTGTTCTCCCCCACTACCGTGTGTCAAAGCTTTCCTGCCTACGACTGCTTTTTGCTCTCTTTTTCTCGAGCACTTCCGGTCACATGCTCATGCCACCGCTGTTTATACAGATGATTCTAAATGTTCT